>NC_048225.1:86135022-86435022 GCF_002007445.2 Ailuropoda melanoleuca
TGGGATAGGCTGGTGATGGGTAGTAAGAAGGGCACGTATTGCATGGTGCACTGGGTGTTATACGCAACTGATGAATCATCGAACTTTACATCAGAAACTGGTGATATACTGTATGGTGACTAACATAATATAATAAAAAACATTAAAAAAATTTTGGATAAACCAAGGCTTTAAAAATAAAGTATAAAACCATAAAGATTAAAAAAAAAGATATGTGTTTAAATGTTGAAATTTTAAAATTGATTGCTCTTTTAAAATTACATGTATTCTAAATTAAGAATACTGAAATAAAATGTTACTATGACACTAGCATTTTTCATAAGGTGACATTCTAAATAAAATACTTTTTGTATTTAAAAAAAAAAAAAAGAAGAGAATGTCTGCAAGTATGTTCTGAGTTAGAAAGTTGGTGCCAGTCTCCTGCAATGGCCAACAAAGAGATTACTCAGGTCTCTGTGTGAGTCGTTGAGTCAAGGACCATCTGACACAAGAGTTGGTTGCACTTCTGTTAATGCAGTCTACGATTTTGGCAACCACATGATTCTGTTGACTCATATTGAGCTTCAAGTCAACCCAAATGGTTAGGCTTCTTCCAAGACTTGCTCTTAAGTATTGTCTTCTACCCATCTTTGGACAGTTGAGTTCTTTCTTTTTTAAAGATAGATTTATTTATTTATTTATTTATTTATTTATTTATTTGAGAGCGAGAGCACACACAGGGAGTAGGGCAGAGTGAGAGGTACAGAATCTCAAGCAGATTCCCTGCAGAACATGGGGCTTGATCCCACGACCCTGAGATCATGACCTGAGCTGGAATCAAGAGTTGGTCACCTACCTGACTGAGCCACCCAGGCACTCTTGGACAATGGAGTTCTTAAACTCAGGAGTCAATCTTTACATTTATTCCTATCAAATTTCAACTTGGAGTTTTTGTAAATCCGTGTAAGTCAGGCAGTATTTTAATTCTGAATTTGTCATTGCACATGTTGACTCTCTATTTCTCTAAGCTTTGAGTCATTTGCAAATCTGATCCAAGTTTTTTATTAAAAGGTTCAAGAAGCAAGTTGACACTGATACTTCAAGAAGGCTCTGTGGGTATAATATTTAGCCAACTAAATCACGTAAATTGTTTTGTCTTAGGAATACCTTGGCCTGGAGCACCTGGGTGGCTCAGTCAGTCAAGTGTCTGCCTTTGGCTCAGGTCATGATCCCAGGGTCCTTGGATTGAGCCCTGCCTCAGGGTCCCTGCTCAGCAGGGAGTCTGCTTCTCCCTCTCCCTCTGCTTTCTACTCTGCCTACTTGTGCTCTCCCTCTGTGTCAAATAAATAAAAAGAAAAAAGGAACACTTTGGCCAAATATGTTTCTGATATTTGTCCATGGCATTTTCCCACTGATCAGGAAAGTCTTCTCAAAAAAGGAAGAGTTTACTTTCACCTGACTTGTTCTTCCTAGGCTAAGCTACTTCCTAAAGGTCCCAGCTCCCTTTTTGCTTAAGGCACTCCCTTAAGTGCCTCTGTTTAATAATCTATATTTTAGAATTCTTTCCAGGGATCAGCTGGTAAATGTTTGATGTTGTTTTTAGAATTCATGTCTTTGGGAAATCTAGAGCCACACTTACCCATCCATCCTGGCTTTCTAATGTCTATCCTGGTCTTTGCCATGTTTCAGTTAGTGACAGGTTTTAGGGATCATACTTGCAAAATCTTTTGGTTCCTGGGATTTAGTGAATCTGGACTTGATAACTGGAATTTCTTTAAAGCAGTTATCAGCTTTCTCATTGTCTTCTGTCTGGGTCTTCATTCTGTGTAACTTGGGAATAAAGTAGGAGCTGAGGAGTTCTTTTTTCTCTTTGACATCTGTTAACATGATGCCCTCTGCATCAGGCTGTGACCCTCCCTGCTCTTCTTCAGACACCAAGGAGCTCTTTGTGTTGTCCCTGTATTTTTTGCAGCCTCAGCTCACTCTGGGTTTCAGCTTCCCTCTACTCTGCCTTTGATCTCTTTGCGCAGCATTTGGATTCGTCCTTGGCCAAGAGCCATGTCCTCTAACACTTGTGCATGTCTAGCCTCCAAAAGAGTTCTCAGGTGGACTCCCAGTGCCTCTCTATTTCTCTCATCACTGGGATCGCTGATTACTATGTACTTACGTTTGTTTCTGAGAATCTCCCATGTCTCATTAGTGATTGATTGTTTTGGAGTTGTGGGCCATGGGTGCACATCTATTTTTTATTTTTTATTTGCCAAGTCTCTCTTTTTTTGACATGCAGCAAAACTAACTAGAGCAAACTTAAGCAAATACTGACATGTATTATAAGGGCCAATCAATGTCTCTTAGGGGGTAAGGGCAGGAATTTGAGTGGGCCTCAGGAAATCCTGGAATCAGTGACTAGAATGTCACTGGGTTTCACTGTCTCTGTCTCTTGTCTCTGATTCTCACTGGGTATCTTCTTCATTCTCTCTCTATGCAGACTGGTTTTCTCTGCGTTCCTGGACTTCATGGCAGAACATCATAGACCCACAGCTCCTAAGTTCACATGTCATGTGTCCAGCTCCCCAAAGAGATGAGTCTGCTGTCTCTCAGTCCTAAATTCCAATTCACAGGAGATGGAAACTAACTGGTCCAGTCTGTCAGACACCCACCACAATGCAAGCAGCCAGAAATCATGTTGTTCAAATGTTGCCAGGATTAGATGGGCAGTTCCTAGAGAAGCAGAGGGAGGAACAACCTAGTAAGTGTCTATTCTTTACTCCCTCATTCCTTCAGCAAATATTTGTCATATGTCCAGATACTGTTTTAGTTGTTAGGAACACTACAGGGAAAGCAAGAGAATCTTTAAAAATTCTGTTCCACTAAATACAAGGTACATTTCTAACACTTCTGTACATCCCCCTTTTTTGTATTGTGACATGGTCCATTTCTACTCCTTCTATATCAGTAACTATCTTGTTTAGAGCAGTATTTTCCCTTGGATACCCACTGACTTGGAATCTGCATACTTGAGGGAAATATGCTGAAGAAACATGAAATGAATTATCCAGACACCTGACCTTCCTAGAGAGAAAGGCACATGGAGTATTAAGCCTGTCCAAGGAAAATAGAAGCTGCATTTCTGGCTTTGTGGCTAGATCACATTTACTGGATGGGTACTATGGGGAGAAGACACTGGATTGAAAAGGCCAACTGCATTCAGTTGGGCCTGACCTAATCAGACAGGTCCTTTAAAAGGGAGTCTAGTGGTCAGAGCCTCAATGAAGTAGACACTCTCTTTCCATTTTGGCCTTGAAGAAGCAAGGATCATGTGTTCTATAGCTGCAATCCTGCCAATAACGTGAGGGCGTTTAGAAGAAGATCCTTCCCTAGTCAAGCCTTCAGATGAGAATGCAGCCTGCCCACACCTGGGTCTCAGCTTCGTGAGACCCTGAGCAGAGAACCCAGCAAGGTTGTGCCCACACTCTACACCCATGAAAACTTTGAGAGAGTAAACGTGTGTAATTTCAAACCACTAAATCTGTGGTAATCTGTTATGCAGCAATAGAAAATGACTATGATGGTAGATTAGACAGGATTATTTTAGGATGTGTTCCTGGAGAAGGAAGACTTTTCACACCGAGGCTTTCAACTGGCATTTCTGAACAATGGGATCCATGCTGGGTATTCTGGATGCTCTCTATGAAATCCAGGTGAAGTTTATATATAATACATGAGGTCTCCCTGCCCACTTCCTGAGGGCTTCCTATTTGGTACTCAATGTAAATATCCACTTGATGTTAGAGTTGAGGCCATAGAAAGAATATTCTTTTCCCTATTATTAAAAATGTAACTCACTTTATATAAATTAGGTGATCCTGACAAATTCTGTAAAATTATATATATTTTTAAAGATTTTATTTATTTATTTGAGAGAGAGTGAGGGAGAGAGAGAGAGAACACAAGCCGGGGGAGTGGCAGAGGCAGAGGGAGGAGCTCCCCACTGAGCAGGGAGCCCAATGCTGGGCTCAATCCCAGGACCCTGGGATCATGACCCGAGCCAAAGGGAGATGTTTCACCAACTGAGTCTCCCAGGAGCTCCTATAAAATTATATTTTTCAAATAGGATGCATTTTTCTTAGTTTTTGATTCATTTACCCAATTAGCAAAAGTCTACATAGCACCTGCCCTGTGCCTAGAACTATGCCAAGTGTGAAGAACGATAAAGGAAAGTAGAGACATGGTTCTACCATTTGAGGAGCCTGAGAGAGAAGCCTCATGTGATTAAAAATGTTAAAGAACAATTAAACAATAAATGCTAAAAGCGGGAATGAGGAGGTAGCTGCTGAGTGCTAAGGAATAATGGAAATTATGAATGTGATTTCACAGTCCTCTCTCTCAGAGAAAAAGGAAAGCACTGGAATGTTCTTAGCTTCCAGCTAACTAAATAAACGTTAGCTACTCATACATAAATCCTGCTTATTCAGGATTTAGGGTAATTTCAAAGGTAGTGAGCTGAAACTTTGTTATCCAAACAATGCCTCAGCAAAATTTCTTTAAGAAATAATGTTTACTGAACACCTACTCTATCAAGTCCTGCCCTGAGAAGGAGAATACAGTGGTATATCTGTCAGAAAGTTGTGTTTTTTTGAAGTTTTTATTTATTTATTTATTTATTTATTTATTTATTTAATAATCTCTACACCCAATGTGAGGCTCGAACTCGTGACCCTAAGATCAAGAGCCACCCACTCCTCCGATTGTCAGAATGTTTAAAACATAACAGAAAACCCTATTCAAGTGACTTAAACAATAAATATATTAATTACCTCCCCAAATAAGAAGTCCCGAGGTAGGTCAGCTCCAAAATGTGTTAATTGAGGAGATCACCAACATCATTAAAGATCCAGGTTTTGTTTTGTGTGGTGTTTTTTATTTTGTTTTGTTTTTGGTTTTGATTTTTTTGGTTTTCCCTCACCTTTTCTTCAAGACTCTAGCTTGTACAATCTTAGCTGGCTTTCCTCATGGTCACAAGAAAGCTGCAAGTGTTCTAGGCACATCTTCACAAACTGTCTAGGGGAGAGAAAAAACTACTGTTTCTTCCCATGTGTCTTTTTTTTTTTTTTAATTAGTGAGAGAAAGAAATCTTTCCCAGAAATCCCTAGTAGACTTCCTCTAACACCTTATTAACCAGAACTGTATCTCAGGCTTGTGTTTAAACCACTCGCTGGGGGAGTGTTGGGGGCTTACCTTCCCTGACGCACATGGACTCAGGAGAGCAGAGACTTGAACAAAAGTGGGGTTCTACCAAAAGGAGGAAGGGGAATGAAGAGCGGCTGAAAAGGCAGGCCATCCACTAACAACATCAATAGCTACTGTAATTAAAGATGGTAGTAATGATTGTCTCCGGACTGGGCCACGAAACAATCTCACAGGTGGTATGCAGTTACAAAGTGGGACAAACACCGTGACCAGGGGCGCCCAGCTGGCTCGGTGCGACTCTTGATCTCAGGGTTGTGAGTTCAGACCCCACGTTGGGTGTAGAGCCTACTTAAAAAACAAACGAAACCACACCATGACCAGAGACAACCGCTGGCTGTGAGACAGTAGGGTGATCACAGCAAGGTCACGGTCAAGAAAGGCCGTTCAGAGGAAGTGAAATTGAGTAGGAACCTGCAGGCAGAGGACTGGGGGAAGATTCCAGGCAGAGGGAACGGGCTTGGCTCACTGGAGAACCCAGGAAGGAAATGGGGCTGGGGGAGAGGACGGGAGGAAGGAAAATGGCCCAGAAAGGGCGTGGGGCAGCAGGCAGTCCTGTCTGCAGCACAGGACAGTTTGCTTTGTGTTCTAAGAGCAACGTGAAGGCACTTGAAGGTTTCAAAACAGGGGCATGTTGTGATCCGACTTGTGTTTTAAAACCCCAGTCTGGCTGCCGTGTGCAGAATGGATGGAGGGGACGAGGCGAGGTGAGGAGTGACAGTGGCTTGACAACAGGAGGGTGGAGGAAAAGAGGACAGTGTTGAGTATGGACAGCACTGCTGGGGCTCCAGGTCTAAAAGGATGGGGCTGTCCCAGGACTGCTCCCTGGAAATGCACGGACCGTTTGAGGGGCTAAGATGCACCTGCACGCATGTAACTCTACTCTGGGGGAGAGTGGTCAGGGGCCACGGGGGAGAAGAAGGAGACATCACAATTTGGGGGCTTTAGGGTGAGCCCGATGTCCCGCCAGCTTCTGAGGGCGGGTGATCTTTGAGCAGACGCTGTGCAAGGTGGGTTTGAAGGTGCAGACGTGGAAAGGACAACCCAGGGAGAGGAAGCAGCTTGGGCCAAAGCAAAGAGGCAGGTTTCACAGACCTAGAGGGAAGGGAACAGGGAGTAGAGTTTGCAGGGCTTTGAGAAGGAACAATCCTGAAAACAAGGCTAGAAAAGCCATGGGGGGCAGCTCAAGGATGGCCGGCTAGGACAATAAAACCAAAAAATAAGGAACAACAACAGTTTAAATAAAGTCTAGCTTAGCTACAAAACCACTTGGTTTTCCTGGGAATAATCAGCATGCTAATCAAGTTTTGATTGTTTATTCACTGGCTGGAGTCAGAGTATCGCTTTCTGGCATCACTGTCACCTGTAGGTCATTTGCTAATGATTTCTAACTTCTTTTTGGGATATGTCTTCACCATTTATTGAGTATTGGTTCTGGGGATCCTAGAATGAGAAGACCTGGGCCCAGCTGTCAGGGGATCTAAGAGTTGAGCAAATGAAGAAATAAATTTCTGCAAGTACAGCCAATGTGTTAGGGAAGAGGGGGCCCAAAGGAGGGAACGGTGTCTCTGGCGGCTGGAGCGTGGCGCTAGCTTCCAGAGGGGCAAGGACATCGCGCTGGGCCTTAAGGATGAGCGCGGCTTTGCCAGGCAAAGACGCGAGGTGGGAAGGGCTTCCAAACACAGGGGGCGGCTACTCTGTGTAGACACACGTGCATCTTCTCGACTCTCACACCTTCGGGCCTACAAACCCTGTGGAATATATATTTTTAAAATTTATTTTCAGGCTGCTTGGGGAAGTTTGGTGATAACCGGCGAGTCCTTTCATTGCTACAGAACAAATGGTGATCCTCACCGACGTGCATTTTAACCAATATCAACAAATAGTCAGGATTTGAGTCAGTCCAATTGGTGACACCCTCTGCTCCCCGTACCTCGTCGGGGCGGATTCACTGATTCTTCCTTTTCTGGGGCAGCAAGGAAAGGAAACTTAACTCCGGTTCTGTGGAGATGAGGACACACATTAGTTATCATGAGATGCTTCTGAACTTAGTGTCTCACAGAAGGTTGGGAGAAGTCATAATTCACCATCATAGCTGCCTCCTAATTTGGACATGTGCAGGAGATTAGTCACCTCTGAGAAGTGTTCCTAAAAGTTAGCTCAGAGCCAGGGGGACACCCAAGACCATCCTGTCTCAACAACTTGTTAATTGCTCATTTTAGTTCCAGATTTTTAAAAAAAATAATATATATATATATCTCCAGATAGTCTATGAGATAGAGAGTGAGCAAGGAATTCACTGAAGACTGGAAAGATCTAGCCTCTCCTCCAATACAATCATTCAATGAGGGTGTGGAAATGGAGGCCCAAGGGGCGCATCCACCTCCCCAGTTTGCCCTGAGCCTGGGGGCAGAGACCTGACCCAGCCCGCCCCAGCGGGGGTGGAAGGCAGAGGACTGCTGGGTGACAGAGCAGAAGCATTTTGGGGAAGTGACCCATCCCCAGCAGTATCTGATGTACTTCCTCTCCCCCACACTCCGCCCCGCAGCCACCCGCCCTCTCTGTCTCTTTCCTTTTCTCTCTCACTGTAGGGCTATGCGTCAGTTGCCAAAAGGTGGGGACATTTCCTGAGCCTTTGCAACACTGAGAGGTTGTCTTAAGGGAGGCTGGACCCCATTCTGAGCACCACGTCTGGAAAGCGCAGGCAGGGGCGCAGCCCACCAAGGAAGACACCTGCTCGCCCTCTCCCTGTGTCCTGGCAGCCTCCCAGCCCCCAGGCTTGCGCCTGACCATGTCCCTGGCCGAGGCCATCAGCCTCTGGAATGAAGGGGTGCTGGCGGCCGACAAGAAAGACTGGAAGGGAGCCCTGGATGCCTTCACTGCGGTCCAGGACCCCCACTCCAGGATTTGCTTCAACATTGGCTGCATGCACACAATCCTGGAAAACATGCCTGAGGCGGAGAAGGTGAGTGGAGGGGCCTCTCCCTGGCGCCCCCTCCTCCGCGCCTTTGTCATTAATGATTCTCCACTTTGGAGAAGCACTTTGGAAACCTCTCGGGAGCTTTCAAAGAACAAAGTCGCCCAGGCCCCACCCCCAGGAATCCTGATTGAATTGGCTTGGGGAGGGGCCTGCGCAAGCCCTGGGCTGTCCGAGCTCCCCAGGCGGTGCAGCTGGGCACTGGCTTGGAACCAGCAGCTGGGGGGTATGCTCTCCTTTCTTCTCCATCTATTCAATTCAAATTATTCTGGAATGTTCTTTAACACCTTTATGAAGATTGCCCTAGTTATGCTTTCTTCTAGAACTCCTGCTGGCTGCGGCTGCTTGCCTGGTTAGAAAGCCCCTCTTTGGGCTCTTGGGGAATTTCACATGTGTGAGCTTTGCCGGCCCTAGGGATCAAGAGGAGGCACTTAAGAAAAATAAGTTTCCTCCCAAGGGACAAATCTGATCAGTTATGCGGGGCACTTTTTTTAGGCGTCTGAGCCTGACGCAAGGAAATCATACCGTGATTGATTAATGACGTCTGCGAGGGCAGGCTGTGGATGTCTCAGCCTGTCTTTTAAATATTATTCCTCCCTCCTATTCCCTAGAATGGGGTTGAGCATTCTCAGTGATCACTCTCCAGATGGGTCAGGGTAAGCCGGAGCGGGTTTGGAGTTTGGAGGAAGAAGATCTAGGATCGAACCCCAGCTCAGCCTGTCTCTGGAACTGGGTCTCTGGCAAGTCATGACGGCTTCTGGCCCTCAGCTGCCTGTGAGGGGCAAACGTCATGAGGACGAAGGGAGGCACCGCCTGGTAAATGCCATGTAACTTCACACCACTGTGTAAATGTCAGTCCTTATTGTCCCCTTCGACTGCCAGTCTTCGCATTGGTGGTGGACAGATGACTGACTCCCCAGCATCTTTAGAGACTCCATTCCTCCCATCCTGGCTGTGGCCGTGGCAGTGGCCGTGGCCAGCCAGCGAGCAAAGACAGAAGAGAGAAGCCGCTTGGAACATGCACACCGTCCATGTCAGGCCCCAGGGTGGGCAGATGGGCGCAGGCGGGGGCCTCACGTCGGGTGGGAGGAGGACTGCAGTCCCCACCTCCTCTCAGAGGCTGAGCGAGTAGCACCCCAGATTCCGGGGGCTGCTGGAGACAGTGCATACCGCCAGAGAGAGAGATGGGCCAAGCACGGCAGCCAGTCTGGGCACGGCTGTGCTCCTGGCTTGCTCACTGCCAGGCTTCCCTCGCGCTGTGCGAGATCTGGCCTCACGTTCCTCTGCTTCTGGCTCTCGGCCACTGTGCCTGTCTTTGGTTCCCTGCATCAGCCCTTACTCCCAGCATTTCATTTGCATTCTGGTTATTATTTTAATTGCGTGATATTTATTTACTAAATCAATATAATACTGTGTATAACATTTTAATTGTTTTCTTGTTTTTACTTTCATTATTTTAATCCAGTCAGTAATCGCGAAAGGCAGATATTAACATCTCCATCTTACAGAGACGTCTGACCTCTAGTCTCTTGTCCCCTTCATGACACTGATCCTTCTCATACCCCTTCTTGCCTCTCCCTCTGAGCTTATCTCACCTTCCTCATTGCCTGGCTCCTGGACCACGTCTGGACCCTTCTTCTCTCCACAGGCCTTCACCAAGAGCATTAACCGAGACAAGCACTTGGCGGTGGCCTACTTCCAAAGAGGCATGCTCTATCACCACATGGAGAAGTAAGTGGCCCCACATTGTGCAAGCCAGGGACATGTGCGGAGAAGCCGGGACAGGGTCCTGGTGCTACTGGGCTTGGTGTTTGTGAAGTATCTTTCCAGCTTCTGTTGGGAAGTGTGACTGACCTTCTCTGAGCGGGTTATGCAATAAGCCAGCACAAGGCAGAAGCCCTCCCCAGGGAAGGAGGGAGGGAAGGCAGGCCTGACACCCTGCTAGGAATCAGCGGGGTCATAGCTCACAGGGAGTCTACGTAACCACCACAGGCCTTCCCTTCCACCGGTGTGGCGCCTCCCCAGCATCCCTGATGGGTCATAGCTTGGGCAGTGCTGGCTGTCAAGATTTTGGCCATCAGGGGAACACCCATGATGGTCTTTTTTTTTTTTTTTAAGATTTTATTTATTTATTTGACAGAGATAGAGACAGCCAGCGAGAGAGGGAGCAACAAGCAGGGGGAGTGGGAGAGGAAGAAGCAGGCTCATAGCGGAGGAGCCTGATGTGGGGCTCGATCCCATAACGCCGGGATCAAACCCTGAGCCGAAGGCAGACGCTTAACCGCTGTGCCACCCAGGCACCCCCCACGATGGTCTTCTACTGGGACGTAGTGAGCCGCCGCACAATGAGAATTAGCATGAAACCACATCAAGACCTTCCTTCGTTCCTACAGGATGTGTTTTCAAAAGGCTTGTTTAATCCATTCAGTGAAATATAATTTAGCCACCAGAAAGAGACTACCACCTATTAACATTCTATGTGTAAGGATATACTTATGCAGATCAATAAGTGGCACATATATTAATATGGAGAAAAGTTCATAACAGATGTTAAATTTAAAACACAGATTTCAAAACAGTATGTATAACACAAGGCCACAGGCCAAAACGTTGCCAGCAGTTCTTTCCCGGTGGTGACGTTATAGGGTTTTCAACTGTCCTCCATCAGCCTATCTGTATTTTCTGGTGTGTTTACAGTCAACACGAAATCACTAGTAAAAAACCCAAGAAATAGAAAATGGAAGTTCATCTCCATTCCCACTCCTCGCCCGTGGAATACCCCCATCACGGACATACAAATAAAGGAAAAACATTCTAAGCATTGATTTAAAAAGTTTTAGGGGATTGCCAGCTTCCCTTCGTAGAAATTGCTCTATTAGTGGATACAAGTTCTAGGTAAAGAAAATTTGGCTCAGCCTAAGGAAGAACTTTCAGACAGTGAAAATGGTGGTGGGGGCACGGTGTGTGTGTGTGTGTGTACGTGTGTGTGTGTGTGTGTGTGAGAGAGAGAGAGAAAGAGAGAGAGAGAGCATGAGCAGCAGGTGAGGCGGGGCGTTGATGGGGCGGAGGGGAGATGGCAGAGAACATCAGGGCACTGGGGAGGGACGGGACTCTCATCCTGTGCAGTCTTGAAAGGCTTGGATCCCAGGGTCTAGTCAGAAAAAGCTGGAAAGCTGCTGTGCTCAGCCGTTGCTAGGGGCAACCACAAGACACTCAGTCAGAGGACTTGCAAGAGGTGGATGCAATCCCCTGAATGAGGAAGGGCAGGAGTGAAGTCTTCCCACAGAAACCCACAGACACAGAGGCTGTCTGGGAGAGGAAGCCTGGGATCGAGGGAAGCTATACACAAGCATTTACCTTTTGGTGGTGTGTGGCCTCTGTCTCCCTTCTTCACATTATTCTTCTTCTCCTTCCCCCTTCCCCCATCCTATTATCTCCAGACCAATGGAATATGCAGGGAGGCCCGAGCACCAGTCCTCCAGCTGATCTTAAATCTCAAAAGACAAACTCTAAGGCCATCCTTTAATTAGCTCTAACAGCCTGTAATGAGGGGAGACAACTGACAAAGAGGGAAGGCTCCCAGAAGAAATTTCTGCACAAAAATGCCCACAAGTCCCAGAACGTGAAAGGCTCAGATTTTGAGCGAAGCAGACAGATCTTAGAAAGATCCAGGAATGAGACCTAGGATTCAATTAGTCTGTGGTTGATAATGGTTAAATCTGAGAGAAAAATCTATGGAAGTTCATCTTCAATTCAGCAGCTATTTTTTGAGGAAATAATATAACTGAGGCAAGATTCTCAACTCTGAGCGGCCTCCTTTCTTTTGCTCATCCATACGCATTGGTGTCCCCACTTCTCAAGGCTCTGCTCTTGACCTTTTCCCCTTTAATCACAACAGCAGTGGTTGGGTTTTTTTGTTTTTTGTTTTTTTCAGGCTTATTTTATTTATTTGAGAGAGAGAGTGAGTGAGCAGATGTGCAAGAGCACGGAGAGGGGCAGAGAGAGAGAGGATCTCAAGCAGATTCCCCACTGAGTCCAGAGCTCGACTCGGAGCGCAATCCCAGGACCCTAAGACCATGACCTGAGCCAAAATCAAGAGAGGAGTCAGATGCTTCACCAACTAAGCCACCCAGTCACCCAGCGGTGGTTGTTAAATGGCAAAATGTATGGGCTGTCTTTCCAGAAGAGCACACACAAGCACATACATCCTTCTATGTACAATTTCAGGGGGTTCAGTGTCCCTGAAAATCCATACATGAACCCTGAGGGATCTCACCCTCTCCCATAGCATTGACCTCCACCTGTAGCCAGCCAGCTGCTAATCTCTCCCTGGGATCAGAATGTCTCTTTTCCCAAACCTTGTCAAGTTGACCTCTCGAGTTCTTAAATCCACCCATATTTCTCCACCAGCACTACCCTGGTTTAGACCCTCATTTTCACCAGGACTATTGAAATCACTTCCAAACTGCTTTTCCAGCCCCTAGTCTTGTCTTATTCCAGAGTGATCTTCTTCAAAAAAGTAAATGTGATCTGCTTCAGAACTTCCAGTGAATCCTGGTACCATGGGACCAAGTTCCCTGGGCTGTTCCCATGTGGTCCTGCAGCTGCCTGTCGGCTCATCCTCCATCACTTTTTCCCTAGGGCGGCGACCACTCTCTTCTGTGCCTTTTAACATAACCTCTGTCTACTCTGTGACAGGTATTGGCTTATAGATTTGTCTCCTCAACTACTGTTTCTTGAGGGAAGAAATCATTACTTATTCTCTCTTATATTTCTGTGTCTAATCAGGTAGTTAATAAATGCTTATTGAATTAATTAAACAAATTAAACGAAAGCAAGCAAAATATACCCTCTGCTTTAAAGAACTCAGAAATTAAAAGGGAGAGACAGGTCACGAATGCTAAGCACTATCATACAAGGTAGAAAGGGGCAAGTGCTATGAGAGATTGTTTTGAAATAAGTGCCCGTGGGGATGTAGGAAGACTACTTCTTAATGAGGGGGCTGGGAACCCTCCAGACTCCAGTGGGACTTGTTTAGGGTGATGATGTGATGTGGGCTTCTCCTCTCAGTTTCTCCCCTTTCACATGTTGTTGTGTGGCTCTCCCGTCACTCTGAAGTTCCACAGGAGAAAGTTTGAGTGCATTTCTGAGAAGGCAGGTGGGGCCTCGGTGCTGACTATGACCGACTCTCACCTGTCTGACCCAGCCTTGTCCTTTGACAGGGGAGGGGAGCTCTACGTGGTGGCGGTTCCGATCCGGGGCCTTAAGAGTCTGAGGGCCGGAATAGGAAGAGCAAACCCTTTAGATGGACCTGGCCCACAGAGGCAACACAGGAAAGGCTCTCCCTGCTGTCTTGGCAACAGGAAAGGGCCAGATCCCCAGCCCGGTCTTGGAGGGGTCTGACGTTGTGACTTCCTTCACCTTGCTAGACCTCTCCGGTGTCCTGGACACAAGCGTGAGCTGCAGGATTGTGGGCCCCAGGGGCCCTGGTAGCATGGGAACGGTTGGAAGGCAGTAGTCACTGAGAAACCTCTACAGGGAGCAAAGATGGGGATTATACACCCTCTGGGGCTCAGGGCTGGTGGAAAGCCCCTGGACATTGCTGGGGCACTGGTGAGCCCCTACCTGGAGCAATGGGGGCTCTGGGTCCAGGACAGCCAAGGGGGCTGGGAGAGTGTCACTGGGGTGTGTGTGTGTGAAGAAAACACTCCCACCCCTGCCCAGCAGAACCAGGCAGGAAGCTGCCAGCATCCTGGCCTCCGAGGGGACGCAGTGGATTCCAAATGGCACTGCAGAGACCTTCCTTTCGTTCTTTTGGAGAAGGGCTGGAGGGCGGCGGGGGCTGTGCTGCACGGCCCACCTGCACACCCCACACCGGCTGAATGCAACTTGGGAATCTCACACTGAGCTTATTCAGAGCCTGTACAATGGGGAGCAGAGCTGTGTGTCAAAGCCGATGCCCAGCGGGTGCAGCTCCAGGTAAACAAGGGGGGGCAGCAGGCGGTCAGGGCAATGCTTTAAATCAGACATTCAGCAGGAGGCCCCTCGCCCGTTTTTTAAGACAAAATCGTCAGCTCTTTCTCTCTCCCTCCCAGGGGATCCAGGTCTTTAGAACCTGATGGAGGGGGAAACTCTGAGGATTTTGTGGGGCTCGCTTATTACCAGGTAGACACCGGCAGTGTTAGCTCACAGCTGAAATTCCCCTGCTCAGCCAGGAGGGAGGTCCCACGTGAGGGTGAATGCTGACCATGCTCCAAGCGGAGCCTCTGAGGACCTTTGGCTGCCTCACAGGCTGGCGGGGGGAACAGGAACACCGTGGAAATTGCATCTGCCCGAGGCCCCTGCGTTTTTGTCCGCCCCTCCTTCTGGGCTCCGTGAATCGGAGCCAGTCACCCGACCTCCCAGCTTAGAAAGAAGAAATGGGGACACCTGCTCTGCCCCCCTTCTTGGCAATGTCTGTAAGAACATGTAAACGACTTGACATGTTTCTTGCTTCTTAAGAGTGGTCTGGGCGCTCTCCACAGATTTTACCATCATCTGTATTAACAGCAAGGACGTGTTAGAGAAAGCCACTCTCCTGTCTCACATCCAGCCTGTTTTCTTCCATTACTCCTAAAGCCACTGCTGCTGTGTGACTGACCTCAGAGCAACGGTGGTGAGAGAACAGCTAGCGCCTGCCCCAGCCGCCCTGGGGACACGTTCCTCGGGACGGTCATGCCAGCCTGCCCTCCTGGTCAGCCCGTTGAGATCACACTTCCAGCTGCTACGACCGTGGGGTTTTATCTCCGGATAATTCCTAATTCACTGTCGAGTGTTATGCACGTAATAAATGATTGGTGTATGAATTTAATTGCCAGAATTTTAGAGCTAAAATAACAACAGTAATAATAATAATAATAGTAGTGGCAGTATATTACTGTGTGTGCCAAGCACGGTCCTGAGCGCCTGGACGCTTCATCTCACTTCGTTCTTCCAGGCCCTGGAGGCAGGTGCTCCCACTACCCTCTAACTGTAAAGTTGAGGAAAGAGACCCAGGCAAATTCAGTAACTTCTCTCTGTCACCAGATCGTACATGGCAGAGCTGGGACTCAGGTCCAAGGGGTTTTGACTCCAAAGAAATTAGATCTGGGACCACATACTAGCAACCGCCTCCTACTATATGCTCCTCAAATGTGATATGCTCCTTATACATGAGCCGCTCATGTTACTGACCTGAGGCCGGGAAAGTACTTTGCCGGGGTCTCCTAGGTAAGAGCAGAGCTGGTGGGTCTGGTCCTCTTCTCTCGGCTCCCGCATGCACCGCCAGCCAGGCTTGCCTCCAAGAGAAGCTGCACAGGCAGCTCTCGGTCAGCCAGTGGCCTCGGCACCTTTGTTTCTGCCACCCAGGTGGAACCGCGCCCAGAGCGTGAAATTTGTCCCTGCCGGACCAGGGAGCTAAGGAGGTGGGGGCAACCTGATTTTCATGTCTACCCCCCACTGCAGCCCAGCAGGGGCTCCCTCTCACCAGGGCCTCTGTGGAGGTCAAGGGCAGGCCCAGGAGACCTGGTCCAGGTCGTGCCACATCCCGGGGGCACTACTGATGTGGTCAGCCCCATTGTCCGTCACGAAGCCCGCGACAGCAGCCCTGTTCGCCTCGAGCCAGCCAGCACGACGCCAATCCAACAAAGCCAAAGGGCAGCGCCAGGAGCCTTGTTGGAAATGCCACCTGGCTTAATGGGTTGTTTCTTTCTTCTGTTTTCCAAAGTGTGTGGAAGGGGTGGGAGGGGAGGAGGCTAAGAAGGCCACAAAACCAAGAGCTAAGCTGGACTGAAAAAAAGCCCAAGGAGAAGGCTCTGGGAAGGAGGGCGTTGTCATCGGCTCTGGAAGGGGTCCCCGGAGCCGGGTCAGGCTAGCCTGGCCTGACAGTGGAGAGTGAGGTGAACATTGCTGCAAATCGCTCCACAGGGCTTTGGGGGCGGCCGGTGCTGGCTCTGCGGGGAGCTCTCAGGAGAGGACGAGGCCTCTAATGGGAAGTGAAGTCAGAAGGGTAGGAATTGGATGCTGTCCACAGAGAAGAAAGAACCTGTGACAGCCTGAGTCTGGGGGGAGCCTCAGGGGCGCTGGGATGCACACTGCCCCCCCAGGGCGCAGCTCACATGGAGCGCTACGGAATGCTGGGGCTCAGTCCTGGCAAATGCTAGAGCAGGCCGAAAGGGATTGGAGAGGCTTCTTGTCCCAGTGAGACGGGTGGGGCAAGGCAAGCTGACACACGTTCTATTCGGTGGTTGCTCCTCTCCGCCCTGGCCTGTGGTCTCATCTCCCTCTGTCCCACAGGTATGATGCAGCTATTAAAGACCTGAAAGAGGCCTTGACTCAGCTTCGAGGGAACCAGCTGATAGACTACAAGATCCTGGGGCTACAGTTCAAGCTGTTTGCCTGCGAGGTAAGGAAGAAGGGCCCAGCCCGGGCGGGAGCTAGCGGTGGCTGAGGGACAGCGGACAGCTGGGAGGCGCAGTGATCTGCTGACACGTCTGGGAGCTTGGAAAAGGCTCTTGTGCCTCAGGACTCAGTGTTCCCCTTAAGAAAAGACTCAGATCAATAATGACAGGCTCATCCCAGAGTCTCCAGTTACTGGGGCATGCATTTTATTAACGTAAGGCTCAAAGGACCGTGCAGAAATGAGCCTGCTGGGCTCTCTAAAGGGAAGCTAGACCCGACTGTGCTGGCCTGTGAAAGTATTCATAACGATTTGCATAATTCCGGTGGACAAGTTATTTGCTCAGCATTATACTAACAAATCCAAAATCATGGGTTCACTATCCCTGCCAGACCCGCCGTAACCCTGCTCGGTTCCTGAGTTACAGACCACGATCTTTGCTATTAATGGCTCTGGCTTCGAGTACTTGGTTGATACCCAAAGAAAGAGTGAGGGTAATTTGGCACAAATCTGTCCTCCCTAGCTCAAAGAACAGCTCAGAGCACACATTTAAGGAAGGTTTCCATAGAAGGATAACTTACTTTCTCTATTACCAAAAGGGAGAAGCATGACCATGACCGGCTCTGACTTCACAGGCTTGTGTGCTTTTTCCAACCCTTCCCATCCCCCACTCCTAAATACCAAATATACACCACTAGCTTGAAAAACGAAAAGCCCTGCAAATATCATAGATCTTTATTTAGAATAATTGCTGATAAAAAAGTCCCCTTGCTTTCGTTTCTCAGGCAGAAGAAAGCCAAGTGTTCCCAGGGTTGCTCAGGGCTAATAATAGAGTCCACAGCTGCCCAGACCCCCAGGGACAAGTGCCCGCATCCAGCCCTGCAGTGGGCTAGCAACTTACTTCACTTCTCACAGTCCAGGGAAATGAGGCTTTGGGAATTTCAGGGTATCAGTTGGCATTTGGCCAGCTTCTAGAGAGAAGTTTCTCGACCGTGCCATTCCTGATGTGCTGGACCAGGTAACTTTTTGTTGTAGGGGACTGTTCTGTGCACCCATCAGATGTCTATAGCCCCCCCACCCCTCACATGACAACCTAAAATATCTCTAGACATGGCCAGTCACCCCCATCCCCGCAGTGAGAACCACTTATATAAACTGAAGGGTTGGGGGACCAAGAAGCTCTAGAAAAAGGACCACAAAACAGTGGCAGCCAAGCAGAGTCCCATGGGACTTTGTACAGGGCCCCTGTTGTTGGAGCTGAACCGACCCAGGAGGCGGGAAATACTGGCTTTACAGGCCTCTCTGCAGGTGAAGCTGGAGTTTTCGTGGTCTAAGGCCCTGACGCCACATGAGACCCTCAGTCATTTTCCTGCATATAATGCCACCCCCCTCTTCCCACCAGGGTCTAATCCTGACTTCTGAGAAACCACACCATCTTTTTTGAAGAGTGTTAGGCTTTTCCAGTCATGGAATCACAAAAGCCTATTGTGGGAAAAGGTCTTAAGAGAAGGGAGCAGAGAACCCAATAGGAATGTTGAAGGACCTGAGTTCTCCTTCCTTCCTGCGCACATGGCCAGGCCTGAGCTGGGCTGGTGAAGCACTCACACAGAAGGCAACAGCTCACTGAGGCTCAGAAGTAGCTTGGGAAGGGAATCTAGACCTCCACTTCTGGGCTTGCTCCCGGTGCCATCACCCAACACCAGCCACTACTCGCTCCATGGAAACATAGTCCTGCCACGCGTCTGTACTTACCTTGATAAACTGTTCTTTTCATCTGGCTGAGGCCCCGAACCAAACTGCATATGTAGGTGGCGGACTGTTATCATAGAGGAGAAGTGTATGGGTTATCCATTGCCGAATACCAAGTTACTCTAAAATGCAGTGGCTTAAAATAATAC
The DNA here is from genome assembly GCF_002007445.2 of Ailuropoda melanoleuca. Classification (NCBI taxonomy): domain Eukaryota; kingdom Metazoa; phylum Chordata; class Mammalia; order Carnivora; family Ursidae; genus Ailuropoda; species Ailuropoda melanoleuca. The sequence continues at coordinate 86,153,540 of NC_048225.1, forward strand.
CATTTATTATCTCACATTTTCTGGGGTCAGGAATCCAAACGTGGCTTAGCTGGGGGGTTCAGGCTCACAGGCTCTCAAGGGCTTGCATCTGACAGCTTGCCTAGGGCTGGGGGGTCTACTTCTAAGATGACTCACGGGTCTGGGAAGGTAGTGTTACTTGTTGGCAGGAGGTCTCCGTTCTTTGCCACATGAAGCTCTCCATAACACCGAGTCTTGTCAGGACATGGCAGCTGGCTTCCCCAGAGAATGTAATGATCCAAGAGAAAGTAATATGGAAGACCAATGTCTTTTATAACTTAGCCTCAAATGCCATACCCCCTCATTTCTCTAAGATCCTACTGGCTATCCATGTCAGCGCCATTGGATGTGGGGGGGAACAGGAGGGTGAGGACCAAGAAGTGAGAATCACTGGTGGCCATCTTGGAAGCCGGCTACCACAACAGCAGAGACTCTGGAATCAGGCAGATAGGGATCAAGTCCCAGCCCCTTGGCAGTTGTGTGATCCTTGGTGAGTTATACGTCATTTCTGAGCCTCAGGTTCCTCATCATCTGTACAGAAGGGCTGAGTACTTTCCTCATACACATTCATTAATAACTCCACGTATTTTATAATGTCAGGCAGCAGAGGTCCAGTGGTCCACAAAACAAGGTGTCAGCACCCAGAAGCTCATGGTCACGTGTCATGTGAGGTGGTGAGGAAACACTATGGAAGCACAGGAGTGAGGCCTCAGCTCACATGGTGGGGGGGGTTGGGTTAGAGATCATGCAGATAGAGGGGCCCCTAATAGGTGGTCAGTGGGTGGCATCGTGAGGATGACAACAAGAATGACAATGACACTGCCTCCAACAGGCAACACCGATTTCCAGCAGTGCACCGTCCCTCATAGCAGAGCATCCCCAGAGGGCGTCCGTCTGCAAACCTCAGCCCTGTTGTCTTCCCCCAAACCATGCAGGCAACACTTGGGGGACAAGAGCCCTTCTTTGCCCAGCCGCCCAGCAAGCCCCAACACAGTACAGTCAGTAGCAGTCATGGCAGTAGTAAACATGTGTTGAATGCCCACCCTGCACCAAGCAACCCACCTCGGTGCTTGATATGAATTATCTCCTTTATTAACAGCAATCTGGAAGCAGGCAACGTTATGCCACCACTTTACAGTGAAGGTGAGGTCACCTATTAGACACGGCCCCTGGGGTGCCCGTGCTCTTCACCCCTGCACTGCAAGGCCAACAACCCCCTTCCCTCCTAGGCCTCAGTTGACCAAAGGTATCTCTTCTCTGAGGCTCTGGAGAAGCAGCCCCACCCCGTGCGGGGCATCAGGCTATGACTCCTGTGACTTAGACCTGAGAAAACCTTGCAGCAGCTCCTGGCTGTTCAGCTCGTCCTCCGCCCAGGGTGCCGGGGCGCTGTAGGACCCCCCGGCGCTGTGAGGGCAAAGGAAAGTAAACCCTTTTTGTTCTCTGTCATCTTGATCTTTTTCTGCTCCCCGTTGCCTTCCCATCTTTGCTTATGAATCTTTTTACTAGACTTAGTCAAGTCTTTTTTTTTTTATCTTGCCGATCATCCAAAAGATGATTTGATTCTCTGTGGAAGTTGTGAGGCATAATGATAAAGTAAATGCTGATGCGCCTACCAGCCAACTCGAGACCTGGGAAATCATGATTCTTGGTGAACGTGCTGTTCCCGCTTGTCCCTGGGGAAGTGCTGGCCTGGGTTAGTGCGAGTCTCTTTCTGGCTTCACGGCTTTTCAGCCCGCACAGTGTCCTCCTGCCCCTAGAACTATACGACAGCCTCCTTACACGTAACCACGTTCCAGGCAGGGTCCTGCTGCTGCTGGTGCAGGATGATGCTTCTGGAACCCTTTCTCCCGCCACCCTGCCCCTGTCCAGTCTTTCGGCCTAGGTTCAGGGGCAGCCAACACAAGCGTTTTTGTCCCTTCCCGACCTATTGGGTTGTTCAAAGAATAATGCACGTGATGTTTTCTTAACACCGTCCTTGTGCTGGGCACAGCTCGGTAGCAAGACTGATGTGCTGTATTTGAGATATTCCCAGGAAAGCTGAGGAAGGGAGGGATGTCAGCAGGCAACGTTCCAGGAGCAGACAGGCGAGCTCTTCCCTGGTGCCTAGATCTGAAGCAGCCTCAAGGTTTGTGTTGTGGCCTGTGCTTTTCTAGGTGTTGTATAATGTTGCTTTCATGTATGCCAAGAAGGAGGAGTGGAAACAGGCAGAAGAACATTTGGCTTTGGCTATGAGCATGAAGTCTGAGCCGAGACATACTAAAATTGACAAAGCCATGGAATGTGTTTGGGTAAGTGTACTGTTGATGCGGGCTGGCCAGAGGATTTCCACTGGAGCTTTGTTTCCGTAGACATGCGGATTGAGAAACCTTAGACGTGGTGCTTGTGCTTTCTCTGAGCTCTGGGTACCACCGATCCTGGGGTACAGTTCCAGGTTCAGATCGTGGATCTGGCAAGTGCTGGAGTCCGGGGGGCTGGGCCGTGGCGCTGGGGTGGGGAGCAGGGGATGGGAGGCTGGATCCCAGCACAGGGGGAGCAGGGGCTGTGCCTGCTCGCCCACCTCTGAGTCCTCACACCAGCCACAGGATGGTACGGTCGTGGGCCTTGCTTGGACCCCGGGCACCTTGGGTTGCGGGGCTGAGTGCCAGCCCCACCCGAGCCACGTGGAGTGGGGGAGGGGCAACCACCTAGGGAATAACACAGACAGATGTCCACACGGCCTCTCAGGGGAAGGTGATATTGAAACCAACCTTTCCCACCTTAGACACACAGAAATAATCATGAGTGCCATCTTTTTTTTTTTAAGATTTTATTTATTTATGCGACAGAGACAGAGATAGAGACAGCCAGCGAGAGAGGGAACACAAGCAGGGGGAGTGGGAGAGGAAGAAGCAGGCTCATAGCGGAGGAGCCTGATGTGGGGCTCGATCCCATAATGCCAGGATCACACCCTGAGCAGAAGGCAGACGCTCAACCGCCGTGCCACCCAGGCGCCCCTCATGAGTGCCATCTTGACACATGTAGAAAAACTGCTTTTGTGAGGTTATCTTGGTGAACGTTGGCATCCATTCAGTGATGGAGGCAGGACAAGCATCATGACCCCCGTTTGGCAGGTAAGAAAACAACGTGCTCGCTGTGTTACAGAAACAGAAGCTGTACGAGCCAGTGGTGATCCCTGTGGGCAGGCTCTTCCGGCCAAACGAGAGGCAAGTGGCTCAGCTGGCCAAGAAGGATTACCTGGGCAAGGCGACGGTAAGTAGGCTTCCCCGAGGCTCCTATGGGGTGGCCATGTGCGGACCAAGGTGGGGACAGACTCCGGGGATGAGGGCACCCCTGTTGTGGTGCTGTCCCGGGACGGCAGACGGAGACTGTTGGCAGCATGGAGCCCTCGCCAGAAGGTGGGCAAACGCTTCTAGCTTCTTGCCTCCAGGCTCCTCTCATTCCTCCCTTCCCTCCTGACCCCGGGTGAGAGCCACAGGGTTGGTCACGGGACGCTGAGTCTGGGGGCCTGAGCCAGCCCTATGATTAGACTCCTTTGTAAACTGGACTCCATTAAATCCAGGTCTTAAATCCCCTCAGAGATGATCTAGAGTGAGCCAGCAGCCCCTTTCAAAACTGCGCTTGGCTTTGACATATCCGTAGGGCTAACGCTGCCCGCTGACCAGGTAGCGGGTTCTGGCAGAGCAGCAGGGTTCAAGAGCGCCTGGGTCGGTGGAAACACCCCAAAGCCCATCAGCGGATGAGTGGATAAACGTGTGATGTAGCCATGCAGTGAAATGGCCATAGCGAGGAGTGAAGTACTGGGGCGCCCGGGTGGCTCAGTCCGTTAAACGTCCGACTTTTGATTTCAGCTCAGGGCCTGATCTCGGAGTGGTGAGATCGAGTCCCATGTCAGGCTCTGCGCTGGGCATGGACCCTGCTTAGGACTCTCTCTCTCTCCCTCTTCCCCACCCCCCATCTATTTCCTTCTCTAAAAAAAAAAGAAAAAAGAAAGGACTGATGTAAGTGACAGCACGGATAGACCTTGAGAACATCGTGCTAGGGAAGAAGCCAGACACGAAAGCCACCTGTTACAGGATCCCATTTATGTGAACTAGATAGTTCACATAAATGGGTAAATGCACACAAATAGAAAGCACATTGGTCATCCAGGAGCTGGGGGAGGAGGGGTACACTAACCTGTTCGTGGGGGTGGCGTTTTCTTTTGGGGTGAAGAAAACATCTGGGAACTAGAATGAGAAGGTGGGCGCACAGGATTGTGAATGTCCTAAACGCGACACTGTCATCACCTCATACATCTCCTAAATGCCTGCACTGTCCACTTCAAAATGGTTAATTTTATATGATGTGAATTTCACCCCAATTAAAAAAAAAAGTACAGAGAGAGAGAGAGCCTGCCGGGTTGACAGGGCTGGGCGGGTACTATTTTCTTGAGTTGCTGGGACTCCTAACCCAGAGGGTCAGCCCCCACCCCGCAGCCGCTGCCCACGTCCGGGCCGGGGCTCCAGCGAGAATGGATGCAGGGTGTGGGAGAGGAGGCAATCTTGGGGAAACCGTGAAGCATGGGAGCAGCGTGGGGCCGGGCCCTCACACGCTCCTCCCTCGATTTCAGGTGGTGGCGTCTGTGGTGGATCAAGACAGTTTCTCGGGGTTTGCCCCTCTGCAGCCACAGGTGAGGCAGCCCCATCCCGCTCCCCGGACCCAGATCCCCAGAGCTCTCTGGAAACATCCGAAGGGGAGACTATCTGTGCTGAGCTGCCTCATTTTAAGGGCTCCCCCACTGCCCTCTCAGCCTGGCTGACAGCGTCTGGCTGGCTGTTCTGGGTCACAGGTCCACGACTGTTGGAAGGATAAGCCAGTTTTAGGCTTAACCTCAGGTTCCCAGAAACCAACCCTCCTGCGCCCCCAGAATGCCAGCCTGCACTCCCGTGCTGCTGGGGAGAGCTTCTGGGGACGATCTCTCCTGAAGGCTGCACTAGTCTCTGGGGAAATGGGAACACAAGCTCTGGAAGGCCTCTTCTCAGACACAGGGGCGGATAGGGGCCTCCGTGGGGCCTGGGATTGTGGGCCGGTCCCCTCCACACACCTGCCCACGTACAGGAGATCCCCTCGGGAACACGCTGGGTGCCCCCAGTGAGCCACTGCTCTGCCCGGTCTGGGCCAGAGAGAGGCTGCTAGGTCTAGAAACATGAAGGCATTTCCCTCCTTGTCAGGGGAACAAGGTAAGACGGGCTGAGGAAACTGAGCGCCGTTGCACACGCACACTGGGCTGCACTAGCACGGGGAGGGGCTCCTGAGCGTGGCACCCACAATCCGGTCAAACACACCTGGTCCCTCCCGACAGCAGCGCCCCTGGCCTCCCGGGGGCAGAGTGACGGCTGCTAGCCCAGGGTGGGACCGACACCGGGGCTCGGAGGGTGACAGGAGCCGAGGAGGATAGAGAGATTCGGGATCCTTAGATTGGTGTCCTCACCATGAAGAGCAGCCAGAGACTCCAAAAGGAGGAAGAAGCCCAGATCAGTGGACTCCATGACTTGGTGTAGAACAGGGAACACACTGAAAGGAGGTTTCTGCCTGGTCAGCGGACCTTGAGCGGGTTTTAAATACCCACAAGGGTCACATGATACAGCAGACATTAATTATAGAACAGCTTTTGGAAGCTGTCCTAGGAAAGGGACAGAGCTCAAGGTCAAAAGCACCCCCGTGATGCCATGCTGCTCTGTGACAGCTAAAATTCTCCAGACACCAGCACTGGCTCGAGATGAACTGTTCTGCTCGAGACACCTGTCCCCGGGGGGCTGGTGGGAGGGGTGCTTTTCCAGTGTGTAGGCAGGGTACACAGTGCCCTCTCCCTCGACAGGGTTCTTCACGCATTCTTTGATTTTCGGGTCTGGGAGAAGACTCAAGTTACCATTCACAGTCTGTTCTCTCCCCCTCCTTCCCTTCATTCCTCCTCAATGTTCAATAGGCCGCTGAACCTCCACCCAGACCCAAAACCCCGGAGATCTTCAGGTAAGCTCAGTGTAGAGCAGGGTACGGAATATCCGAAGAAGGTGGGGTGAAGATGAGGCCGGGGTCAGGGGCTGAGTCCTGGGGAATGTAGCCTCGTGTGTGGGCTCCCCCTGTCTCCAAGGTTAGAATGGATATGTAGGGGGGATGGGAGGATCGACCACAGGAGTCCCCAGGTCCACGTGCACAGCCACCCACGCATGGGGGTCACCGCTGAAAGGCAGCGGTCAGCGGTGTCCGAGGGACAGAGCCCCTCTGACCAGAGGCTGGAGTGCGGATTTGCCCTGATTGTAGCCTCTTCAGTAGAGGGGGAGACCAGAGCTTTCTGGAGTCGGGCGAGCACCGTGGGAGGCTAGGTGGTGTGTCCTTTGCTGAGTGGACATTTTTCACTCCCTCTGGACACATGGTCTCTGGAGAAGTAGGAGGAACAACTCGAGCAAAAGAAGCCATTCTTCTATAAGATGAGAAGCCAAGAATGACACAACTTACAGCTTTCCTAAGAATTTCTTCTCAGTAAGGAAGCAAGCCCAGATCCCCCACCCAATAAAGAAGGCTTTTTAAAGATTGGAGAAAGTACCACAGCAACTGTACAAAGGAGGGGGCTGTGAGCTCATGGCTGACGCTGCCTGCTGGAGGAGTGTCTCCCCTTTGGAAACAGAGAGCAGGGCTGAGGGGCGGGGGACAAAGGGGGAGTGAGAGGGAGCCCTCCCCACCCCCTGGCCAGAGCAGGTGCCTCAGCCCCGGAGCCAGCCCCGCAGTGACACATTCCAAAGCGGCACAGGCCACGCAGCCAGAGCCTCCAAGGGCAAAGCAGGCCCTGAGGGAATGGTGAAGGCAGAATGACACAGCCCAGCACACAGCCGGCTGGCCTCGGGCCCCCTCTCCATGGCCCCACTCCCCACAGCTGGCCTCCAGGGGACTCGGCCTCCGGCCGCCCCACGGCCCTTTCTCAGCCAGCTGGCTGTGCCCCGCTCTCCACCTTGTGCGGTCCCCTTGCCACCGAGCCTGATGCACCCCAGCCCGGACTCGAGAGCTGGCCCAGCACAGCCTGGAAGCTTCCTCCTCAGAGGGGAAGGGAGGGTGAGGAGGACACGGCCCGGGTGCCTCGTGCTGTTTTGTCTTTCATTCTTGTCCCACCGCCCATGTGGTTATGGAGCATGTTCATGTTCCTGCCTGGTCCCGCTCGGGTCCCAGAGGCGGAGAGATGCCGAGCTAGAGGGCGCCTGGAGCGGGGCTCCTGGCCCCAAGGCCGCTGTCGCGGGTGCCTCGGTGCCATGGGCGGGACGCAGTCCGGGCCAGGGGAGCTCGGAATCTCGTGTCTGTCCCCGCAGGGCCCTGGAAGGGGAAGCTCACCGCGTACTGTTTGGGTTTGTGCCCGAGACGCCAGAAGAGCTGCAGGTCATGCCGGGGAACATCGTCTTTGTCTTGAAGAAGGGCAACGATAACTGGGCCACGGTCATGTTCAATGGGCAGGTATTCAGAGGGCCAGGGCGGGGGTTTTGGGCCACGGGATCCCAGCAATAAATGGCAAAGCTCTCCGAGGAGCAGCATGTGCTCCGTCACCCTCAGACCAGCTGCCCCCGCCCCGCCCCCACGTCTCTGGGCTGTTGGGGGGCGCAGCTTGGCTCCGATGGGCACTGATGAGCGCGGCCTTGTTCTCCCCTTTCTCACTCCCTGATGCGGTGCCACAGAAGGGGCTCGTGCCCTGCAACTACCTTGAACCGGTTGAGCTGCGGATCCAAGCTCAGCAGCCCCAGGTAACATAGTGCCACGGCCTGACCCACTCCTGCCCACCTCTGCCCCTCCATGGAGAGGGCAGCGTGCAAAAAATGCCAGAAAGGTCCTTCCACTCACAAGTCTGGAGTCCACCTGGGGTTGGCACCAGCCACCTGGAGTTGAACCTGGCGAGGAAGGAAGACTCCCTGATGTGCTGGGGCAGGGGGTGTCCAAGGGACCTACTGGGCCCACCCACCTGTCTGATTCCTCCCACTCAGGGGGGACTTGGGACCCAAAGCCTGTCGTATAGGAAGGTTGGGTCTTCCCAGAAATGTCCTCTTCACCCAGAACAGTCCATGTGTTGGCCTGTGACAGGCCATTAACAAAGAGAAATCCATTCTAGAGGATGAACAGAGTAGGCCTTGCCTGCCACGGCGCCCCCCTCATACCTTGAAGGCCGGCCCTTCTGCCGGTGGGCTTCGTTGGGACTGAGCGGCCATGTTGATGACCGCTGGTGTCTGACCTGTCTCCCTGGACACTGTGCAACCAGCTGTCCCCTGCGGGCTTGGCCCTCCCTGCTCCAAGTTACTACACCCAGATGACTTGAAATGTTTTAAATGCCGTACCAATGAGAGGTGGACTTTTTCCTTTGAAGCGGCAGAATGTGGAGCGAGAGGGTGAGCTGAGCCAAGACGCAGGGTCCTCCCCCGCTCCAGCACATTTCCAGTGTGGCTGAAAGGGCGGGTTAGGCATAGGGGCCTTTTAGATGGGGCTTAGGGTTCTCGTTTCTACTGTGATTTGTTCCCACCAGGCCAACCCTGCCTCCCCTTTAACCAGCACCTTCCTTAGTCTCCCCTGAATGTCGCCACCACTCCAGCTTTTAGGAAGCCATTTGCCCCTGGCTCCCTTTTCGTGAGCCTCCCACCCCCACTCCTACCTAAGAACATTGTCTGAATGAAGGCTCTCACCGTCTCTGTCACCCCCAGGAGGAAGCCTCCCCGGAGTCTGATATCCCAGCTCCTCCCAGTTCCAGCGCTCCTGGAAGACCCCAGTTGCCACCCGGTTCGTGTCCCTGGAACCACATCCTTGGCCTGGGTGCAGGACCGCTCCCGGCTGCTTCCTCACAGAGCGTTGCTCTCTCAGCCTTCTAGGAGATTCTGGTTTCTTCTTCTCCTTCCAGCGTGCTGCTCAGCTTATGACCCCACAGCCCCAGGGCCCCTCTTTCCTGCACCACCCACCCACCCAAAACATAGGAAATAGATGCCACTTCTCCCTCCCTACTCCAGAACACTCACGGGGTGTCAGTAAATGTAGCTGGTTTCTGGGGGGCAGTGAGTTCCCAACTCAAGTGGTCACCAGACCCCTCCATCATGAGGTACGGAAACCTTGTCCGGGCAAGAAAGGTTGAAGTCATTGCACACGTTTACCCCAGAGGAGGACGGAGAGGCTCTTTTCAAATGTCCAAGGAGCTCTATCTGGAAAAGAAATGGCTCTGCAGAGCCCCGAGGGGTAGACCACGAACCAAAGGCAGATGTGAAAGGACATTCTCCTGATGTCTGGGAAGTGAGGGGCTTGTGGTCACGAATGCAGTTTGAGCTGATCCTGCATAAGTGCTCGGTAGGGATGCATTGAAGGATCCTAGATCCGTGACTGCGAGGCCTCCCAGATCACCAGAACCCCTTGGGACGCTCCCCACACCTCCATTTTTATTTTGAAAACTGTCAAACCTAGAGATTGAAAGTTGAAAGTGTAGTACAATAAACACCAGAATACCTTTTACCTAAATTCACCAACTGCTAACATTTGGTACCAGGGCCTCACCCTACTCCCCATCCTCCCCTCTGAGACACTTGAAAGGAAGTTACAGACTCACGGCCTCGCCCTACCCTCGCGCATTGTCTCCTACTAGTCTCCTGCATAACCACAACACAAGTGTTACATCTAGGACATTGAATGTTAGTATAATATTACAGAGTGTATATTTCGTATTCACATTTCTCCAATTACCCCTCAAAACATCCTCGATAGCTTCTTTTTTTTGTTTTGCCTTTTCTGTCTGGGGGCCCATCAAGGATCACATATGAACCTAGGAAAATTTTATGAATATACATTCTTAGGCCTTTGATTCTGATTCTTCATGATTAGAATTGGGCCTCAGAATCTGTATTTCTAGGAAAAAAACCTTCCAAGTGATTCTAATGATTAGCTGGGTATGAGATCAATGGTCTTTTTTTTCCATCGTGCCCCCTCTATTGTGAATATCTTTATGCAGACTTCTCTTATGAATTATGTGCATAAGGTCATATTAATATATGATGCTCATTAGGAAACATGCACAAAAATAAAGGACAAGGGAAAAATAAGTGGTTCTAACATTGCTGCTTGTGACCCCTGGCTCATCCTGCACTCCCCGCTGTCATTGCTCAGAGCCCACTGGTTTAACTGGGCTTTGGGGTCCCTGCTCACCCCATGTGCTGCGGGGTGTGATGGTCCTTTGATACTTGCCTGTGTGCTCCCCAGAGGCAGGCACCGGGTTCATCTGTTTGTGCTTTGCCCTGCACATTTCCCCCGAGTATGATTTCCCCTACAGTTTATTAGGGTTAAGAATCACCCCAGAGACTTAAAGTTGGGTGTCCTGTTCTAAGAGGTTTCATCCTGTGGAAGGCGGGGGCTGGCCAGGAGTGTTTATTCATCGTCTTCTTTTGTTTTACTTCCTACCTTCTCCGTTTAGGTCAAAAAGAAAAAGAAGAGCCCAAGGTAAGCTTTTTCCTTGTACTATTTCAAGTGGTAGAGAAAGGAAAAGCTGAGGCTCTCTGCCATGAGCGTGTGTCCCAGGGTTATAGAAAGAGACCCAGAGGAAGGGTGGGCCAGTTACCACCATACACACAGTCCACGGGCTAGGAACCCCCACATGGCTCTCCCCACCGCCGTGCACACATTTCCTACGGGCCTAGAGTGCGTGGGCCGGATCTTCTGGCTCCGTAGGAATTCCTATCCAGGCAAGAGCGGGGCTACGGGACCTCTGAAAGCCCTTTCCATTACCGTGAAACCGGTTAACTATCGGCCTCTCCCTGCGGCACAGAACGCTCCCGGTGATCCAGGATGTGGCCACGAGGAGGCCGCAGACACTCACGCGCTACTCTGCTTCCTCTCCCCTCAGGACGTAAAGCTCAGCGTCCCCATGCCCTACACACTCAAGGTGCACTACAAGTACACGGTGGTCATGGAGACTCGGCCCGGGCTCCCCTACAGCCAGGTCCGGGACATGGTGTCCAAGAAACTGGAGCTCTTGCCGGAACACACGCAGCTGAGGTGAGTCCATGAGGACAGCGGGGCTCCCCCTGGGGACCTGCTATGGCCCGGGGGAGAGAAGCGGATGGTTTTGTACTAATGTTCTCTGCCTTGGGTCTTACTCGTCTCTACCCAGCTACCGGCCTCCGGACAGCCATGAGCTGGTGCCCCTTTCGGAAGAGAACATGAAGGCTGCCTGGGGCCAAGTGAGAAACTACTGCCTGACTCTGTGGTGTGAGAACACAGTGGTGAGTGCAATGAGCCCAAGGGCACCCGACGTCCCGTGTCTGTCGGGCCACTTGCGCAACGACAGTGCAGCGTTTACCGAGCACGGTCCGCGAGCCTGGCCCTGGGCTTGGTGTTGAGGGCACGGCGAGTCACGAGCCACAGCTCTGCCTCCCTTGCCCCTGCACCCCGGTGGCAGCCAGGCCCGACAACGCACAGAAAGGAGTGTCTTCTGTCTGCCGCCTCACCTAACTCTTCCAAGGTTAGGCCCATCGCCATCAAGCAGGGTCGGAACGAAATCCTAGCTTGAGGCTGAGCTCATAGCCGTTTTCGCTGTCAGTTTTCACGGGGAAGAACACGTGAGAGTGGAAATAGCGTTTATTCCACAGAGAGATTATGTGGATTACAACATCCCACCACGAGCCGGCATCCGCCGAGGGCATCCCACGTGCCAGATACCGTGCTAAGTGTACGCTGCGTGTTCATTCTTACAGACCCCACGACTCCGTGACCTACTGTGACCCCACCTCACAAGTTAGGTAACAAGGCAAAGAGAGGTTGCACAGCAGGTCGGGAGTGGAACCAGAGCCCCGTATTTTGGCTCCAGAGCCTGTATTCTTGAACCTCTTTCTGGACCTCGGGGCCCAGAACAGAGTTAACTGGCCAGGAAGAGTAAAGGGAGTTGGGGCAAAGTTAGAGGCTAGAAGCAGTAGCGACACGTTAACACTCTTGACTTTGTCCCTTTGTCTCCAAGGGAAAGGTTATCATTTCTTTTTGTTGTTGAGATTAATTCCCTCCCACAACCATGGTTCCTGAAAACCGTCCATTTTCTTTCTGTCCACATACCAACGGACTTTTTTTCACTTTTGATGTAATTTCATATAAATGGATCGTACAGTATATATATTCACATAAATTCACACGATCCATTTATATGAAATTGATGGACTAATAAAGTTCATATGTACAGTATGTAGATTTACATATATAATGTAAATATTATGTATCTATAATACGTTTATATATAAAATATTATATCTAAGTATGTTATGTAAATATATGTTCTCTGACTTGGGTCTTACTCATCTCTACCCAGCTATCAGCCTCCAGACAGCAATGAGCTGGTGCCCCTTTCGGAAGATATATTCATATGAATAGATATACTGTACATAAAACTTTTGTTTTAATAGTACATTTCATTATATACTTTTCCATTTTTATACATGCTTTTGTGTTATTATAGTCCATTTCTTTTGATCGCTAGTGGTATCTCTAAGTGGAATCCCACAATATGAATACTACAATTTGTTTATTGATTCACCTGTTGGTGGACATTTGGATTGTTTCCAGTGTTTGTCTAGTGACGTTTATTCCTCAACAAACATTTATGGAGCACTGACTGCTCGCTAGATAGGCACTGGGGATATAAACACTAACGAGACACAGGCTCTTGGGGGAAAGCCAAGGGCGGACGTGATTACAAAGCATGTGGTAGGTGAACTGATGGAGACACACGATGGCGTACTGTGTTTTATAAGCACAGGGGAGGGTGTCTCACCCAAAAATGCCGAAGGAAGGTGGGACGAGTCAACAGTCAATAGTCTTCCTAGAGAAAATGACGTTGAAATTGTCTTGAAGCGTAGCCTTCAAACGGTAAATAGAAATTAGCAAGGTGGAGGAGGTTAGGGTGCCTTACATGGATGGAAGAGCAGAGGGAGACCCTGAGAGTCAGCAGTGGGTGATGGACACAAGAGGAGGAGCTAGGAGACAGGCTGGCAAGGCAACAGGGCCCCATCGTGGAAGGCCTTGCACACTGCTGCCCTTGGATGAGGCTGTGAGCAGGCAGAAAGATGCATGAATGCTGGCTTGGGATGTCTGATTCAGGGGCCTAATGAGCAAGGCTGGGGGCTCTGAGAGGCTGGCCGGCCAGCTGGCTTCCTTCGAGTGCTCAGCTCCCCGTCCACAGCCCTGACACTGGGGAGTCCCAACACACGATCGAGGACACTGCAGTCTCCACGGCCCGAAGCCATTGTCAACTGGGGTGTCTCTGACACCTTCAGTTCTCCCCCCCCGCCTCGCCTGTTTCCTGCTTTACCAGGTTCAGACTGGGGCATCTGTACTTACATCAGTAACGGGTGTAAAACTCCACAGGTCCTATGGGAACCCTCTGGAGAGCTACTAGTTTTCATCTCTGAATGGATCTGGAGACCATGGAAATGAGTGCACTGGCAAAGCTCTTCCAGACCATCTAGGCCTGGGGCCGTGGGCCCTGCGGGGGCAGAGTCCCTCCTCTACACCCTCAACCCCTCCACTGGGCAGGGGCTTCTGCTCAGTTAGGGAAGGGTCTCTTTGGCAGAGTCTCACTGAAATCAGATACATGTGTGCTGGGAAAGAAAACTGAGTGGGAGAGGACGAAGTAAAGAGGCCCTGTGGTTGAGCCCCAGGTTGGTGGAATCTAAGAGTTCGGAAAACTGTGTTCAGGAAGTAGGGCCCCTGGGCTCACTGGCGCCTCTGGCTGAGAGGTCACAGGCCCCAGCACCCTGGGCAGGGGAGGGGTAGGCAAGGTCCAAGTGCAAGGGTCCTTTGGAGTCTGAACAGGCACCCTAAGGTTTCCGACAGTCTAGGTTGGGACCAATCCTATCAGTACTGTCTTGAAGGGATTCTGCCTAGCAGCTCGGCTCTCAATGTGAACTACTTCCCTTAAAAAGCTTATTGTTTTTAATTATTGTTAATTTTTGTTCTTTGAAGAGAGCTTCAGTCTAATTCGTGGCTGTATGTGGCTAACTCTCCCCAAATTCCCAACACAGTCTTTCTGGGACTCACTCCAGCTTCGGAGGTCACTGCCCGCATTCTCTGTCGCCGCCCCTGCTCTTGGAGGCAGCCAGTCAGGATGTGCCCGTTCACTCACTAGGAGAGCAGGAAAACGAACGATCATTTGAGTGTCTACTCCATGCAGGAACACTTACCTTTAATCAAGTTTACATGTATGTATGTATATATTTAGCGTCGTTCTCTCACAGAGAGTCTGGTAATTGTCAGCTAGGGGCGCCTGGGTGGTGCGCTTAGTTAAGCCTCTGACTCTTGGTGTCGGCTTGGGCCGTCATCTCAGAGGGGTGGGATGGAGCCCTGCGCCAGGCTCCCTGCTTAGGATTCCCTGCCTCTGCCCCCGCTCACACACGCGCATGCGTACTCTCTCTCAAGTAAATAAATAAAATCTTAAAAAAAATATTTGTCAGCTATTACTCTTCTACATTGTATCTTTTCTTCTAGCCTCTATTTCAGGTGAGGAAACTGAAGTTCAGAGAGGTTACGCCACCTGCTCAGGGACACACAGCTGGTGAGCAGTGGAGCTGGGATGCAAACCCAGGCCTTTAGACTCCTTACGGCCATTTCCACCTCACTGTACTGCCTTCTAGTAAAAGGGATCTGCCAGGGCTGGCACAAGCGACACTAGGAAGTGAGGGCTTTGAACACGCAGTACAGCACTTACGCTCGCAGGTTTTCTAAAGCAGATTTGTTAAATCCTAGGATTCACATCTCTAGAAACTGCACCCTTCTTCTTTTCAACATCTGTGGATCAAAAATGACCACAATGGCAACGAAGAGGTGTAGTTACATCTATCAGAAAGCAATGCCTTTTTTCATGGCCTTAGAAAGACGATATGGCGCTCTGCACGGTTTCTCAAACTTTAGCAAGTATGAGACTCACATACAAGGCTTGTTAAAATGCAGACTGCTGGGCCCCATATGCACCAAGTTTATGATTTAATAGGTTTGGGATGGGGCCAGAAATTTACATTTCTAACAAGGTCCCTAGTGTTGTGGGTGATGGGGAGAGGGTGTTGGGATTTGGAGTTAGAAACCCAGGTCTGACTTTGGGTTCTATTACTTGTGACTCAATCTCTATTTTTCTATCTGCAAAGAAGTAACATATTCTAGCTTTTTCAGGATTACTGTAAGATTTTAAGACTAGCTACGGTTCTGCAGACCTTTTGGGTTCATTTATCCAACCATTCAATATTCCAAAAGTACACGTGAGGTCTATGCTAGGGACTGATCACAGACTTGGCCTTCATGAATTTTTATTCCAGGTGCTACGCTGACATTTCACGGATTCCTTTAGTGATGTTCAATGTTCACTGGCCAAAATGTTAGGAAAACTAACAGCCCTCTTATTCTTTCAGGGTGACCAAGGCTTTCCAGATGAACCCAAGAAAAGTGAGAAATCTGAAGCTAATAACCAGACAACAGAACCTCAGCTTAAGGAAGGAGACCAAGTGGTAGCACTCTTCAGTTATGAGGCTGCCCAACCAGAAGACCTGGAGTTTCAGGAAGGGGACATAATCCAGATTATATCAATGGGTAAGTACTACTCCTGGATCACAGAAACTAATTTCCATGTTAGCAGCAATAAGTTCAAGGGAAGAGAAGAAGAAACATTAATAACTGACAAACCAAACTTTAGCCAGTGGTTTCAATCTCCTTCCTAGCTTTCAGCCACAGGGAGCAGAATGGAGCGCTCAGCCTTTCCATCTGTTGCTCCAACGGGCAGGGAAGCAACAAATGACAGACTCAGGTGACATTCTGATCATGAAAGATGGCTATGTTTTGGAAGCCATGCATTCTCATTCCCAGAGTGAACCAATTGGAAGGGGGCTGGAATCATTTTGCCTTTGCACCAAACCATAGGATACTTTTCTGTAAACCATAGTTCTTTGAATTGATGCACTTTTTGAAGATGAGGGAAGAAGTACATAAATTTTGCCTTAAAAGAAGCTACTCGACATTGCTTTGTGTCCCTGGTGACTTTCCCGATCCCATTAGGAATCAAACACACTACGAACTGAAACAGTATTTAAGTAGAGAGTTCTGATTTAGTGCTTCTCAAACTTCGGTATGCCCAACCACCCTTCCAAGAGTTAGATAAAATTCTTTGGCCCAGCAACCAGAGATTCTGATTCAGGTCTGGGGTGGGACCCCCAAATTTGCATTTCTAACAGGCTTCCAATGTGAGGCTGATCTCCTGACCCAGAGAAGCACCATTCTAACTCACAGTTTGACATAATCTTATTTCTCTACTTCAAAAGGAGTAAGAGTCCCACCAAATCTTTGTTCTAACAGCAGTAACGTGCATTAGCAATGCAGAGTAGTGAAAACATAGCATCACCAATTATGACAGAAAATCCAACAGATTAAGAAACAAGATTTTAAAGTTAATGGGGTAGAGAGCATACCATTGTGTGGCAGTTAACTTAAAATATGAGCAATGAAATAAAGAAGCAGGGTGCCCTGGCAGTGCCTATCTTCTGATAGGGGACAACAGGGCTTAGTAACTCCCAGCACCATTTTTTAAGTGTATCAACCAAACAGCTACACTGTCCAGTGTTTGGGCGGTGGGGCTGGGATGAGATAAAAACTAGAGAACACATAGAAAAACCTTCTGGGTAGATATGGAGAGAAAAAATGAGGCATATTCCTTATTGTGTCTGACTCTTGGTTTCAGCTCAGGTCATGATCAGGGTCCTGGGATCTAGCCCTGCCTCGGGCCCTATGTTTGGTTCCATGCTCTGTGGGGGAGTCTCCTAGATTTCTCTCGCTCTGCCCCCCCACCCATGCTCTCTAATATAAATCAATCTTTAAAAAAAGAAGAAAAAAATCGTAAAATACCTTTACAGCACTGTGCTGTATCAAAAAAATCTGTGTATTAAGTGGACCCTCACAATTCAAACTTGTGTTGTTCAAAGATCAACTGTATTTATTTATTTTTTTAATTCTTTTTTTGAGAGAGAGTAAACAGGGGTAGGTACAGAGGGAGAGGAATCTTTTTTTTTTTTTTTAAAGATTGTATTTATTTGTCAGAGAGAGAGAGAGAGAAAGAGAACAAGCAGGGGGAGCGGCAGGCAGAGGGAGAAAGCAGGCTCCCCGCTGGGCAAGGAGCCCTGTGTGGGACTAGATCCCAGGGTCCTGGGATCATGACCTGAGCCAAAGGCAAATGCTTAACAGACTAAGCCACCCAGGCGTCCCGGAGAAAGAGAATATCAAGCAGGCTCCACGCTCGGCACGGAACCCTATCTAGGGCTGGATCTCACAATCCTGCGATTATGACCTGAGCCGAAATCAAGAGTCGGATACTTAACAGACTGAGCTCCCCCATGTGCCCCAAAGATCAACTGTTTTCAATTAATGACAGGTCCTTTTCATGTAGATTCCTAACAGGGATCAGATAAAACTTGTTATAAAAAATATCCTATCTTGGGGCGCCTGGGTGGCAGAGCGGTTAAGCGTCTGCCTTCGGCTCAGGGCGTGATCCCGGCGTTATGGGATCGAGCCCCACATCGGGCTCCTCTGCTGTGAGCCTGCTTCTTCCTCTCCCACTCCCCCTGCTTGTGTTCCCTCTCTCGCTGGCTGTCTCTATCTCTGTCGAATAAATAAATAAAATCTTTAAAAAAAAAAAATATCCTATCTCAAGATTTATTGTTCAATTTCTTTCATCTTATTTTTCAGGCAACTTTTTTTTTCTGAAAAATCAAATTGATTTTCTGTATTTTACTCCTCCATTATCATATATGAGACAAACCAATAAGATGGTGGAAGTCCTATGTTCACTTTTCCCTCAAATCACTTTCCAATATGCACTTTTCCCTGTTAGCACAATAGGGGGTGAAGGAATGCCGAAGATCTGTGTGGCATATCCAGATGAGGTAATTCTCCTGTACTGGTTTTAGAAATTGATGTACACATTTCCTTTTATCAGTGAATGAAGACTGGCTGGAAGGAGAGTGCAAAGGGAAGATCGGCATTTTCCCCAAAGCGTTTGTTGAAGAACATTCAACTACAGATTTGGAAAGCTCTCCTAGAGGAGTCTAGGATGTTCCATAACCTACAAAGTTGGAGAAAAGTAACTATAACCATTTGTAAAGTTTAGCATGCCCCTGCAGGACACTGTACGGAGACATTACTGTTTGGTTTGGAGGTGTTAACTAACCTACTTTGCCCACTGAACATTTAACCTATTACACAATGATGTGAGAACTTATCATGATGAGGACCCTGGCGGGTGGGGTGGGGTGAGTGGATGGAAGTGTCTGGAAGGGCGTGAGGGGGTCTTCTAGGGCGCTGATAATGTTTCTCGCTCGGAGTGCTGGCTACCCAAATGTGTTCACTTTGTAAAAGTTCACTGAGCTGTACACTTATTATCGGTGCACTTCTCTATGTGATACCTCAATAAAACATACAAAAACAAGACACCCAGAGTGCGGGCCCAAGGCCGAAGTATAAATACCCCTATTCCTGTACCAGTACAATCACAGACTGCTAGAGCCTGGGGTAAATTTACAGGTAACTCAGATGGCAGACACACGCAAAATTAACTCCTTTATTTAAAGTCTCATTGCTTAAACAGAACCTAGGCTTAGTTTTCAATTCCACAGAGAATTAAAATACTAGAACGAGATCCCTGCACGCCTTCTCAGAGAGGCACCTCTGTTAAGAGTTCAACACTGAGCACGTCCCACTAGCACCTGAGGGATGTAAAGCCGCATTCCGGAAGCCACTTGGTCAGGATGATCCTGTTAGTTAACGTTTTTTTTTTTTGTTTTTTTTTTTAAAGATTTTATTTATTTATTTGACAGAGACAGAGACAGCCAGCGAGAGAGGGAACACAAGCAGGGGGAGTGGGAGAGGAAGAAGCAGGCTCATAGCGGAGGAGCCTGATGTGGCTCGATCCCACAATGCCGGGATCACGCCCTGAGCCGAAGGCAGACGCTTAACCGCTGTGCCACCCAGGCGCCCCAGTTAACGTTTTATATAATACAGACTATACCAGTATACATGATAGAATGCTATGGTTTTATTTTGGTTATCATTTAACCAAATGGCTTGATTTTTTAGGGCTAACTTGGGGTTAACAAATATTAGCCTTCAGAACTGGCCTTCATTTCCCTCCTTCCCGTACGGTATGTATGGCTTTGTAACCACAAGAGCGCAGGTGCTTGTGAATAGCAGTGAGGAAATGAAGGGTCGATGGAACCAACACAGAAGTGAGAGGCCTGCTGCCCAGCACGAACACACAGACTGGCAGGCCACGGCACTGACGTCCGACCCACTCTCTGCGGCAGGCCCAGCAGACTACCACTGGAAATTTCGGACACAATTCAAAGAAATGCAACCTCAAAGCTAAGACACTAATTACTGCTGGGGCTAATCAGACTTCGTGATTTTTGTAGACCAGAAAGAGAAACGATCTCTGCATTGCCCCACTGACAGTAAAAATAAGGATAAAAATGGAGGGCTGTTAACTTCTTTGCATAAGCCAATGTTTATTAGATAAAAGAATTTTGACAGTAAGTTTCTTCCTACCCATCCCTTTCCATAATAATGCGCACTGGCTTGGAATGCTATTAAGAGCCTAAATAACCCTGCAGCATATTCAATTTCTGACCATCTCTGCTTTCCCCTAGATGACTTATACGTAGTTGAAATACTTGGTTTTTAAGTAGGAGATTCTTTTGGGTTAGCAAAGAAACAGCGTACACACAGGTCTGGTTGGAGAGAACATGGTTTAATTAAAGGCAAAGCTGATCTCAGCAGCTGCAGGTCTTGCACAGACAGACCAAAACAAAACAAAACAAAAAACAAAACAAAAAAACACAAGAGAAAGTTTACTACACAAAACCGGTTTCTGATGAAGATTCTCCTCTCCCTCCTCATTACTCCACACTGAGGATGATAAGGCGAGGAACCCCGCCCCAGGAGTCAGAAAACATTCCAAACACCAAATTCTCATGCAGAAACAGGGCTGTAGATGGGACGTGGGCAGTACCGGGGGTGAGACAGTGAACCTGGCTAGCTCGTCTAGGGTGCGAGAATCAGGGACAGCTCA
The DNA here is from genome assembly GCF_002007445.2 of Ailuropoda melanoleuca. Lineage (NCBI taxonomy): Eukaryota > Metazoa > Chordata > Mammalia > Carnivora > Ursidae > Ailuropoda > Ailuropoda melanoleuca. The sequence goes on from NC_048225.1 coordinate 86,173,677, forward strand.
AACACTGGAATGTTGCAGCTGCCTGAATGCAGAGCTCAAACACACAAAGTGGGTCAAGGTAGTGGGGAAGGAGGCTTGGAAGGGAGGGGGTGGGAGAGAGGGGGACACAGGGAAGGGGCTGGAGAGAAGCACAAAGGGTTTCATATTGCCACTGGGGGGGGCTTCACCCTTTCAGACCTTTCAAAAAAAACAAAAAACAAAAACAAAAAACCCCAAACACCATGTCAAACTTAAAGAGCAATAATGTAAAGCATACGGGGCTCCAACCACTCTCTCTATAGAGCAATGAGCATTAATCTCACCCCTTCCATTGCTGGGGTTGCCCAGACTTGAGTGACAACCGGGGCTCCTGGATGTGCTTTGCTCTGTAGCTGTCTTCCAGTTTGTAAGTCCCACACTGACTCCACACACTCACACACACTCCCCCTCCCCCAGGGAGAGTAGCTGGGCGTGCGCACGCACGCTTACGCATACACACACACACACACACACACACGCACGGAGAGACCTCCCAGAAATAGACCTTACCACTAGCACAGCAATTGGACATTTAGATTGCTTCCATAATTTCCCCTTAAAATATTACTTTTCCAGGAACTAACAAGAAATGCTGTCCTTCTGTTTCTACACAAGAAAATTTTCAGTCTTCTTTCCTTCTAATAAATACCAAATAAAAGTTTATTTTCCTTTCTTTCGCCTTTTCCAGAATGGACTTCGTTGTGTTTTCTTCTGTGCGTGATGCACACATGTCCATGTTGCTTTGAATTTCACTCTGAAAGTGGAGGGTGGGAGACGCAGCTTGGGCAGGGGCCTGGCCCGTCGTGCGCTACGCAGACGCCACGGCTTCCTTTCTCTTCAGACTGTCTTTTGGGTCCCAACTGCTGGACCCCATGCTGTTGCTTCTTGGCGAGATGTTGTACACATTAGGAACAGAAACAATTACTAGCAGACAGCATAGGGTAGGAAAGGGATGGAGGTAGGGACAAGAGGAGGTGGGTGGTAAGCAGGATGGGGTCACAAAAACCAATCAAACAAAAAATAACCACACTGAAAGCTTCTACCTATTAAAATGTGTCAGGCCACGAATGGACCAGCCTGTCTTCTGTGAGACTGCTTGCTATGCTACCGTAAAATGTACAGGAATCAAAAACATTAATTTAAAACCCTACAGCAGTCACCTGCCAGTCCAGCCCAGCACCACCGCCCACACTGCATCCTCGATTGGGGCTCGAGCACCTACAGAGTGAAGGGCATTTCCTGCTGGAGTCTCCAGGCCAGAGAAGAGCCTGCCCAAACCTTCTGAGTGAAAGTTGAGGCCTTGGACTCTCCCTCATGGAACACTTCCACTGGCTGAAGAGGTCAGTTTCCCCATCCTGTCACCACCAACCTCTCACAGGAGCAGTGAACGGGGCTTTCCTTGCTACACACTGACTAAGAAGCACATCTGTGTGTGGAAGAATTCAGTGTGATATTTTACTACTGAGAGTAATAACAATAATAAAAGATGTTCAGGAATAATTTCAACTACATTCTCAGTCAGCAAAGCAATCATTAATGGATTCCTATTTTATTCCCCAAAGAGGAAAAAAGGACTGAGAAGTTCCCACTGGCTTCTCCTATCTGCCTCCCCTTCTCAGCTTTCACTTCCCTTGTGGCTGGGGACATGCACGATGGAGAAGGTGAGAGGCGGTGATATCAGGTAACTGAGTGAGACAAACAGCAGTTCCTCTCTCCCTCCGGAAGGCCCCAGGGGGACGGAGAGTTCCTGATGATTTTTTCTTTTTGTTGCACTGCGGACATTTCGTGCACACTCAGCACGCCGGTGGAACGCTTACACCCTCTCGACAGCAAGAAACAGAAAAGAGGGCTGCCACCTGCAGGGGACTGTATGGGCCAGTCCTGCAAACCCAACATGCCATGGTTTATGGAGCCTTCATTCCCAGGGTTGCCACTTTGGCCTCAGTGTGGAGGGTTCATGGTGCCTTGTCCCCGCTGCTGTTTCTGCTTCTGCTGCATTAACAGCTGCTCCAGAGCGGAAGGTCCAGGGTGCATCATGGAACTGGACCAAATAGACTGAAAAACAGCCCAGAGCTTGTCAGCAGAGGTCAAATGCCTAGATGTCTGAAAGGCATTTGTTTCTCAATCCTCGCCACATATAAAGGCATATATGTCCCAAGATCCCTGCCCCCTAAAAAAACCAGCTATTAGACAAAGTTGTTGTAAGACTGTCTTCAAGGCCAGTTCATTCCCACTAAGAATACTTTAAACCCGAAAAGGTGAAATACTTTTTACTAAAACTCAGTGCCACTTGGGATCACAGAATATTTACTATAAAGATTTTAGGCAAACAAAACATCTCTAAAATTGGATACACTTCTTTTACTTGTTCACAAAAGGCTTAAATCAAACATACCAAAATGAATCAGAATTGTCTTAACCTTACAATGCAACTAAAACCTTTGTTTCTGTCCCCCTTGAAGATAACTGCTTTGTCACTAGTGAGTTCACAAATTAAAAAACAAAACCCCTACTCAAGAATCTTATAAGGTACACCACGTTTCTAGGACTTTACTAGATATGTGCTATGAATTGGTCAACTCTGAGGGCCTTAGGAATAAGTCTGGCTATTTACAGGAACAAAAGGAGAACCACATCTCTCGTGGTTCTTGTTCCTAAAACTCACTCACCTTTAGGCTTTCCATGAGGACAGCAGAGGAATCCTCCATGGAGGGGCCGTGGCCTGTCCAGGTGCCACTTGGAGTGCTGGCCTGATGCCAACTGCTCTCAGAGGATGATGTCGCTGAGAGATAGTCAATGCCAAACCCACCCATGGCTAAGGGATGCAAAGAGATAAGAAGAATTCAAGATGCTCTGTCATCACCAAATACCAAACACCAGAGAAGGACAGAGTGACTTCACTTTCACTAGGCAATTAAGTCTGGATCTCACCTGGCTTATCAGTTTTCCACCGATCTGCAGTTCTCCTCTCCCTGTTATCTGGAGTTCCAATAGGTCCAAAGTTGGAGAATGGAACAGAATTATGGTTGTGTGTTGGAGGGGAGCTTGGCAGGCTGCTTGGGTTAGAGGAATGAGGAGACTGGCTGGCTGGTGTTGAATGATCTATTAAATCACAACAACACAAGACATTAATAGATGTTTCACAAACAAACCAAGTCCTAAAGTTTCCTATAGATCTGCTCACTTAAATTCTACTAAAAATAACCACGGGGCTTCGGGAGAAAGGCAGAATAAGGGCCCCCAAACGGACTCTGCCGGATGTCCTAGTTGGTCTTCCTGCACACATATCTAAGGCATGGTCCTTGCTTTTAAAAAAAAGCAAAACTAGACAGACAACTTTGTGCACGCGCTACTCTGGCACTCCCATTTCAGGTAAATATCGATCGGTCTTCTCTACCAGAAACAGAATCGCGTAATCTTAGGAATTACTATTAAATCAAACTCCATTTATAAAATAGGGATTAAAAAAACCCTCTATTTTAAAAAGAGCAACTTTTCCTGAAAACAACGAATATCTACGAACAAAACTAAAGAAGAGCCGGAAACCTTAAGATAGGACGCATAGTTTTCTCTCTTACAACTCTGCTGGTTATTGAGGATGTAGAACGCTTTTTTAGTGGCACTTATTATGTGAACTGGCTCATCGGGCTTTTTTCCTATTTTCTTTCAGAAACGACTTAAAAAAAACTATCAGACTTATAATCACAAAATCATACTAATTCATCATCAATTTGAGTGAACAGGAATTGCAAGGTCTGTAATTTAAAGACTAGTCAATACCTGAACTGGCAGGAAGTGATGGAGACCAAGGGGTCCCTTCAAAGAGGGAGTACAGTGATGTCTCCTGGGGGGCCAGCGAAGGATTAAGTTCTGTTTTGGAGCTGGCTGTCAGGTTTTTCCCATATACCTCATTGAACACACTGTTATTTGGGTATCTTTCCTGAAAGACAATAACCACCAAGTTATAAATTCACTCCAAGGAAAGAGATTTAAGAAAATGTAATGCTCACGTTCTCAGATGCTTAAGCATCTTAAGTGTATCAAGCTTTTCTTAACAAGACAAACTTTTGAAGGCTTTTATTTCAGTTTCTTTTGGTTTTCCTGTTAAATTCATTTCCCCTTATATCTGTTTTCCCTCACTCGTTATTTTCTCTACCTACGTAAACCACCCAGATTTAAAAGTATGAATAACTCACTTGGGTGAACAACAGAGGCCTAAGGATTTCCATATTAATGAGAAGTTAAAGGGCTCAAACTTATACAAGTATCGCATATACCCGAATCAGAGGGATAGAGTTATATAAAATAAAATGTCTGGAAGACACCAATACATGGAAGAGAAAGGAAGAGAAAAATAGGGGTATGGAAATAGAATGGGAAAGGAAATACTAGTAGCCTACTATAAAAGCACAAAGCCGATTCTTCACCATCTACCCACCTGATTGAGAGAGAATCCGGTGAGGGACAAGAAAGAGGAGGAATGGGACATGAGCTCCGAGGGCTTCTCCAACAAGGATTTCTTCACAGTCCCGGAAAAAAAGGTAGTTAAATTATGCCTTCCATTTTCTTAATATTAATCTTAAGATACTATACAATCAAAGCAGAAGACCACCATTTAAGCATACTTGTACGTACCCATCATGTACAACGTAAGGTTTCAAAGATGTGAATTAATGTTAATACCACGACACCAGCTAAGTGCCAGGTGCCACGGGCAAGTCAGACACAATGCTCCTGGATCAATACTTCTCATCTAGCACAGATACCCCAGTAGGGACCAGGGACCCTGGAAAATGGCAGTTCTGAGTGTTTACTAGCAGGAACCTTCAGGAATACCCTTATCAAGAGTTGCATTTAAAATACTCTCAAAACAAGATGCTGAGTTGATCTGGCAGTTCTTCCCCCCAATTTTTAAAACACACATTAATGACTTAAAGCCTTTCAAATCCATTTGACAACTGGTTTTGTCAACATGGTTTCTAAGCAGCTCTTTTGTGGCATCTATTAAAATAGTTGCTAAAGCTGAACTTCTATTTACTGGCCCTAAGAAAATTACCAGGAAAAAAAGCTGAATCTCTGATGCTCACTGTCATTGAACAGTTGGTCAACAAAGCATTTATTAAACACCTACTACATGCAAGGCACTTTTTCACACACATTATATCATTAACAATGTTAAATACAGAAAGGATTACAGTTAAGGTTTTTTTGTAAACACGAAAAAAACCAAAAACCAAAACCAAAACCCTAAAACACTACCACTCCACGCCCACTTCTTCCACCACCAGCTCCCGCGCTGGACGGAGGCGGGCAGGTAGAGCAGGAAGTAAGGTGGTAGGAAAGGAGTGGAGAGAGAGGCACTGGCCCCTGGCCCTCAAGCCACACGAGTAGAGAAGCAGGAAGAGCAGCAAGAAAGGCAAACACACGGAGCCAACAGTTTCGCAGTTAGGCTTTCCACAACCCTGAGGTGTTCTCACTGCGCTCTGGTAGTTTAAGTTTCTAGGGGATCTTTTACTTCTCTAACTTAGGGGAAAAAGTGGGCAGTCTCTCTGGCCACTCACCAGGGCAAATTCTTATGGGAACTTCAAGTGCCAGGATGGCAGCTTCTGTCATGAGAGCCATATAATTTTATTTCTAATACTAAAATTAATGCATTTTAATCTTATGAATGTTTTCTTGCCTCATGTCTATGAGAAAGAAACAGCAAAAAAGTAAAATTCAGAATTGTTTTATGTTTTGTTAAGATGGAGTAAAGGGAGGGGAAAACTTCACAGCATATGTCTTTTCATGTTCCCCCACCTCAGCAAAATATAAATATTGACAAGAATACAGAATGCCATCCTTTGAAATGCAGAGTGATTTCTAGAGGACTATTTTTAAAAGATACTGCTAATCAATACCTTAAGACTTTATTCCATGTCATCCTAATTATTTATCTCTGTATTCACTCATCTGTGGCACTCCAACAATATTTATAAATAAAATTCTCTTCATTTTCACTCATTCTGTTTATGACTATCGCTCTGAATTTAGAACAGGGCTCTCAGTTAACCAAACAGAAAAGAGCCACATACCATTCAATAATGTCACTAAAAAATCTAGAACGTATCTCATGCCATATTTTGAGCACATGAAGAAAAATCTCACTGCGCCTAAGCAAGATCAAACGATCCTTGAAATTCCTGGGTTTAGAAGGAGGCACCACCTAAAAAGTCAGTTAATTTGCCAGCACTGCATCCTGTGACCAGCCCCGAAGATGCTTCTGGATAACACATATAACAAAGCTATGACTCTGAGATTTACAACTATGGAGTCAGAAATGTTTTCCCACGTTCTACTACCATTTGCTGGTTAGTCTGGGCAATAAGGAAATAAATGGTATAATTCTGTAAAGAAGGAAAGCTCTAGAAAAAAGAAATCATCTATTCCAAGGACTCCAAATCTCAGGAAAGAAGCTGGGGTTAGAGCAAGAAGAATTGTCAAATACATACAAAGAGGCTCCGTCCAGGAAGAGAGGCGAGAGGCCCCAGCAGAGCTGGGTAAAGGTCAGGAGGGTTAGAAAAAATCAGCTCTTCCTCTTCCTCCAAGGCAGCCAGACTCTTTAACAGGTCCGGAGGAAGCAGAGGGGAGCCCTTGGTGTCCTAGTGACAGAAAGGATCACAGTGAGGTGCAATAAGGATGACAAAAGCACAAAGGAGTAGTAGCATGATTAGGGGGATATAAGCAACGCAAGTCAAGGAGAATTACAGCAGACAGTATTATGCAAAGAAAAGGCTGTGAAACAAAAATATAGTGACACAAGGACAAGGGTGTGAAAGATCAAGACAACAAAAGAAGCAAAAAACACTGACAAACATGGAGCAGAACATAAAAGGTTAATGCGGCTTGTGAGTAAAACAATGCAGTGGAGCAAAGGGATTAGCATATCTTGGGCTAACAGAGAAACAGCTCTTTTAAAAAGTTACAAACATACCTGTTTCTCATGAATAAAGAGAGAAAGGAAGGGGAACTCCACTATCAAAGATAACTGGCTGACTTTGTTCCTCTCAGACAGCAATTTGTTTAAATACGCAGTAAACCCATTTTTAAACTTAGATGACTCAGCCCAACTGAGAGGAGCTTTGTTTCAGAATTCTCTAACATGCTGTGTTAGATTTCTGCATCACCTCCCCACCGGACCATTCCAGTTCCACATCAGTAACGGAAATCCTCAGCTCCCCCAGATCCAATCATACCGTGCAACTGTGAGCGGGAGACCAAGAGCCGCACCAGTTATTGGCAGCAGGCCGCAGCACTAATGAATCGGAGTGGCCTTTAGAAACATCTACTTGAGAAATTCAAAAGATATGAAGAGCCCCAGACCTATCTCCGCCATGTCTGGTGACAGGAAAGGACACACACCTCAAATGGCATCCTGGGCACAGGATCCTGCTCTGGACGGAAGACTCCTGGTGACCGTTTGCCCCTGCGGTCCATATTTGCTTGCTGTGCCATTACAGCTCTGTTATCGGCCACGCTGTAGGAAGAATCCCAGTAGAATTCTGGGACCTTGACTTCTGAGGGATTATGGTTATATGGCTCCATGGGAAAAGGCTTCATTTTCTTCTCTAGAGGCTGCTGCTGCATTACAGGAGGTTGCAATGACGGCTCAAACAGTTTTATGGGGTCTTGGGACTGAAGGTAGTAGGGCTGTTTCACAGGCATGATTTTCCCTAATGGGCCTTGAACCTGAGGGGGATTCCACAGCTGTTTGGAGGCATCTGCCTGTTGATACTAAAAAAGAGATGCTTGTCATCAAGATGAGGATAAAATGCAATGTTACCTTCAATATTCAGGAAATCACAGAACTTGAGAGATTTTACAACCAACAAAACTCAGCAGTCCTTCACCCTTTACGTTTTTCAATACCCAGAGCTTTCTGGGAACAGATGATGGGCACTGAACTCACATTCTCTTTCAATTCAATTATTTATGAGGTTTAATGAACAAATGAGTGTGTGTGTGCGCCTATGTGCGAGTGTGTGTTCCCCTTCCTGCCTCAAGTGTCGTGGGGTTGACAATATGTTTAAGAATGGTGTCCTATTCTTAACACTTCATCAAGATTATGATTCTATTTCCCTTCTGTAGTTTATGTTCAAACAGGAGAGAATTATTTATACAAAGTCCTTTTCTACAAAGCCGACAAGAAGTAGCAGCAAAGAATGGTACTTAAGATCTATTATCCTTTACAAAAGAAAGGAAAACATTTGAACTTTTCTAAACAGCAAAGAGAGTATTTTTGCATTCCCATAATCCTTCCACAGCAAAAGCATCTGAAAGCTTAACCCGTATTTTTAATTAACCAAACACTGAGTAATCTCAGCCTTCCCTCCTTATTTCAGCGGCACGGTACACGCGACTGTAACTGACCTGCTGGAATCCAGAGTGGTGAGGAGGGCTTTTCCCCAAAGCCGGCACAGCTTTTGTGGGGGATTGTTGCTGAGCTAGAGCTTGAACCTGCAACTGGCTTGTAGACTGTGCTGTTGGCTGAGCTGGTAAAGATGTAAGGGGTTGCTGGGAAGGTGGCTGTGGTTGTTGAGGTCCCTGGTTCATTGGCCCTGGTCCAGAGGGCCGTTGCTGGCTGTAAGGAATGTGGGACTGTTTCCCAGCTTGCACCTGGTTTCCTGCTGGAGAGTGAGCTGTAGGCTGAAGAAAGGTTCCTGGGACAGAAACACCAGCTGGGAAGGTGTAACCTGAGCCCATAGAAAATGCCACAGGAGGGGGAATAACATATGTGGGAGGCGGGAACCCTTCAAAATAGAAGAACACAGCAGCTTTAGTTCTAAAGGCACTTAGCAAAAGAAAGACAAAAGTCAGTCATGTGAGGGGGACATGGGGTAGGGTAGAGAAGAGGTCCTCTAATAAATTATAAAAGAACAGGGATCAACCATCAAGTGAGACTGATCAAGCATCAATCTTTGATTTCAAGAATTAAATTAGAGTAGTGGCTGCTACTTCTATCCAGTGAAGCAACTGGAGTATTCTAAAGGTGGCTTCTTAAATGCCAGGTTTAGTGATGGGAATGCTTTCATGATAACATGCATTTGTATATAAACTAGAGAAATGGCTCAAAAATAACTTCATAAGCATTAGAGAAAAGAGAACTTCCGTCTACCTTTTAACATTATGGTTTAGTAACATAACTCCAGTAGAGTATAAATTACTCAATTAACAAGCAGAAACTCATACACAGATAAAATTAAGTATAAAATGTATATTTACCTGGCCGGCTGGGAAGAGGAGGGAAGGCTCCAGGGTGATGAATGGGGATGAACTGGGAGTTACTTGCTTGACTTGGGGTTTGAGTTACAGGTGTTTTCCTAGCTTCAGACACCGGAGTCTTTCTTAGTTCTGTCTGGGATTTTACCTATGACCAACAGAAGCAAAACTATAATAATCTGAAACTCAAACGTGTCCTCTAAGAAAGTATTTAAAACCCCATTATGTCAAACAAACAAACAAAGCATATGACAGTATTTAAATTTACCTAAATTAAAAATGGGAAAATCCAAGCAAATTATTTAACTGTCAATAAAAGATATAAGGGCTTAGTTTTACTAGTGTAATTATTTCCCTTTCACAAAATTATAAAAATACTAAATACGGAAAGGACCTGAGAGTTCATTTGTTTTACAAATGAGACATGTCTCACCAAAAGGTTAAAAAACTTGCCTATAATCTTAAGCCACCTATTATGAGCCCCAGGGCCCTTTATACTTGAATTCATTAAACAACGTATGTGAATTATGAATTAATAACGATGATTTTTAATCCACAGGGGAGATACTTTGGCCCTCAGTTTAATTTCACCTGGTCAGCCTTAAGCATACCAAACAGTCAGGCATCCACCCTCCATGCTGACACCCCTTTAGAATAAATAAGGATACTGTCAGTGGTAAGGAACAGGCCCCGAGATCCTACACAATGAGCTACAGAGACTATGATGTCATATGCATTGCTCGAAACGAGTAAAATGAAGGAAAACAGGTGACATTTACAGAGACCTTAGGACGAGGTACGGAGAGTGGTGATATGCTGACGCCTGTCAGGCTTTTTTAATCATCTAGAAGCAGATTTAAGAAGGACGAGAGACCAGAAAGGAGATTTTCAGTCTGGCTCTTGTTGGAGGCAGTTGTAGAGAATGGAGGCAGAATGGGCAGGAGATACTGGACTCATGCCTAAAACACTGGTACTTTGGTTTGTTCTTTGCTTTTCCCAGCACTTCTTTCTCCCCATGCCTTTTCTCAATTTCTACCATGTTTTTGTTTCTCCCCTTACTATTAATCTTAAAATCCAACTATTACGTTATTTCTCTGTTTCCCAAAAAAACTCTGCAGGTGAGATACACTGAAGGTACTATCAATTTGCAAGCAGCCTTCAAAAACGTAAGGGTCCTCATGCCTACAGCAAACAAATACATTTGCGAAAATGTGCTAACACATGAGATGGCTACTGGGTCTTTGTTCAAACATTTTAATGGTATTAATGAGACCAGCACAGAGCAAAGACCTTTTCCATTTATATTTAATCGTCTATATCTCTTTGGAAAGGTTTAAGAAAAAAAAAAAAGACAAAAAATTGAGCAGTGTTTACCTTTTGCCAGCAAGAGACTTAAATTCTTGCTTTACAAATTTCCATGAGTCAGGATAACATTGAAGTGATAAAATAGTACTGGCTGGGACAGGTATAAATGCCAAGAAAAAGAGCCTCATCTTTTTCTAAGAGTATCTTTAATTTCTTATAGTGAATTAGAAAAAAAACAACAATAAACTATAAGCCTTAATATATTCTTGGTTCTACTGGATCTATAGAAGACCCCAAATTTCCCAGTATAACATTAACGAATGCCAGTTACACTTTCCAAAGAAAATAGAATTATTCATGTAATTAATAGGTCTGCAACCGGTCATTTCATGGGATGAACTGACCTCCCCAAATTGGAGAGGACTGACAAAAATGTCAAATCAGGTTGAGATTTTTTTCACTCACATTATAATTTCCAAGAGTTGACAGAGTAACCACCTACCATAGCTCTTACGTGACCTTACTGTGCAGCATTCAAAGAATGCATTCAAGCTTCCAGAAGAGCCAATTCTCAAGGCTTTAGGAACAAAATGAAAAATCTTGCCTTTTGTGTGAGCCTTCCTCTACCTGCGTTATAGTTCAAATACAGCTTACCTGCACTGCCACACTCTGCTTTCCTGTTTCCTGTAACTTTTCTAAGGTGCATTTCTTGGTTTCTGTTTTCCTCTTGCTGATGTCCTTCTTTCCATCATTCTTAGTTATAGTAATTCCTTTGCTATAGTCCCTTCTCACCTCTTTGGGAGGAAAACTTCTTCCTTGGTCTCTGTTCACTTCTCGCGGCTTAATGTTCTCTTTGAAGGTGACCATTGGTTTCTCTCCTGGGTCACAGCTGTTGCTTAGATTACGGCCTGTGGACAGCACTGATTTCAGTCCTGGATTCCCGTCCGCAGTAAATGACTCTATCATGGATGGTTCTTGCAGAATGAGGTTCTCTTTGGCTTCACTGGGGTCTTCCAGTATTAACTCTGGGATTTCTGTGATAAACAACAATTTCCCTACCTCATTTTCACACTGAATCAGCCTAAAAAAGTAAAAATAAATCCACATATGAAAACCATAAACCTAAAAACACTAACAATGGAACTGTGTCTGGACCCAAGAGTCAGTACATCCCCTGTCCCAAAGACTTGGAGACAGTGGGGTATATCAAAGTATAACATATCTATTCTTCTATAACATAAAAAGTAGTTACAGAAAAATTTAGATTCTCATAATCGATCAGCATCCACACAGCACATTCCCACGCTCTTTTATTGCCTTCTACTAATCACAGCTACATTTACTGAGCATGTCTTAAGTATAAGGCACTCGACTAGGCCCTTGAAGTGGCAATCTGTAATTCCTCTTTTATAGGTTAAAAACTAGAGCTCAGAAGGACTAAGTTCATTCAATCATGTAACCATAATAATGCTTACAGTATGACAGGAGCCTGAATATAGAAATGAGCATGAAACAGTTACTGACTTTGGAAAGGTAATAATCAATTGAGGAGATGCTAAGGACACATACCTAGGAAGTGGCAGAACTAGAAACTTATCTGATTCTGAGCAGTCCTGACTGAGACTGACCACCATGCCCTTGTCAATACAAATCACCGTAACTGTGAACATGCCATTTAGTTAGATTTACACAGATGTTTATAAATTAGAGTAGAAGCTCATGATTAACAAGGGAGACAAAGCCTCCTTCTCTACACTAGGCAGAGTAGTGGGGAGAACAGAGATTAAATGGAGTATACTTAGGATCATCAGGGTCATAATTTGATGTTGTGTTACCAACATTTTGACTCAAGAGTTTATAATCAATAGCATTACAGCAGAGCCTGAAACACATGTGGGGTGTGAGAGTGCATCTGATTCGGAAATACCTTGGTTGATTATCGGCGATCCATTTGCCTATAGAGATCAAGCGCTGCTGCCGTATTTGTCGTTGCTGACCTTCCTTGTCTCCTGTAATACCCTGGTGGCCTTTGGAAAAATCCAAGTTCCTAAAATTGATATAAGCAAATCATACAAAATTAAACTTCTAAAGATATTTCCCAGGCAACCAAGTTCACCTATTTAACTGCAATGGTTTCAAATTTTTCCATACGTACTTGATGTAACCAACTGCATTTGCATATAAGCTCCCCAAGATTTTAAGTACAATGAAACAAAGCAAAAAAGACAACACGCATTCATTACATTACATTAACATACTTTTACTTAGGTTTTACTTTCTAAATGAGGAGCTCAAATAAATTACAGTCTTTTATTAGGAAAGATACTTTTACTGTAAGAGTTTTCATTTACACTTAACCTTGCATTCTGTGTAGTTTGTTTGAAATGACCATTGCAATGCTAGGGGTCTCTCAGTATTCCTACTCCAACAAACTGTTAATCTATGCACTTCAGGTGGCCCTAAATCAGAAAAATATACATATCATAAAGTATACAGAGCAAAAATCTCTTTGACATTGGAAAGGTAAATCAACCTGAAAAAAATAAGGATTTTTCAGATTTCTCCTCATTAAATGCAGCATTTTCTTAAAAAAATCTAAGCATTTCCAGGTAGATGCTGAATACACAGAGATAAATGAGAAAGAGGAATAGTCTCTGTCAAAAGGATTAAATAAGAGACTATGAACCAATTTGATGAGCATTACAATAAAAACTATGCAAAGAATAAGCACAGTAACAGGAGGGCTTATGCCTTCTGGTAAGCTCTAAAACGGTTTCACAGAGTAAGTGTTACCAGAGCTGGATTTTGACAGGTGTGGTAAGTGCACACAGGTTGGTAGGGAAAGGGCAGAAGAGGAAAATGGACTGTTCTAGGCATAGCACAGTCTTGGAGGAATAAAAACAGAGTTACTCAAGAACAGGACACAGTGAATGGTTACTATGTTAAGTATTAGGGGAAAGGAGGTTGGTTGTGGCAGAAAATATGGCTGAAATATCAAGCACTTGGACATGAAGCTAAAAAAGATATTGGAACCACTGGGGGTGAGTGAATTGAAATCTTTGTATTAGTAATGGGACACTAACAGGTCTATATTTAAAATATAATCATGGAAGCATGGCAGAAATGACCTATAGAAGAAGAGAGGGACTCTTAGCAGTGAGACTGATTAGGAAGCTTTTTATACTCCAGGTGAATGGTGATAAAAGCCTGAACTAAAGGGAAATAAATGGGAGGAGTTGGATCTAAAAGGCATTTAAAACACAGAATTACAAAGACTTGGTGAGAAAGATTAATAACGGAAATAAGGATTTTTTTTTAAGAGTTCACGTAGGTGGATGATGGCACACAGATATATATAGAAAGATCATTTTTTGCCGACCAGTTAGGAAAATAAAAGCCCTTTTGGATCGTATTAAAGTTTGAAATGTATAAGGGAGATCAGATTGTTAAAACAGGAGTCCAAACTCCAAAAAAAAGTCAGAACTGAAAATTTTGGACTTACTACCCAAGAGATGAAAGCTCAAGACAGAAGGATGGATCTGATCACCAGGGAGAATGCAGAAGGTGGGAAGGGAAGGGCAGGGAAGAACTGTGGAGGATAATACTCTGAGGCATGTGGTACAGAAGAAAGTGAAAGAGACGGAATATGATGGCAGAGCTAAGAAAAAGGAGGCTTCATGAAGGAATGGGGTCACTAGATTCAATGCTAGAGAAAACTGAACAGGACGAAAATTACAAAGTCTGGTAACCAGGAAGGCACTAATAGTTTAAGCTGCAGAAGGCTGAGAAATGACTGGGAGTGAAGTAGGGTCAGTAAGGCTAGCACACACTAACTACCCTTTTAAGAAGTCTGATGATGTCTCATCTATGGAACATAAGAACTAGGATGATCGGTAGGGGAAGAAAGGGATAAAGAAAGGGCGGGTAATCAGAAGGGGGAATGAAACATGAGAGACTATGGACTATGAGAAACAAACTGAGGACTTCAGAGGGGAGGGGAGTGGGGGAACGGGATAGACTGGTGATGGGTGGTAAGGAGGGCACGTATTACATGGTACACTGGGTGTTATACGCAACTAATGGAGCATCGAACTTTACATCAGAATCCGGGGATGTACTGTATGGTGGCTGACATAATAAAAAATCATTAAAAAAAAAAAAAAAAGAAGTCTGATGATGGAGAGAAAGGGCAACATCAGAGAAAGATGCGATTGTGAATTTTACTTTTTTAAAAGAACAAGTTACACCTGAATGTTACTAGGTTAAAAGGAAGCAACTGGTTGTTAAAGAAATAAAAAGATACTGGAAACAGCACAGAGGGTAACAGGTGGGAAGGCAAGAAGGGATAGGATCAAGGACACAGATGAGAGTTAGACTTGAAAAGGAATAAGAAGTTATCCCTCTGAAAGGAGAAGAGACAAGAATGACTGTAAAAACAAACTGCTTTATCATCTTTACTGATACGAAAAATGTCAAGCAATATCCTTTGGTTTACATTTAGTTCCCATTTTTTGAGACTTCCCCTCTAATTTCAACACAGTATAAAAGTGTAAAAAAAAAAAATCCAGTGAATAAATATCACTTGGGAGAAGCAATTTTCTTTTCCTTGCCTTTCCCCTATATTTGTAACAGCACTCAATACTGGTATCACACAGCAGGTGAAGGTATAACATATACAAATCCATTTCATATCAAAGAACTTCCGCTTTTAGTTGCTGTTATGTTAGGACAATAAGACAAAGTTGGGATAGATCAAAGGTTCTTCTACACCCAAGCCTGATTCCTCAGTTTAAAACTGCAATCACTGGTCATGAAATAAACCTCTTTCAGCTGCCACCCACCTGAAAGAAGGTCTCAAAGCCAAGAATCCTTGTAACTCAAACTCCTCTGGAAGTGGTGTAGCTACAGAAAGGTAGAAAGCAAGATTTATAAACATTTTAATTTAAAAACTGTTGTAAAGCAGAATGTTGTTCACTAAATGAAGAAAATGACATCTTCTATACAGAAAAAACGCCATCTATAATGCTCAGAGTTCTCTGCTCTTCGCTGTAGTGATCTTGATAACAGAACGCATCCATCAAATCCGTGCAGGTTGCCTCTGGGCCCTTGACATTGTCCCCTACTACTTACCTACTACTTAATGCTGAGGAGGATGGAGACGATGGACCTTTTATTCCCTAGCAGCCTTAAAAATTCATAGCCTCGGATCCAGTAATCCCATTGTTTAGATTATCTCCTTGTTACTCAAAGTGCTGAATAACAATACCGACATCACCCAGGAACGTGTAAGAAATATAGAATCTTAGGCACTATCCTAAACCTACTGAATCATAAACTGCATTTTAACAAAATCCCAGGTGATTTATTTGCAAATTAACGCTTGAGAAGCACTGATCTGATGGGGGTAAAATAATCAGAAAGGAGTCAACTATAGATTGTTCAGTGCAGAATTATCTCCAATGGGGAAAATTTTAAAGCAAACAGACAATGATTAAATACATGGTGGGATATCCACAGGGCAGAATATTATGCAGCCAGAAAAAAAATCATGTTTCAAAATGTTTAAGTAGCAAAGGAAAATGCTAACAACATAACGCTAACCTTAAAAAGCAGGCACAAAGCTGTATCTGATATCAATCCCAGGCAGGTGTACGTACATGTGAGAAAAATGTCCCAAGAAATACACTATCATGTGAATAGTACAAAGTATCTTTGTATGACAGAACCATGGGTGACTCCTGTTCTTAATGTCTGAATGTCCCAGATGTTCTATAATAAGCAGGTAACACTTTAACAGAGTAATGCTGTTCACATTAATTCCTTTTAAAAAAAAACATTTAAGGATAAGGAGGAAGGGAAGAAGACAAAGAATTAAAAGGTACTGCACTCTTTAGACTCCTATTCAAATGTGGCTAAACAGGAGAATGCGCTGCTGGAAGAACTGGAAGAACATGACCTCTACTTCCATCCTCTTAAATATGATGAGTAGAGTTCAAAGTCAATTCTGAGATACTGAACATAAAGTCAAACACTTAACAACAAAAGCCTGTTTTTTTCCTCTGGCCTTAAGCCTAGTATTAGTGATATAGAACAATGTCAACAATGTAAGATTAAGGTAGCCCTTACCATTAGTACTTGAAAGATCCTCTTCATGGGGATGGAAACTATTTAGAAGAGAAATCAGCCAGGGCCAAATGCTGTAAATTAAAGAGACATTTCAGACTCTGTTTAAAATAGGGAAACCAGAACACTAATAAGCCATGACAATGTTATTTATAGGGCCTAGACTTTGTATTTTTTCCCTTGCTTCAGCATTTTAAAGGCTTTACGATTTCCTAAAACCTATTTGCACAAAGAGACCTACTACTGCAGATCATTTCCCAGGCTCCTAATTTAAAAATTAGTGAAAATAACTTGTTAGTTTTAAACACTGATAATTGATACTTACTGAGAACACAGTGACTAGAGAAACAACATACTATGTTTTGAAAGAGCTGTCACATACATTATCAGTGATGGAGCCCACTGCTAGTTCTTCATCTGTGACAGGGTATGGGTACACCATAGACAAATTACAAACTCTATTCAAAGTGATGAATATGCCTTTTTCTTTGTGATACAAAAAAGTCCACATATTGTTAAAATATAAAGGTAAACTGAAAGCTTTCATTTGTCATTGTAAAATCAAAAGCCCCTAAGAAACATCAGAATTATTCTGAGTAGAGATTACAGAGAAAACGGTGAGAGCCAAAATAATTTCCAATCTTCTATGCATAAAACAAGCAAACATAACTCAAATTGGGTGTTACTCTATGGCAGTATCAGCAGTATCAAACAGAAAATAATGGAAAAAGTAAAAAATCACTTCTCTTCAACTTGTAAACAGAAAATTGGAGCATACTATAAGAGGTAACAAACTGGTTTTACTTCAATTTCATTTTGAAATGTGAAAAATGCTTTTTCTCCATGATGGCAGGTAGGAATGGGGGGCGGGACACACAGGGAGCCAAAAATCCTTAAGATTGTGCCTCACACAAGAAATTCAAACAAATAAATGAAAAGCACACAAAGAGGTCTGCAGTTCAATTTCCAGAGAGTAGGTGGAAAATACAAAGTCTTCCATTGTTCAAATGTTGTGTTTTAGGAGGCGGTTTCTACATATCTATGAATATCAAACAAACAAAGCACATAAGCTAACAAGAAATTCTAAGACACTTACTACTGTCTTTCATCCACCACTGCCTCCTGAAAGACCCTGGGTCTGAGTCTCAGCCAGTCCATGGAGACCTTGACTGCAGGAAGGGGATAGGCATTGTAGGACTCCTCCTGAGACTTGTTTTGGAGAGGACACTTGCACAGGACTCCAAGAAAAGACACTTAAAGAAAAAATGTATTCAGAAAGCATAAGATATTTGAAACTATGTACCAGTCCAAATTAAACTATCATTATGAGCCTTCTGCTATATCTTACTTAACACAAATACCTCACAGCTTTTTCCTAAAAATGCATTTTTTCCCATGTTAAAAATGTTACAGGGGTGCCTGGCTGGCTCAGTCAGTACAGCATGCAAGTCTTGTTTTCAGGGTTGTGAGTCTGGGCCCCATGTTGGGTGTAGAGATTACTTAAAAATAAAATCTCTAAAAAAAAAAGTTACAGGGGTGCCTGGGTGGCTCAGTCGGTTAAGCGTTTGCCTTCGGCTCAGGTCATGATCCCAGGGTCCCGGAATTGAGCGCCGCTCAGGCTCCCGGCTCAGCGGAAAGCCTGCTTCTCTCTCTCTCTCCCTCTACTGCTCCCCCTGCTTGTGTGCTCACTCTCTCTCTCTGTTAAATAAAATCTTAAAAAAAAAAGTTACAGGTACAGTTGATGAGGGGAATGTGAGTCAATAAAAGGACAAAACTTAGGGTTTAGGTCTCCTGATTCAATGTTAGGAAATACAGGACACATTTTCATATGTCACTAGTTCTCTGTTACAATGATGAAAATGCCTAAAATTATGCTTTCCAAAGAAGACAGCATAGAAAATTAAATGATTTAATACTTACTAAAGAGGGCCAGCAACTGTGTCCAACACAGCTGCTCATCTTGGCTATAACTATGCTGCTCCGTTTCATTGCTAAAGTCACGAAGGTGATGAAGTTGAAACAGGTTAATGACAGTGACGTGAACTAACTGCTGAGAGTTGAAAGCTTTTTGGAATAGCAGCCTCTGTAAAAGATGACAGAAATACTGCATATATTATCAAGAACAGGAGCCACCTTCCACACAAGAATTAAACTGGTGGTCTGCATTTAAAGCCACATGACTAACAGAGATACAGATGAGTAAATGTCTCCACCCTTAATCCCAGGATTTTAATCAAGTCTGATGTGGTCTGACAGTTTCTCATGCTGACTCTTTGCCTTGAAAGGAATCAGCCCAGACACCACAGAGCTTTTTGAGCTGTTTTTCACATTACTTTTTTTTCCCCCCAAGAAACTGTGTATTTTTTAATATGATGAGAAAAAAGTTTTGGGCATCAGTCAATAAATATATATCTCTTAATCCATTAGAAGTGGTTTTATAAGAGATGCATACACAGTAAAATATTAAGTTGGAACCAATGACCAGAAAGTAGATGTACGGGGCGCCTGGNTCGAATAAATAAATAAAAACTTTAAAAAAAAAAAAAAAAAGAAAGTAGATGTACACAGTAAAAAGGAAAATTTCAAACTAAAAAATGTTTTCGAACTGTTGATCATACATACATAAGTTATACAAAAGTATAACTTCCAAAATTTGTCATAAAATTTCCTCTTTCAAAGGCTTGACACATTTTAAGAAACTTATGAGGCAGACAGCAAGAACCTACTTTGGAACATAGGGTAAATGATATATTAAAACAATTAATAATGTGTTATAGGCAACTTCTACAAATTGTAACACTGACATTTTCCCCTATTAGAAAAGCACATGCATGATCTTCATCATCAAATTTCTTTAATAACTGTGTTGTTCACAGCAACCTGCTAACCAGGTTATTATAAGAAAGAAATCACCTACCATGCTCTCAGCTGGTGGCCTCAACTTAATCACCTTTCTACCTTAGCATCTGCAGTAATTTTAGCTTATTTCCATATAAAACATTTTTCAAACACAAGTTCCTAACAAACCTGATAGCTACTAGAGATGATATCCTGGCTTCACCCTACATTTAACCCATAGGCCAACCTCCTTCCCTCTCAGGAAATGGATACAAGTGGGGATTCACTGTCACTAGCCTTATGGTGGTAAACATAACCTTACTTACAGTTCTACCAGCAGTGATGAGAGATCCTACCATCTCAGAAATTTAGAGCTGCCTTTGTCCAGCTCCAAAGATTTTTTTTTCTATTTATATAAAGAATCCGAAATATCCAAAGTAAGTTTTATGATTCTATTAGCAAGGTCTTTTACATTATCATGGCAGAGAAGTACAATTCAATTCCACTTAAACTACTCTCTCTCTCAGACTCCTTGCCACCTGCCATTCCAGGGTGTACATCTAGAATGCTTATTCCTCTTCCAAAGGCTTATCAAGCATTTTTCTTCCCTTTCTTCAAAACATCCTGAAATTGTATCTCTTCTTCAGATTTTATCCACAGAAGTTCTCCTTCCATTTCTACATCCAACCTTTTAGAGAAACTGACCATTTAACACAAATATATAATATTGGCATAAAATGAGAAATTAACTTGTATTTTTCAAAAAGCATTTTTCTTATGAGTAAAATTTAACAATATATCTATTAATCCACTGGCATTTTATTTTAGATGGCAATACCCAGTAGAAGACAATCACAGCCCTTTAAGGGACTTTCAAGTGTATGCACAGAAGCATTAATGCATATGAGTGCAGCCTAAGTACTAGCAAATGATAATGTAAAATTTCACGAAAGCACAGACTTTGTATTGCTCTCCCTTCTATCTCCAAGAGCCTAGAAAAGTGTATGGTACACAGTAGGTACTCAATAAGTACTTAGTGAAGGCATAAACCACACCTTTTTAAGTAAATGTGTAACTATTTGGTTGAAATTTCATAAAATTTAGATTGTACTGTAGTAAGTGGAGCACCTCATCAGGAACAAAATCAGATTGGAACTGACACACTGTTACACAAAGACACCTTTAAGAGCAGTTGAGGAATATACTGAGCTAAATTCCATGACAAAACGGCACATCGTGAACATATATAAAAAGGCTTGAGTCTCATTTCCTAAACCCCAGGCCTTAAATCTTTCAATAAACCTCAACTTAGGAGCTAAAGATTGCTAGTTAGACAAACACACTGAAGTTTACATGGAGATGATACTAACGATCTACACCATGCTTTAGAAACACTTCTGAATATTTACTCAACTATGCTAAAATTTCGTCCAACAATGTTCGTCTGATGTTTTAGAAATGAGTAAAGTTTAAAATAGATCTGCCTCATATTATGTTTAACTTCAGAGTGCTGGAATGATACTTCAAAGTGTATTTATGATTGCCCACATAACCCCCCCCACAACTTTATATACAGAAATATATATTTAAAGGGTGCCTGGCTGGCTCAGTCAGTTAGTTAAGTGTCGGACTCTTGGTTTTGGCTCAGATCATGATCTCAAGGTCCTGAGACTGAGCCCCAAACTGGACTCTGCCCTCAGCTGCTCAAGGTGGAGTCACTTGTCCTGGCCCCTCCCCCCAGCTCAAGCACATGCATGCTCTCTCTCAAGTAAATAAATAAAATCTTAAAATACATATATCTATATGGATATATATATATATATATATTTGAAGAGAATATCAGTGTTTGAGGTTGAATCAAAGCAAAATGACTAGATTCTAGACCAGAATAACTTGCACAGAGAAGATCTCATTAAGGTAGGTTCCCCCTTTCTCCCCACTTAGGGAGTATATCTTTCATAGACACAGAGCCAGGAGCAATGTCAAGAGGTCATCTGGTTCAATCCCCTGCTATTTTACAGAACTGTACCTAAACCATCCAAGAAAGATGGCTGTCTCAAAAGAGAATCCCCAGCAACCCCCTATGGATCTCTTTTTTAAGATTTAAGATTTAATTTCAGTTCTGACCTCAGAAAAGACAAAGATAAGTTATTTTAAAATAATCCTTCATATATCTGAACACTTAAAATGAAACTATTTAGACTTGTTTGTTCTGTCCATGCAGAACAGCTTAGGATATAAAAATTAGCTGTTCCTTTCACGTACCCAACTCTATAAATCATGGGCTAAAGGTTTAAATAGGCCACCAGAAGAAGCAGAAAATAGCAGGGGACTCTAGAAGCTTATTTTAAAACAAACTATTTCTATTAGTTATTTAGTATAATCTCTTGTACATAAAAAGTGTCAACTGCAAAATGATTATTTATAAAAACTACTTCACATTGACTCTATTTGGCTAATTTATATCTCTTAAGTATCTAAGTTCTACAATCTCTGGAATGTGTTACTTTTATAATACTTATAAAACTGTAAGGCAGTTATAGACAATTCCCCAAGTATTTAGATACCCAGAAGTAACCAAGAAATAGAAAATGTTCTTTAGACTGTCTTGTTCGCTATTGATCCTAGTGACTAAAAAGTGACTGACACAACAGGCAGTCAAATATTTGTTGAATAAATGAATTAAAAATAAAGTTAATATTTAATCTTGACTCCTCCCATATTTTATATATTATACCACATCTAAACTGCTAATTTAATATACTAATAAAAGATCATTTTCATATGAACAAAGGTTACTTAATTTTATCTCCTTCCACAAATTAGTAAAATGTAGTCCTATTGAATGAAATTCATTCCCTTCCTTCAAACTACCACAAATCCCGATGGATCAAAGCACAATGAGAATAAAGAACTAGGCTTGCAGAACGGAAATATTATAAAGTAGGTACCAGAATCCTACCTAAGAATATAAAAGCCATCAAAAGTAGTACTTTCAAAACTGAGAAAGAAAGGTGCTTGATCTGGGAAGGAAGGAAGGAAGGAGTTGTTTTTTCCCCACTTTGGTACTTCTGCCAAATGGCAGCTACTTAGTGAAAACACTGCTGCTATGTTTCTCTATAGACAGTATCTCTGTTTAAACTGAGGGGATGCTGTATGCAAGAATTCCATATGCTTCAAATTTAATTTTTACCAACAGTTTACAGTTAAGTAATGACATGAAAACTAAAAATCAGCTTCCCCCAAATCTTATGCTTCCCGATTTAGACAAGACAAATAATTCTATTTTTAAAATCTAACCTTAAACTGTTCTTCCAATTTCTCTCGAAGAGGGCTCAACTTTTCCAAGCTCTTACTCAGGTACACATGACCGTGGAATTTAATAAAGGCCTTGATGAAGTCAGAAACACCCCATTTGGTTTTCACCTCATCCCGGCTGAAATGAAAGAAAAATTGTCATGAATCTTCAACAGCAACATGGTTAACACCTCTTAACAGAGGCTTCAGTCTGCAAAAACACATTACTTGAGCAGCTGATACACAAGGAGAGGAGTCTGCATCTAACTTTTCATCTGCAACACACTCAGAGGAGTCATCGGCCTTCAGCAGCCTATACTCCTCTACTACGAACAAATCAGACACAGATTGCTCGAAACTCAGCAACGACTACATGCAAAACTATTAAAATATATCTGTGTCTTTAGAAATTAGGCAAACAGCAGAGAAACCCAGGTAACTGACTATTAGTTCTTGCATGCCCAAATTTGACGGGAGAAGGCTACCAGATTACAACTCCTCTTGGAAAAGTCAACCCTACCTTTCCAGTGCTTTAGAAAGTGCTTTTTGTAGATTAGTGGAGGCAGCTGGGAAAGGGAACTTCACAGCGATGCTTCTGCAGTAGTAGAAAATTGTGGTCAGATGGTCTCCTTTGGAAGAAGCTAAGATAGCCAACTGATTATAAGGCTGACCTAGAGGAGAAAATGAAGATTCTAAAGTAACCCAAGATGCACAGTCTTGCTATCAGAATGCAGATGATCAGTTTTTAGACCTTTAAATTAATAATGGGGAGTATTTTATAAAGTAAATCTCATGACTACCTCATTACAAATGGGCATAATTTAAAGTAGCACACTCCCACGACAGCCATATTATGTTTAGGTTAAAAAGCACATAATTCGAGAAGAGAGCGCTATATAAGACTTTAGAAAGGGCTAGCCAGCAAATCTTTTCAGCTTTAGAGGCCTAGGAGTCTCTATCACCACTGTAGCGGGAAAGGAGCCAGAGACAATAAGAAACTCTGTACACACTGCCATCCCTGCTTGAAAGGGGCTCCTTCAAGAATCAAGAATTTCAGTGTTGCTTAACAAGTATGACTTGCATCACCAAACAAGAATCACTGCTAATTCCGATTCTGTGGTCATCAAAAGACAAAAGCCCTGTCTTTTAGGTAATAAAAAATAATTTTTCTAGTAAAGAAATAGTGGTATTAAGAGATCATTATTCTGTAAGTATTAAGGAAGCCAGAGTTGTTAAACAATTTTAGATCACATTAGGGGATATTCTATTTACACTAGTTTACTGACAATGATAATCTTATTTTAAAAAATTCATTTCTGGTTAGATAGAATATACAATTAAAAGAAAAAATATGACCAAAACTCCAATTCAATCAATACCAAATCCCCAAAACTCAATATCAAAACTCCGAAATCTTTTGCTTTCATAAAACTTCGAAGATGAGCCTTGAGTTATTTTCTATATTGTTATAAAGAACAAACTATCACAGTCATCCATAAGTTGATGTAAGAGGCCCACTCACCATTAGAGGGGACAAGCTGAGCTGCATGCCTATAGTAGGACTCTGCCTGGCTGGTCTGGTTTCTGTATCGAGCTGAGACGAGAAAAAACAAAATTTAGCTTAAAAAACAAGCAAACAAATGAATAAAAAACTAGTAGGGTAGTATTTCCAAAGCAACTATAGTTTTCAATTCTAAGGATAATAGACATAAAAATTAATTTAAGATAATTACAGAAAATACTTTAAAACAAATCAACTATAGGATTATGTGTGAAGTGTCCATCTGGCCTTCCCTATTTGGGACATTTAGCATGTAACCAATTTTAAAGCTTACCTAGCCCCCATTTTCAGGTCCTCCAGTGTCATGCATCACCAGCTCCCACTACGGACTATGCTGGTGACCTGGAGCCGGCCCACAAGAAGGGGTGAGTTATATGGCACTTAAAAACAAAACAAAACAAAAAACACTATACAATACAATCTGAAAATTGTATATTTCTTCAATATCTTATAAAGTGATTTTGAAAAATGCCTCATACCTACTGCAATACTAAGTATGTGTGTGCACAGAATACATTGAAAGCAAAAACAACCTATATACGCTATTCACTTAAATCTCCGTGCAGAACTTGGTGCTTACTTTGATGTGACCCCTCATGGAGGTCAATGATTTATGACATCAAGAAATCTAAAACCTCTGAACTTAAAGCAGTAATGTTCTCCATTCCTTGTAATTTGAGGACAGTTGAAACATAATCCTATAGTTAATTTGTTTTACAACCTTTTAGGTTAACCTTTAAGGGATGAACAAGGATAAGTTACAGAACACTCCCAGATAAAATATATAAAATAGAAATACAAATTTAACTGGAAAAAGGAAACAATTAAAAAAGAGGTTTTAATACACTGATAGGAGGGAAAGACAATCTAGCTTCAGAAGGAGTAACTTATAAACCCTGCAATTCCAAGAGTACAGACTTTTAATTTAGAAGACACTGTGGCACCACTTCGAAAAATTTAGCTTTGATTACATTTTTACTATTTATTTGCCTATATCTGCATGAGTCTGAATAAAACTTAAAGCTTAATATGAAAGTTGACATCTTCAAGATCCTTTGCCAATCCCAAAATATTGAGAAAATTTAAGTTCTTTAATATCCATTTTACAGTTTCCTCTTATGACTATCTAAACTGGGTGTGCATGTTCAGTTTGAAGGAAAGAGAGTCTCCTTCTATGATTACTCCAAAGAAAAGGATGAACGTATTAGCAATTCCTTCACACCAAAGGCTCACCAATGTCTCCAAGGTGGACGAGGCAGTGCTGGCAGATATAGGAACAGGAGCTAGACTGTGGCTTCACTATGGCGCTGGTATGCGTCTGTTTATTGCTGATAATTCCCAATTGGGAAGACTTCACACGGCATGGTAAATCTACATTAAACACTGTACATAGTTCTTGTAATAACTACAAGGAAAACATGAACAAGACTTAGTGATAAGTCAGAACTGGTAAGTCAGAAGTGTTCTAACAGTAAAGTTTGTATACTTTAACATGTACCTAATGTCATATAAAATTGAGACCTGAGCGAAGGCTCGAAGAAAATAGGATAACTAGTAACATTTATTATAAATTGTATCTTTTAAATTCTCAAGTATTAGAGCAATCTAGGATGTGCATCTAAAAGGAACAGACAGGGGATGCCTGGGTGGCTCAGCTGGTTAAGCATCCGACTTGATTTTGGCTCAGGTCATGATCTCAGGGTCTTGGGAGCAAGCCCACGAGCTGGGCTCCGCACTCAGCAGGGAGTCTGCTTCTCTCCCTCTGTCCCTCCCTCTTTCTCTCAAATAAATAAATAAGATCTTTAAAATAACAAAAATAAATAAATAAATAGAAGGAACAGGAAGGTGCCTTGGTGGCTCAGTCAGTTAGTATCTGGCTCTTGATTTTGACTCAGGTAGTGATCTCAATGGTCCTGAGATGGGCCCAGTGGTGGGCTCTGCCCTCAGGGGGAGTCTGCTTGGGATTCTCTCTCTCACTCTGTCCCTCTCTCCTTCTAAAATAATGAATAAATAAATCTTTAAAACAATAAAAGGAACAGAAACATTATTTAAAAAGACTTTACCTAAATAGGGTATTCATTCACATTCAAAAAGCAACTCCAAGAAATTATCTACTATTCCTCTTAGAAACATATAAAAACCAGGGCTCTTGGGTGGCGCAGTCGGTTAAGCGGTTAAGCGACTGACTGTTGGTTACAGCTCAGGGCGTGATCTCAGGGTCATGAGATTGAGCCCTGCCTCAGGCTCCTCACTCAAGGAAGTCTGCTAGAGATTCTCTCCCTCTCCCTACCCCTCCCGCTTACACTTACCCACTCTCCCTCTCTCTCAAATAAATAATCTTAAAAAAAAAAAAAGAAAGAAACACAAAAAATTAAAGATTGGGTGGTGGGGCGCCTGGGTGGCACAGCGGTTAAGCGTCTGCCTTCGGCTCAGGGCGTGATCCCGGCGTTGTGGGATCGAGACCCACATCAGGCTCTTCCGCTATGATTCTGCTTCTTCCTCTCCCACTCTCCCTGCTTGAGTTCCCTCTCTCAATGATTGTCTCTATATCTGTCAAATAAATAAATAAATCTTTAAAAAAAAAAATTGGGTGGTTACAAATATGACTTAAATGCAAGCCAACATATTTGTCAGACTTTAGGAGATTCCTTGAGATAGATAGACAGATTGATCTTTTAAGCAGGTTCCACACCCAGCATGGAGACCAATGTGGGGCTTGAACTCACCACCTTGATATCAAGCCTGAGCTAAGATCCAGAGTCCGATGCTTAACGGACTGAGCCACCCAGGTGCCCCCTTGAGATTTATTTTCTTAAGCCCTAGGTCAGTTCACATCTTTGCATACATAACAGATCTGATGGTATTACAGATCTGGAAGGGACTTCTGACATTATATAAACCACCCATTTTTTCCTCCTTTCTCCTTTAGTCTATTAAAGGTACCTCCTCCTGGTCAGAACTAACTCCCCTGCCTGAGCATACCTATTTCATTTTTGTCTCCCTACTGCCTATCATCCCCTCACTATTATATCTACTTTCAACTTCTCATGCTTCTTTGCTGTGACCTACAAGTACCAAGCATCACCTACAGAAAACAATAATAAAACCCCCAAACCAAAACACTCTCCCCCTTGTCCTTAGATTCCTTCTCCAGCAACCTTCTAATGTCTCTTTTTCTTACCAAACTCCTTCAAAGGAATCCACATGTGTGCTATTCGCTTTCTCAATTCCTATTCACTCCTTAATCCATTATGATCTGCCCTCCCCACAAACCCTCTTCTCATCCCACCACCTACCACCACTCTACTGAAACTGTTGTCCATATGACAACCAATTATCTAATAAGCAAGTACAATGGACACTTTTTAGTCATCATCTTATTGGACCTCTTTGTTGCATTTAAAACAGTTGACCTTATGGCTGATCACTGAGCTTTGCTAGTTGCTTTATTTTGTCTTACCAATCATTCCTTTTCAGTTCCCTTTATTCAAAGGCTTTTCTCCCCCCATCTTGCTCCCCAAGGGTTTCATTCTTGGCCCCCACACAGTTCTTTGCATTCTACTCTCATTTGTTCAAATATTTACTTATAAATATATTTATTCAAATATTTGGTTACCGTATCAGGTACCACGGTAAGCAACAGAGATGAGTAAGAAAATCTATGTTCTTAAAGAGCTCACAGCCAAATGAGCAACACAGGTAAATAAAGTGGGGGTGGGGAAGGGAAGGGGCAGGGAGGGGCAAGGGATATCAAACATGATAGCTAGCATAAGTCAACAGAATAATCTACATTTATAGTCAACATTATTCCCTAGGTTATTTGATACATTTGTCTCACTTATCCTTGTGATAAACTAGTAACAATATAGTATATGTAGTTATAAAAGCTCAATTTTTTTCAGATGAGGATATGAAAGCAACAGAAATATCAAGTGATTTGACTAAAGTTACAGAATTAGAAATACCTTGATTCTATCACCACTCTTTCTAACATGTGCAGAATTCAAAATATAAAATAAGACATCCTGAGGACCCCACTCAGGATTTGAAATGTCCCACCTTTTTCCAAAGTTAAAAACCACTTTCACAACCAAATACAAGTTCTGTGCACCCCTTCTTACTAAGCACAGAAATTGTCTATTTCAGCTTTACTTAAACCTGTACATTTGTTATGGGCAAGAAATTTGCTGACATACAATTAGGTAAACAAGTTAAAGCCCAGAATGGTTGGTTAGAGTCAGGAAATATATAAAAGGCAAGAAGTATAGGAAAGGAACAAAAAAATGGAAAAAAAAAAAAAAACCCACACCAAAACCAGATGACTGTAGAAGACGACAGGAAGAAACATGACAGATGGTGGAGAATGGAGTTCGGTAGGTACTGAAAGAACAGACTGGAAAATTAGGCAAGGCTGAACATCTGCCAAGAAGAAAACAGAATGTTCACGAAAAGTAAATCAAAGATGGCTGGAGCATCATGTGGAATGCCTTCTAATAAATTTTTTGCCTGAACCCAGGGGCTGTAGATGAAGATACCAGAAAAGTTCCTGCTGATTCAAATATTCTGGGTGAGAGAGCTCTAGTGGGTTTAGAGGCAGAAACAAGGTGGCACTGAAGACGAGAAAGAGATGTTTCATTAAGTTGAGCACAACTATATTTGGCAATTATTCTGTGAAAACGCTGTATTAAACTATTCCACTGTTCCTTAGCTCTTTACCCTATGCTAAGAATGGAGAACTAATGACGAAGGTACAGAATATCACCTTTTAAAT
The DNA here is from genome assembly GCF_002007445.2 of Ailuropoda melanoleuca. Taxonomy (NCBI): domain Eukaryota; kingdom Metazoa; phylum Chordata; class Mammalia; order Carnivora; family Ursidae; genus Ailuropoda; species Ailuropoda melanoleuca. Next base: position 86,202,848 of record NC_048225.1, read on the forward strand.
TGCTACAGAAACTTATTAATACTTTTCTTTTGGCTCCCACTATTTTAGAGTAACAACCATTTGTTCGGTTCTTTGATGTTTTCAAAAAACCTATAGCAGAATGCTGTATCTTTACTTTCGGAATTTCGTTCTGGCTTGACAAATGGCTCACAAAATGACAACTAAGAAGTAAAAACCATCTTCACAGAAAATATAACTGAGGATGACATGTACCAGTCTCTTCTCAATCCACTTCAATTAGATTTCTATCCCCACCACTTTACCAAAGTCATATTGCATCAAATCCAAATACCATAAATTATAAGATGAAGAGGGAAAAAACACTGCCAGTCGAACAGTGACTTACAATCTTTTGTGAACTTACCCATTTTAGAGATGTCAAAATATGAAAAATATTTTAGAAATGAAGAAATACAGAATTTGTTAATTCACCAGTGACTTCCATGTTGTCAAATCTAATTGGTCACTTTTTAATCATCTTACTTGACTTCTCAGCAGCACTCAACAGAGCTGATCACTCTTACTCCTTACCGAAACGCTTTTCTCTTGGCTTCTCAGTCACCAGCGTCTGATTTTCTACCATTGCAATGGTGGCTCTACTTGTGCTAACCTGTTCTCACCTAGACCTGTGGTTTTTTACATTTATTTATTAGTTAGTTTCAGAAGTAGAATCTAGTCACTCATCAGTTGCATATAACACCCAGTGCTCATTACCTCACATGTCCTCCTTAATGCCCATCACCCAATCATCCCACTCCCGACCCCCCACCCCTCCAGCAAACTTCAATTTGTTTCCTAGAGTTCAGCATCTCTTATGGTTTGCCTCCCTCTCAATATTCATCTTATTTTATTTTTCCTTCATTTCCCTATGTTCATCTGTTTTGTTTCTTAAACTCCACGTGAGTGAAATTATATGGTATTTTGTCTTTCTCTGACTGACTTATTTCGCTTAGCATAATAACCTCTAGTTCCATCCACGTTGTTTCAAATGGCAAGACTTCTTTTTGACGGCTTGAGGCACCACTGTATATAAATGCATCTTCTTTACCCATTCATCTGTCGATGGCCATCTGGGCTCTTTCCATATTCTGGCTATTGCGACATTGCTGCTATAAACACTGGGTTGCATGGGCCCCTTCGAATCACTGTGTTTGTTAGTCCTGTGGTTTCAAATACCAAACACTAATATCAGACTAAGTCAGGGTTCTCTACTGTAATCATAAAATTTATTCCAGCCCTGACTTTTTTACTGAGCTCCAAGTTTGTTTATCTAATTTCCTATTTGACATCTGCACTTAGATCTCAAACAGGCTATCTCATTTAACACAAACACAGCGGCGTTCTCTACACTCCTCCCCCATCTCAGTAAATGATACAACCAGTCATCTAGCTGCTCAATCCGATAACTCAAGTCACCTGATAATTCTTCCCCTACCCTGATTCCATATATCTAATCCGATCCATCAGCAAGTCTATTGGCTATTCTTCAAAAATCCATCAATTTCTTTCCATTACCACAGGACACCCTAATTAGTTTCCATTCCTGATTCACAGTAATTCATCCTCCATATAACAGCCAGGATAATCTTTTAAAAGTGCAAACCTTATCATGTTACTCCCTAGCCTCCTTTCCAATAGCCTGCAACTACACTTAAAGATTAAAATTCAAAACTCATCTTGGCCTGTAAGGTTGTACAATGATCTGGACTTGGTCTATTCCCTCAATCTGGTGGCTTAACCTGCACTGCATGTAATTGAGATAAATGTATAAAACATTACAGTTAGTGACACCATGAACTGTTTCAGTGATCAAACCAAAACAACATAAAAATACAAGTAAAAAGTCCTGTTAATGCTAATATCTGAAAAAGTTTATTAACGCTCATTCTACAATTATTATAATTGCTCAACCACTGACAAAGGAAAGCAGGTGGAGAAAATCAACGACTATAAAAATTGAATAAAATAAATTTCAAATTAATTACTCGTATATTTTCCTTATAAAATAATTTGAATGATTTTATTATTCAGCAGCCCATAATTTTTTATTTTATTTTATTTTTTTTTTTACAAATGCTGCGCTCCCTCAATAAAAATGATGATTTTTGCTTTCCTTCCTTGCAGATTTGGTTCATCAATGTGCAATTAAAGCTTTGGAAATGTGTTACATATATATTACATCTTATAAAAGGTCAAGAATCATGTTTCAAGGTGACAAACCAATGGCTATTATAAAAATGTATCACAACATGTGGATGCCTTCCCTCTCCCTCCACCAGGGCCAGCTGCTTGGAGTCCCTACTGCTCCCCCTACTTCAGCTGTGTTCATTCACAATTGCAGTTTCTACTGCAGAGGGAGGGGAAGGAAAACAGATCTGAATCAGAAATGAGACTGGAGTTTTAAAACTAGACTATGTTTCAAAAACATAAAGGCAACCAGAATGTTACGGAATCTTTCTAAGAAGTTATGATGGAAATCTGGAACTCAACAAAGCATAGCTGAAAGCAGTGATGGACGGAGGGAGGAAGGGACGACATTTTTGTTAATACTCTGAGCTGAGACTCCTTGACTGACATATTGAGTCAAACTGTATATATAATTTTATACGATTTTCCACTCAATAATATAATTTTTTCATCATCTTAAAAAAATCTTCATAAATATCACTTACAAGAGTTTCATAAATTTCTATTTTACAGATATGCCATAATTTATTTAATCATTACTCTATTGTAAGATACTGGTGCTATTTTCAAATTTCACAATTTAAATTATAATATCTATTTGTTCCTTTACATATAAATATTATTGTCCTTATTAAATATTCACTGATCTATGGACAAAGAAAAAACTGTATTACAAAAACAATCAAACGAACGAACAAATAAAAAACCCAAACAAACCTGGCAATGTTAGGAAGCTCTAAATAAAATGAAAAAACAAAAGAAGAAACTGGAAACATTTGCCAAAAATCATAGAAAAAATTAATATCTTTCATGTATAAAGAGCTCAGACAAATTACCATGGAAAAAATAGTGTCCACCAATGAAAAGGAAAAGTAAATAGATGATTAATATAAAATACAAGTATCTAATAAAACATGAATGCAGTTCAACACTAGCAACCCAGACATTAAGTTTTAAATGAAAAATTATTTTTCATTTATTAAAAATGAGTTATTCATTTAATCATTTACTTTTACTGAAAACAATGCTGGCAAGCACACATCAAGACATTCACTTGCACACTCTGCTGATGGGAATACAAAAATATAAATGACAATCTTTTGGGAAAACGTTTATCAACAGTTTTAAAATTTCATTCATCCAGTGATTTAATTCATATCCAGTAAAGAACTGGCCACCATGAAATAATCCAGTATTAGAGAAAATGCTTTATACACAAAGATGTTTATCAAACTGTTTAATAAGACGAGGGAAAATTTACATTATGTTTATAAAGCAGATATAAGACTGGATATGTACAACTATGTACAAAATTACTAAAACACCACAAGAATATACATACTAAAGTAGTAATTTATCCTGAATGGGAGATTTAAAAAAATTTTATTTTTGTGTAATTTCCAAATTTCTTGAAATTAGTATGCTTTAATTTTATAATCAGAAAGCAAAAGAGTATCAATTAATGTGCCCATCTCTTCATTTAGACTGGCTGTTCCCTTAAAGGAAAAGACTCTTTCCCCTCCATATCCTCAGTATCTGTATTGTGTATCTATATTGTGCCTTACAAATAGTAGGCTTTTAAAAGCTACTTGTGGAATGAATTAATCTTCAACATCTGCTTTAAGGACTAGTTAGCGGCATACCACAATCCCTCTCCCTCCAGAAGTATCGACTTCTACTGTTAGAAGTTGGCATCAATTTGAAAATGAATTTTGAGAGTAAGAACCATACTTCAGTTCAATAATGAACCGTGAAGAATGTTTTTGTCTAAGTAAAACAAATAATCTCTATAAGATGATGGCTAACTATGGGATAACTTCTAACACAGTCTTTTCTTTTCCTTAGTTCAAAGAAATGATATAACCGAAATGGAGCCAAAATACAGGTAGCAATAATCAAGAAGCAACACAGAGAGAATGGCCAAAGATTAGCCCAAGATCTTCAAGACCTCATCTTATCATTCTAAGATGAGAGTTCATACACATTTTATTAAATTACAAATGCTACTACAAATGGATGAGATTAAGTTTTCTAAAAGATTCTGCTTAAAGAAAACTCACTGTTCAGAAAGATTTAGTCTTTTTTTAAAAAAGATTTTATTTATTGATTTGAGAGAGAGAAAGAGAGAATGAGTGATGGTGAGGGGGAGAGAGAGACAGTGAGAAGCAGACTCCTCGCTGAGCAGGAAGCCCTATGTGGGGCTTGATCACAGGACCATGAGATCATGACCTGAGCCGAAGGCAGACATTTAGCTGACTGAGCCACCGAGGCGCCCTGAAGATTTATTTATTCTTTTACTTTGCCTGACTTAGAAATTATGGCGGATGCAACCAAGGACAACATAAGTCTCTTGGACGATAAAATAATAATAGCTTATTATTAAAATGGAGAAAAATCTATTCTATTTCTTAAGTAATTTAATAGAATTTAAAGTCCCAGATAAATCCTGCTGAACACATAATACTATGAAAAATCACTCGATATCACCAATTTTGACGATTTCTTGCCTAGTACACAACACTGCTATTAATTTGCTCTAATACCACTTATAACTGACTACTTCTGCTATTTCACTAAGACATGGTTTTTCTACTTATTACCCTTTTTCTATTCACACAATCCTACCTCCAACCTTTAAGCCAAAACATCACCCTTTTTTGGTTGAATCTTTATTGTTCAAAAGGTCTTATGGTAAACAATTAGGGATATTTTTATTCATGTGCGATTATAGGTGATCAACTCCTGGATGGCCCACACAGTGGTAACAAAAAGTGTTTATATGAACAACAAGACATGTACAAAGAACATTCACAACTAATTCTAGAAGAATTGGTATACAATGCAGAACTCACCTGAGTATAGAAGCCACTAGCTGCCTCTAGGAACAGAGAAAGGTTTGCCTGAACTTCACTCCGATTCGGGTTTGCTCGATTCTTTGCCTGGCCTTGTAGTGTTGTGATCTGATTCTTAAAGGCATGATTCCAGCTGAAAACAAAATGTAATTCTATTTGGTATAGCAGTGACTCACTGGGCAGACACTGGTCCCCCTGAGAACAAGAAAGAACTGTTTGTTATAATTATAACACACTAGACAGTAAACCTGCATTAAAGTTATTCATTATTTAAATAACTTTATGCTCCTCTTTCAGCAAGACTAGACATGCTGTAGAATCCAACTGACCTTAGTTAACACTTACCAATGTTCGAATAATCAGATTGTGGCTTCAGTTATTAATCTTTTAGAACTACTAGAGTTACAGCCTATTTGGGAATCCCAGCACAAAATCAGAACTATAGTGGCAAGACCAAAGTAAAAGTAAGCTATTAATGAATTGCCATACATTATGTGAAGAAATAATTCTTTTTGAAAATTCTTTTTGAAAATATTAAGCCGTATCTCTTATTTCCATAAAATCTATTTCCCACAGCACTCTGTTGTAATTCTATTTAATACTTTTATTTCTTTTGGGGTTAATATTTTCTTGAGAGCCTGAAATATAAACTCATTTTTTGACATTTCAATTCTGGCTATTTAAAATAAGAAAAAAAACACAATGCTGAAATACAGCATACCAAAATCCTATTATAAAATGTCTTTCATTAATCAAGCTGCATAGAGAATCATTTTAAATTCAGTTACGGCGAAATACAGTCCAGTCCTTAACTTGGAAACCACAGGGGGGAAAACGGAACTAGGAAGGAGGGCGAGTATTACTGCCTTGATTAAAGGAAGCAAACACAGATAAAAGGTCTACAACCTACCTGGAAAGTACCTAATTCTTTATCAACATCAACTTTGAGACCTAAGAGCACTGGGTGTTTTTAATGGTTTATGAGGACAATCACTCCCTCAGCATTTTTGATGACATTTTATCCTTGACCCTAATATCATGGAAATGGATTCTGAGTGGCTGTGATCAAGCTCTTTTACTACTAGAACTCCTAAAAATATGATGTATCTAACAAAGGTGTAAAAAAATAGGAAAAACTAATATCTACCACAACTTAGGGTAATAGCCATTACTAAACAGAATATTCTTAACTGATTTTTAATTTTCCATCAGCCTAATATCCTTGTTCTAATTTATAAGGCAAGGTCCTTCACAAAAGGCATTTATTTACTCACTTGGGAATCTGGTCATCTGCCATTTCACCTCTCATAGAAAGAACAAGTGGAATATCCTAAATATACAAAATCTTTCTTTAGTCTTATTGTGGGGTTGGGGGAAAGGAAATACCTTATTTTATAAAAGGAAGAAATTCCTTTACAATGTAAACACATTTTCCTTTGGGAGAAATTTATAGAATCACATTTACCAAAGAAGATTTTGATAAGTTTACTATTAAATTTCTTTTTTTAGTCATGGCTTAAATGCAGGACTGAACACATACAGAGAATCCAAACACTGTCTCTTAGTACTTGAAATATATATATAGGTTTGTTTTTATGATATGCCCTAAAGACCTCAAAAGCATTCAACTCCGAGCATTTCTCCTCTTGCCACCCAAGACTCTGAAGTAATACCAATGGTTAAATATTTTGTTCAAAAAACCCACAAGTATTAGAATTTTTGTTTTCATTGAAAGAGCTTACTCTGAGATAGGTTAAGAAGAAATAAGCAAATTGTTCTTTTCTATCCTAAAGTCTTGGTGATACTCGATCTTACAGGGACATCCCAAATGATAATACTTACAGATCCTGTTCTACTTTCTTGTCTAAAGCATATTCCAAATCGGTAACTAGCATTTTCTGGTACAGGTCCTGCAGAGCCTGCCTGGATGTCCAGACCTCAGCTGGACCCAGCTTAGAATCTAAATAACAAAACAAAGACAGAACAGTAGACAGAAAGAAAAAACAGATGTTAAAATCATTATACCACACCAATGACTCCTTCCCTCTCCATTTCCCAAAGCAAATACCTGCTTTAAGTAGATACCACAGAATGCTGCAGAAGGTTTATACTAGTATATTTTCAAATGACTTTCACCTTTTGGCTAATGACTAAATCTGGTTCGAAATGTTTCTGCATTTGTCTTTTAGCTCTGAAGTAATACCATGGCATGAAAAAAGCTAAAAAAATGAATGGTGCACCCTTTGCTTTAGTTTGGACTTCTATGTATTTATATCATAGGAATCATATGCCTCAGAAGTCACCCCATTTAAGATGACAGACTGCCAAGATGGTCTGTTTACCCTCATAATTGTATCTCTTTGTCCAAAGCAGCTTTTTCTTTTGAATCATTCTCTCAACTGTCCTTACAGAATCTTCATGTCTGCTCACAATCCAGCAGTCGTTTGCATATTCTGCTGTTACTCCTACTCTCTACATGTCAACCCAATAAAGCCAAACAAGTGAGGGTTATTCTAATGATTGGTAAATTGCTTGCCAAGAAATTCTGTGAGCAATCCATACTTGCCATTTAATGTAAATGAGAATTCATAGCAGACACTGATTAAACTGCTCAAGAGACCAAATGAGAGACTGGGTGCAAGATGAAAGGAAGTCAGGCTATGACTAAATGTAATACCCAAATGGGGCCATATTGTCTACCAGAGTCCTACAAGACACATTAGCTTTTCCGATTACTAGGCTTATGAGTGCAATAATTGACAGCGAGCTGCCTCAATAGAAGAACTTAATAACAGACTTTTCAATTAGGCTTCTGGTTACATTTAGTATTTTGCTGCAGCACAATGGCACAGTCTTTACTCTTCTTTAAGTCTGCAAACAGAATCTCCTGGATATTTGAATTAATCCTCACAAAAGTTTGCTGGCTACAAAAAAAACAGGGTGTAGTATCAGCTTCTTGGTCCCTTATTAGGTTTTTAACGACTAAATAAACAGATTTATAGATTTATTCAATCTTGTTTCGATTCACTGATGGCAGGGAAAGGATTATAAGAGATCATTAACTCTGGTCTAGCAGACAATCATTTAAATTACTTAATATCCTACCTAGTTAATGTTCTTGGGCGGTCAAACGTTCCTTATAAAAGCCAAACTCTAAGCCTACTTACTGAGGGTAAAGTAAAAGGTATAGCTAGTTTAACATTGCTCCACGTACAATTTTTGTCACATAATGCATACTATGACTAACAGGGCAATACAAAACATAATACAGTAGCTTAGAGCTGACAATGATATCCATAGTCTGGAAGATGATGACAGTCACATTAACAACGGGAAGAACTGAGATACCATATTAAGTAAACCTGTTAAAAGTGCTTTTAGCTTTTTTTCTCTCTTTTCCTTGAACAAGAGATAATGATATTACCCATAAATCCTTAAAACAGTATCAACATTAACATTAAACTGCAATATTGAGAAAAAGACATCTAAAAACCCTATTTCTTTTTGATAGTAAATTTTGGCAAGAATACTGGTTCTAATACTTTAACTCTTCTTTGTGGATTTCACTTCAGAACTAAAGTTCTCAAAAATTAGAATGAGATCCATTTTCACATATCTCTTTTTACATTTTAGGACAGCATATGCTGCTACAGAGAACACAGTGATCACTACACAGTCATTGCCATATATTTCCCTATTTTGGAAAGTTAAAATCACCTGCTCCTTCTAGTGACTTTCAGTTATTCTTTCAAAAACACCTTGGATATTTATTCAAAACAAAAAAGATAAGGGAGAAAAGAAAGGAGGCAAGGCAGCTCACTCAATTTCAAGAACTTTTAGTAGAGTTTTCCTACAAATATCTTTCCTCAAGGTCTACTTACTATTCAAGTTTGGGGAATTATAAACAGGAAGACATGAACTTAATACCCTAAGGTATTTCTGTTTATATGGTATATGAATTCTTTTTTCTATGTCTTAAATTGATGATAAATAGTTCATAAAAATTAAATGACTATATGCACTAAATTAGGTACTATTTAATTCAATGTAGCACAGATTATATAAAATTCTTGATCATCTACGTAAGAATTCAAAGTTCAAAAACAATAATTATTAAAAACAAATAGTAAGTTATCATTCCTTTTGACAACTAGGACAGTGGAACAAGTAATATAGGAAAAATGAGACCCTTCCCTTAATTTAATGGTATAAAATAAGTGTGAAAAACAAGTGAGCCAGCCAATACCTGTCATGTCAGCCTTCAGGACTTCTGCCTGCCTAAAAAGAGGGAAAAAAGAACGTTGATTAGAAACAAACTAGGCCTACTCAACATAAATAACCCTGAAAATTAAAAGTTAAGTGAAATCATACACTACATAAAGATGTATAGCACCTCCATATGTGAGTGTCCCCGCTTTCATACCCAGGGTAGCACTAGGTCTTGGCAAACTGATGCCACTACTTAAAAGAATACAGGGTCACCGTGAATTCTATGAGTACAGCTCACATTCTTGCCGTTTTCCTCCAAATCTGACATATTTAAGGTAATGATGAACGACACTCATTAAACAAAACATTTTCCCTGAACACAGCCAGGAAATCCTGTTTCTCAATTCACTAACCATTGTAACTATCTCAAATCCCCCACTCTCCTCAAATGTTGATTTCTGACCTCCTCATAAGGCTAGCCCCATATCTCAGCAAAAACAATACCCAGCTGCTAATCTCTACATTCACACAGCCCTCTTCTTTCTTTCTCCTGTTAAAACACTAAAGGCACTGCATCTCTTATTGAAGACCAGTAATTCCACTTATGTAGGCTCTTTCTGGCCTTTCTTTATTAATGACTTCTGCTCCTTTAATTATCCCCTCCCTCTTTCAATAATTTTGAAAACTTCCCTCTTTAGTGGATCCTTTCTTTTCTTCAGTATTTTAAACATGCCCCAGTCTTTCACAGGTTTTTTAAAACCTTCTTTCTGTCCTAGATTATCCTCCTCTTGCTGCTGCTTCTTTTCTCTCTCTCAAATTCTTCAAGAATTGCCTATATTCAAGAGGTCCAAAACTGAACTCGTGACCCACCCCCATTCCTGGTTCTCTTATTGGTGTTTTTACCTTACCAAATGTATCGCTGCTTTCCAGTTGTGAAAGGCAGACACCTGGAAGTCACCCATGAAAACGTTCTACCAAACCCCTGGTAATCTACCAACTCCAGAGAATTTTACCAACTAAATGTATCTTGAATCTGTTGATTTCCCTTTACTTCTTCTTCAGCTACTCATCAAAAAAAAAAGAGAGGACTCATATAAACAAAATCACTAACGAAAGAAGAGAAATAACAACCAACACCACAGAAATACAAACAATTGTAAGAGATAGTATGAAAAATTATATGCCAATAAATTGGAAGTAATGGTTAATTCCTGGAAACATATAACCTACCAAACTGAAGAAGGAAGAAGAGAGAAAATTTGAACAGATTGAGATTACCAGCAAAGAAACAGACTCAATAATAATAAGAAAAAAAACCTCCCAACAAACAAAAGTCCAGGACCAGATAGCTTCACAGGAGAATTCTACCAAACATTTGAGAAGTTAATATTCTTCTCAAACTATTCCAAAAAGTACAAGAAGAAGGAAAACTTCCCAAATTCATTCTATTTGAAATCCCCAAATTCATTCATTCTATTCATTCCTGATACCATAACCAGATAAAGACACAAAAAAGGAGAACTACAGGCCAATATCTCTAATGAACATAGATGCAACAATTCTCAACAAAATACTAGCAAAGCCAAATCCAACAATACATTAAGAAAATCATTCATCACAATCAAGTGGGATTTATTCTTTGGATGCAAGGGTGGTTCAATATTCACAAATCAATTAATGTGATACATCACATCAATAAGAAAAAGGATAAATACCATATGATCACTTCAACAGATGCAGAAAAAGATCTGACAAAGTATAACATCGATTCATGAGAAAAAACCCTCAACAAAGTAGGTTGAGAGGGAACATGCCTCAACATAATAAAGGTCATATAGTAAAAACCCACAGTGAACATGTTCAATGGGAAAATATGAGCGCCTTTTCCTAAGGCCAGGAACAAGACAAGGATGTCTACTCTCACCACTTTTATTCAACATAGCACTGGAAGTCTTAGCCACAGCAATCAGACAACAAAAGAAATAAAAGGCATCCAAATTGTTAAGAAGAAGTAAAACTCTCATTGTTTGCAGACATGGTACTATATATAGAAAACCCTAAAGACTCCACCAAAAAACTCCTAGAACTGACAAATGAATTCAGTAAAGTTTCAGGATACAAAATCAATACATGGAAACCCGTTTTATTTCCACACACTAATAACGAAGCAGCAAAAAGAGAAATTAAGAAAACAATCCCATTCACAATTGCACCAAAATAATAAAATACCTAAAAATAAACTTAACCAAAGAGGTGAGAAAAACCTGTACTCTGAAAACTATCAAGCATTAATGAAAGAAATTGAAGATGACACAAAGAAATGGAAAGGCAGTCCATGCTCATGGACTGGAAGAAAAAATATTGTTAAAATGTTTGTACTACCCAAAGCAATCTAGAGATTTAATGCAATCCCTATCAAAATACCAACAATATTTTTCATAGAATTAGAACAATCCTAAAATTTGTATGGAACCACAAAAGACCCCAAATAGCCAAAGCAATCTTGAAAAAGAAAAATAAAACTGGAGGTTATCAAAATTCCAGATTTCAAGATATACTACAAAGCTGCAGTAATCAAAACAGTATGGTACTGGCACAAAAAACAGACACAGATCAACAGAACAGAATAGAAAACCCAGGAATAAACCCACAATTATATGGTCAATTAATCTTCAACAAAGGAGGAAAGAATACACAATGGGAAAAAGTTTCTCTTTAACAAATGGTGTTGGGAAACACCAATACCAGAACAATGAAGCTGGCCCGCTTCCTTATACCATACACAAAAATGAATTCAAAACAGACTAAAGACCTAAATGTCAGACCTAAAACCACAAAAATCCCAGAAGATGGCACAGGCAGTAATTTCTCCTACATCTGCCACAGCAACATTTTTCTAGATATAGCTCCTGAGGTGAGGGAAATAAAAGCAAAAATAAATTGTACTGGTACTACATCAAAATAAAAAGCTTCTGCACAGCGAAGAAAACAATCAACAAAACTAAAAGACAACCTACTGAATGGAAGAAGATATCTGCAAATGTCGTATCTAATACAGGGTTAGTATCCAAAATATATAGAGAACTTATATAATTCAACACTCAAAAACCAAATCATCCAATTAAAAAACGGACAGATGACATGAACAGACATTTCTTCAAAGAAGACATATAGATGGTCATCGGACACATAAAAAGATGCTCAATACACTCCTTATTAGGGAAATACAAATCAAAATCACAATGAGATATTACCTCACATATTTCAGAATGGCTAAAATCAAAAACATAAGAAATAACAAGTGTTGGCAACAATGTGGAGAAAAAGAAACCCTCTTGCACTGTTGGTGGTAATGCAAACTGGTGCAGCCACTGTGGATAACAATATGGAGGTTTCTCAAAAAGTTAAAAAAAAAGAACTACCTTATGATCCAGTAATCGCACTACTGGGTATTTATCCAAAAAAATACAAAAACGCTAATTCAAAAGGATATATGTACCCCTCCGTTTATTACAGCATTATTTACAAAAGCCAAATTATGGAAGCAGTCCAAGTGTCTACTGACACATGAATGGAGAAAGAAGATGTAGTATAATATATAATGGCATATTATTATTCAGCCATAAAAAGAATAAAATCTTAGCATCTGCACTAACATGGATGGACCTAGAGAGTATAATGCTAAGCAAAGTAAGTCAGTCAGAGAAAGACAAATACCATATGATTTCACTCACATGTGGAATTTAAGAAACAAAACAAATAAGCAAAGGAAAAAAAAAAAGAGCAAGATGAACCAAGAAATAGACTGTTAACTATAAATTATAGAGAACTGATGGTCACCAGAAGGGAGGTAGATGGGGGGATAGGTGAAATAGATGATAGGGGTTAAGAATACACTTATGATGAGCACTGAGTAATGTACAGAGGTGTTGAATCACTATATTGTATACCTAAAACTAAAACAATCTATGTTAACTATATTGGAATTAAAATAAAAACTTAAAAAAAAAGAAGAATGCCATATATCCTATCCTACCCATGTCAAAACAACACACCCCTCCAAAAAAAAAAAAAAATCTTGCTGGAGCACTATTTGAGCCTTATACTGAGAAAGCCAGTGCTAATTATGCATATTTACTAGACTCAACATTTTCACTGTGTCCCTGTGTGAGCTGCAAAGTTACAAAGGATGTATGTTACTATGTTCCCACATATTAGTTAAAAAATTCATACAAGTATATACAAGATATCTTATACTTAGAATTACGTGTCTAAAGGTTGTTTTCTCATTCCAAGCAAGATTTCCTTATAAAAATGAACAAATATCATTTCAGTATGCTAACATCTGCCTAGTGAGGATACCAACTTCCTGTCAAAGATTTTATTGAGCATATAATAGGAACCATTTACAAATAATCTGCTTCCTCTATAGGCTGTCAGAGAAGATAATGTAAGTCTAATAATGTCTCTTGTAAATCTAGCCAATTCTGCAGCAGGCTTCCATTGATAAAGATCAAAATTTTACTTTACATTTTTACATACCATAATCTAAGAATTTTTTGAAAAACTAAAAATTGAAGCACTAACAAAAGTGCAAAAATGTCATAAAAACTATCTGACATAAATGTTAAAAGCATTTTGAAATTCGAGGACTCAGTATGACAAGAGTAGAGGTGCTCATTCTCTGTATTGTTCGTTCTCTCCTTGATTCTGAAAGAGACACATTAATGATGAAAATAATCTTGCTAAATTGAACTGATGAAAAGATAACTAAATGAAAAATTCACATAACCACCTGAAGATATCTATTTAGTATTATTCCTCTTCTATAAACAAGGAAATTGAAGCTCTGAAATGTGAAGTAATTTGTTCACAGTCACAAAGCAATTAGGTACAATTAAGTACAAACTTAGTTCTTTCCTACTCCAAAATCTAGTCATTTCTACTTCTTTCAAATTAGAATTAAAAAAATCGTGACTGAAAAAGCTAACACAGATTCTGTCAACTAAACACTAATATTTAAGTCACCTAGCCTAAATTAAAAGATTTGTTGAAACAAAATAAATTCCACGTGAGATTTTTAATCAAAAAGACCACAGGAAGTAAAATTCATATTCTATTGTCAGCCTATGGGTGAGATTCCTTCCTTTGCTATGAATCTATTTTCATAAATAACTTTTACTGGAACACAGTCAAGCCCCTTCATTTATGTACTGTCTATGCCTGCTTTCTGCTACAAGGGCACAGTTGAGTAGTTGAGACAATGACCACATGGCCCACCAAGCCTCAAATATTTATTATTTGGCTCCTTTACAGTAAACTTTGCCTCTCCTGCTCTAGGGAGTACTTGATCAAAAAAGAGAAGTAAAGTATCTGTAAGTTCCCAAACCAAATAGTTTTCCCATATGGGGAACCATCAATAATAGTTTCCTCAGAGTAAAGATCTATTTTTATTAATGTAGTAATCTTACCACAAAAAGAACCATATTAAAAAATACAGTGTCATGTAACAAACAATAAAGTTCCTATGTGTAGGTCATGCTATTTTTTTTTGATGGACTTAAATCTATAAACTGTTTAAAACCCTGTTAGGGTTATATACTATTATCTACTAACTCTTCCTTTTTCCTGTGTACCAAAAAAACCCATTTAGACAGGTGAGAGGATTAAACTGAGAATCATCATCTCACAAGAAGACGAATCCCTACCCCCCCACTACACGACTTTTTTCTTTCCTTTTTCTTTTTTTTCTTTTTTTTGGGGGGGGGCATCAGAGGGAGAGAGAGAATCTTAAGTAGGTGCCAAGCCCAACACGCAGAGCCCGACACCAGCTATAATCCCACGACCCTGAGATCATGAACTGAGCTGAAATCAAGAGTAGGACACCTAACTGACTGAGCCACCCAGGTGCCCCACAGTTTTCTTTTTTTTAATAGTGTATGATATACAGGAAATCAAATCAATAGATATGTGACCTCACAGCAACTGCTTTTATAAATATTAATACATAATTGGCTATCTGATTATTTCATAAAGAAAAACTACTACACCTCAACTGACCTACTGGTTTTAAGCCATTAATAATGCTAAAGTTTAATCTTACAGTTTATAGCCAATGCTTAAAGAGAGAAAGTTTTTAAATGTTTTCTCTGGGTAGAAGATTTTGGCAACATGAGTTTCTTTTTATTCGTACTTTAAGATGAAGGAATTAATGAAAACAATGAATGAACCAAGAATTCAAAAATGAAAAATAATCATGTCTTCAATAATAAAATAGCACTATTAAATAGTTACGAAATATAAAGCTTTTAAAATATTGAATACATTGTGTCACTTCTTTATAAGAGAAATTAAGCACTTCTATCAAGCAATAAAAAAGTCATTAAAAGGCTGAATAAAATCTAAAACATTCAGTGATAAACAATGCACTGAAAGCTAACAACCTGAAAGGATATTCTTGGAGACAACATGATCATCAAAATCTATAAATATATCCAATGTATTCTAATGCACTAGGAACTGAAACAGCCAATACTATATATAGCACTTACAGACACTGTTCTAAGGGCTTTATATAAATTATTTAATCCATATTATGAACTATTATTACCCCCACTTTACAGATGAAGAAACCCATGGAAATAGAGGTTAAGTAATACATCCTAGGTCATCAAGTTAGTAAGCAATAAAGGTAGCATTTGAACTCCTCAATCAGTTCGGTTCCAGAGCCTAACTCCTTACCACTATATCATAGTTTCTCTTACACAAGACAGCAAGAAAAAAAAATCTGGAACGTTTGATAGTAATAACCCACAGAACTAGGGCTTTCAATATTTAAATATTTTGCAATAATTTTTTATAATGTCATTAGAGAAAAAATACTAAAATTCATGTTTATCTTAACAAATATCTTGATTATACATAGCATTTACATAACAATGCAAGGTAACATATACAGAGTAATCATTCTTAACACACATTAAGGTTTGTGGTTTAAAATATAAGATATCTCCAAGGGTGCCTGGGTGGTTCAGTCAGTGAAGCATCTGACTCTTGATTTCAGCTCAGGTAATGATCTCAGAGTCCTAGGATCAAGCCCCGCAGGGAGTCTGCTTGAGATTCTCTCTCCCTCTGTTCTTCCCCCCATGCATTCTCTCTCTCTCTAAAATGAATAAATTTGTATAAAAATTAAATAAATAAAATATAAGGTATCTCCAAAACAGGGGCAGACACAGTGGAAGATTCCCTCTACCTGAACTTAACAAGCCCGTTTCTTCTATGAGCAGAACACAGGAAAATGACCCAACAGTTTCTAATCTCACAGTTGCTAAAGAAACGTGAATCAGCTTCTTTTTTGTTTCGGGAGGTGAGGCTAGAATATTTTTTTTAGAAAAAATTTTTTTGAAAAGCAGGTTTTATTTCAAGTTAATTTGTTTACTTCTTTTCATAGAGTACTAAGGAGTACTTGGGATAAGAAAAGTATTCATCATTTATAAATATAATAACCTAATCATAATTATTTGTGCAAAACAGTAGGCCAGATACTGTGAGTGTGAGCCTACACATGCATGCACAGAAATACACAATCTATAGATCTCTAAGACATCACCAAATCTCATGGTATTAATCAAAAAATAAATAAATAAATCATATTGCTCTACTGTTGAATTTCACATAGAAAAGAACACCTAGGGAAGATGCTGCTCCTGAAGGAGCTCTTCTCAGTAAGGGATAACAAAAACGACTAATCTGCTCTCTCTCTATGGCACTTTACAGTTTGTCATGAATTTTCAAGTCTCCTGACATTATTCAATGCTCTATATTACAACATTTATTCTACAGTTTCTATTATTTGAAAATGTGTATCTAGTTTTATTAAGGGGCAGCCCTGGTCTGGAAATATCAAAGGTAAGAAGGAATTCTTCTTCCAGGCAGAGAAAGTGGCACAATAATAAAAGCTAAGCTAAGTCAGTGAAGGTGGGAGACTGGAACATAAAATATAAGGTAGAAAGCCACAGGAGATGAGCTGGAGACCAAGGCAGACAGCAGACTGTGAGAGTCTGCATGACACATTAAAGAGCTCAGATTCTATCTTTTAAGTAATAGGAAACCAGCGCTGAGTTTTAAGTAGGAGCACAGCATTGTCAGAATTTTATTTTTAAAAAATTACAACAACATGCATGAAAGATGGATTTTAAAAGGGCAAGACTGGAAGGGAGGAAGTGACAATACAGATGGACAAAAAACCTAGATTCAAAAAATACCTGGAAGTAAAACTAGGGGAAAGAAAGCTAAAGCAGAGAAAACAGTCCAAATCATTCCATTTGTTAGCTTGGATAGCTGGGTATATGAGAAAACAGAGGTGTAGAAGCAGGAAACTTAGAGATAAGTGTCAAGCACAGAGGAGCCATCAAGACTAGGGATATAGTACTGGAGCGACCAGGACATTGGTGATAGTTAAAACCATAAGAGAAAATGTAATTGCCCAGATGGCAGAAGGGAGAAGCTAGCTTTCGATGATTTTTTTTTTTTTTTTTGAGTATAGGTGACACACAATGCTACATTAGTTTTGGGTGTATAACACAGTGATTCAACAACTCTATCTGTTATGCTATGCTCACAAGTGTACCTACTGTCACTATATAACACCATTACAATACCACTGACCAGATTCCCTATGTTGTACCTTTTATTCTTGTGACTTATTCATTCCATTACTGGAAGTCTGTATCTCTCTCTCTCTCTCCCTTTCACCCATTTTGCCTGTTCCCCCATCCCTTTTTCTTCCGGCAACCATCTATTTATAGGTCTGATTCTGCTTTTTGTTTATTCATTTGTTTTTTGGGTTTTTTTTTTTTTTTTGGATTCCACATGTAAGTGAAATCACATGGTTCCTTGGTTCCTCAAAAACTGAAAACAAAATACCACATAATCTAATTCCTACTGAGTATGTATCCAAAGAAAATTAAAACACTAATTCAAAAAGACGTTATGTACCCTATGTTTATTGCATCATTATTTACAACAGCTAAGATATGGAAGCAACCCAAGTGTCCATCCATAGATGAATGGATAAAGATGTGGCATGTATACACAATGGAATATCATGCAGCCACAAAAAGGATGAGATCTTGCTGTGTGCAACAAAATGGATGGACCTAGAATGTATCATGCTAAGTGAAGTCAGACAGAGAAAGACCTATATTCATTTTTAAGGGGCAGACAACTATAAGGACTGGAAAGCTGGTTGGATTTGGTGAAATAAGGGTCAATGATAGCCCTGCCAGAAAAGAGACAATGTCCAATTGCAGGGGACTAGGGAACAAATAAGAAAAAGAAGTTTAGGGGAGCCTGGATGGCTCAGATGTTTAAGCATCCCACTCTTGATCTCAGCTCAGGTCATGATCTCAGGGTCATGAGATTGAGCCCAAGTCAGGCTCCACGCTGAGTGCAGTGCCTGCTTAAGACGATCTCTCTCCCTCTGACGCTCGTCTTGCTTGCACAGGCTCTCTCTCCCTCTCTCAGAAAAAAAGAGGGGGGAGAGAACTTTACTTCAATTAAAATGCTAGGCAGTGAGGAAAAAGGGAAGAGGGCCATGATAAACAGAAGTTTCTTTTTTATTATGGTAGAGACTTAAACATGTTTAAAATGAAGAAATGAAGCTAGGAGAATGGGATAGGTTGGAGACTTAAGACTTAAGTGAGAACAAAACTAACAGAGCATGGTTCTGGAAGATATGGAAGGAAATGAGAATGTGATTAATAAGACAGGAGGCAAGACTATCTTTGAAAAAGAGGCAGGATGAAATTGGAGGGAGGTAAGTTTAGATGGAAATGTGCTAGAAGAATCTGGGAGTAGTGTGGCGTGAAGAGATATCAAGAGAATTCACAGCTACACTCACTGCTTCAGTTTCAGAGATAAAGTAGGAGATCAGATCAGTGTCTGAACATAAGGGGTAGATAAACTGAAGAGAATGGTGAATATCTGGGATAATTACAAAGTGAATAGGAAAGGAAGCCTTACCAAAGGCAAAGAAAATAACTGAGAAAAAGTTATGCGGGCCATATGGATTAGACATGAGGGAGAGGATAGTGTTCAGGGCTATATCCCTAACACCTAGAATAATGTCTGGTATATGGTAGCTATTTACTAAAATTTTGTTGAATTAATGAATGGTAAAATGCGCACATACAAGACGCAATTTTCTTTAACAAAAAGTGATACAGAATAAAAAAAGTCTGAATGTGTGTTTCCTACATATTGGTAGTGGTACACTGGAGCTTCTTTCCAAGACACTTCAATTTCCTCATCTGTAAAACAGGGAAACAAACTCCCTTTAAGAGTTGTTATAAGAAATAAACAAGATAACCAGTAAGTTACATAAAAGAACCTAAGCGAAAACTCCAAGAGGGGGGACTGTAATCTGATTATAACACCAACACTTCAGTGACCACCAAATTACTTTTGCTAATCTGGTTCCTGACACAGGATCCTTTCTGAGGCAGAACACAGGGTTGAAGAAAACAACATTCCAAGATGGGGGTCAAAAATCCTGTCATCTACTACCATATAATGCTAAAGGACAATAGAAAGAGAAACTGTTTTAGACGTCATGATGACAAGTTCTTAGTATGTACAGAAAATGAAGCCAGAGATAGATACATCCAAGTTGCAAAATAGTTTCTTTTTTTGGTTCTCTCCAAATAGTAGTTTTGATTACATAACTTAAACAAATACATTTTAAATACTGGACCTGATAACAGATTAAACAAATTATAAAATATAGAAATGTTATGATAATTCTTAACAGAGGAATGTAGAGTCTATAGTCAATTAACTAACAGCCTATGGGGCGCCTGGGTGGCACAGCGGTTAAGCGTCTGCCTTCGGCTCAGGGTGTGATCCCAGCGTTATGGGATCGAGCCCCACATCAGGCTCCTCTGCTATGAATCTGCTTCTTCCTCTCCCTCTACCCCTGCTTGTGTTCCCTCTCTAGCTGGCTGTCTCTATCTCTGTCGAATAAACAAATAAAATCTTTAAAAAAAATTAACTAACAGCCTAATGATAATAGAGTTTGATCATTTAGTGTTTGCTAGGTCCTGTTTACACGCTTTCGTATTTTATTAAATCTTTAAATCATGCAACAAATCTATCAGGTAAGTAGTAAGTTTATCCCCATTTTGCTGACAAGGAAACGGGCACAGAGTGGTTAAATAACTTGCCCAAAGTCACACAACTAGGGAAGTGGCAGAGCTTAGGTTCCACCTATAGTCTGGTTCCACAGTTCTTAAGCACTGCACGGTAAAGCAAGGCTTCTGGAATGGCCTGGCTATAGCTGTCATTGTCATGGTATCAACTTCTAGGGGCAACTATCACTTCTCACTTAAAAGCCATATCTGAGATCAGATACCTTCACACATTCTGTCAATATAACTGTCATTACAAGCTGCTGTGATAACAGTTTCTAAATCACCATGTGGTTAGAGAGGGCTTCTCTAGCGTGCAATCATGTACCTATTTCTATAGGCCTCTGGGAGGCTGGACTGTATCCAGGCAGACACAGAGAACTAAGTTAAGAGATGATGCTCCCTGAGCTCAAATGAATTGTTATATATGTAACCGAAAACACAGGAATTTTCATACTAAAGGACAACCTATAAGATATATCACATGTCCCTACACCTATCATGAATATTCAGAGACCTCATAAACATAAAAATGTGTTACACTTACGTTAGTGAATGTTTTAAAAACTTCCTTCAACTACAAGATATAAATGCTCGTGACAAAGTAAACATATGCCAAAGTTCTCATGAAGCCACATAAGTAAAAAAAAAAAAAAAAAAAAAAAAAAAATCTTAGCATTCCCATCTCCCATCCTGCCCGATAGCAAATCCTTCACAAAGTCTCTAATTCTTCCATTAGCACTCATAGAATATGCATACTTTAACATACATCTCTAAAAGGAATACAAACATGTAGAAATCCCTTGTAATTTTTATCCTACCTAATATTACTTGATTTCAGATGCTCCTCTGATTTCAAGTTTCCGGTCCTCATCTGGGACTTAAATGAAACGTTTTCTCCCACAATGACTATCTGCAAGAACATCCAATTTCTCATAAGGTAGAATGGTTTAAGACATTCTAGATAGAGGAGAGGAGGAAAATATGAGTTAACCCACAATAACAGAGAACTCCTTTGAAAAATAATTAAATTATTTTCTCTTTATTTGAAGTGATTCAATGTCAAAGGCAAATGAAAAATACTTTTTTCTTTCTGTATTTTCTTAGAATACACATTTTAAAATGCTATTTTGCATATTTCTAACATTCTAGTTTTAGATCAAAGTCTTGTCTAATCTCCCTGTCTCTCTGAAAGCTGACTGATCTCTATAAGGCAAACAAATACTAGTTACCCAGCAGGGTTTTTGTCGTTCCAAGGTGAGAGTGCCCTATAGAACACAGTAGCAGATGGTTGGTCCAAACTAGACTGTTTACCAACAGAAAAACATGTAAAGCAATTAAACCACAATTATAGGTGGTATGAATGATGTTTAAATTCTAAGATCAGCTAAAAAATGTCAGGTTCTTAGATCTTTATTCACTCACTGAACAATGATTTAGTCATGTCCATGTACCAGATACAGTGTGAAGGACTGGGTATACAATGATGAACAAAACAAATATGGTCCCTGTCATGGATTTAAAGTATAATGTGGACACTGATCCACAAGGAAGGAGGAGGCAATAAAGGGTAGTGGTTAAAAGCATGCGCCTGTGTGTCACAATGTCTGCACTTAATGGCATGCTGGAAGTAAGTCAAGCCACAGAAAATCATAGCAAAATTTCTTAGGGACATCAATGTAACTCAAAGATTTGAACAAAGTAAATATTATTGGCTGCTGATAATTGCTTACATTTCCAATTACTGTGTGGTAGATTCTGTGCTAAATGTTCTATATGCATGATCTCAAAGAATGGGAATATAATGTAATAGTTAAGCGTCTTGTATTCAGACTGTGCATTCAAACCAAGCTCTGCCAACAACTAGCTGTGTAACCTTAGGAAAATCACTTCTCTATGCCCCAGTTTTGTTAGAAGGAGATAAATAAATGTACCTACCTCATTGAGATGTTTTAAGGATTAAATGAGGTAACAGAAATAAAGCACTTAGGACTGTTCCTCAGTATGCCCTCAGAAAATATTAGCTGTTTTGTCACTGTTATCAATATAGTTATTAGTCTTCCCGACAATCCTAAGATGTGTTATTATTATTCTCATTCTATAAATTAGGAAATTTAAGCTAAGAGCTCACACTAATCAATTCTAGAATAAAAGACAAAGTTATTTATAATATTTAACAAAACACCAGTCTTAAGAGAAATTTCAAACACACAGGAGGTCCATGTGGACTTTGTCCCCTTACTTCAAAAGCATGTATTCAATCACCAACAACTTCAGTTGTACTTTACTGGAAGACTGAGAAAATACCACATGATAAAACCCAAGCTCCTTAGCATAGCATGTGAGGTCCCACAGCTCCCCACTTTATACTTTATGACCTAATAAAACTAAATTACTTTCAGTTCTTAGCTATTTTATTCCTCAATATCTGTACTCATGCTCTTTCACTCAACCTGGAATGCCCTCCTTCTTCCCTCCTTGTCTGGTTAACCCCTTCTCTTATTTAAAACTCAGCAACTTCTGTATGAGGGCTTTGGCATGGCCAAGCACTCCCAGTGCATCTTAATGCCCGCCTGTATGTCAGCACTCAGCACTATGATGAAGTTATTTCCTCCACTAGAGGCTGTCCTGTGCAACTTTGTACACCTGGTGCCTAACTATGCCTGCCAGACTAACGTGTATCAAGTAAATTTATGTTAGTTTGGACTACACAGTCTCTCAAAAGGCCAAGACACTAAAAATTCAAAGCTTCTCAACACTGACAATAGTCTCAAAAGTCTTGCTGGAAAACAATTTCAAAGGTTTTTTATCTGATAACCAGGAACAACATACTTCCTTCTAGTTCAGAAAATCTATCATTTTATACAGTTAGAGAAGTCCATGATCATTTACCTGGCTATCTGAAATTCAGATTGTTTTCTGCACATTGGGATCTATATAGTACATACAATACACTACATATTTCTACAGAAATACAAAATTTGAGGGGCGCCTGGGTGGCTTAGTTGGTTAAGCATCTGACTCTTGATTTCGGCTCAGGCCATGACCTCAGGGTCCTGGGATCAAGCCCGGAGTCAGGCTCTGCACTCAGCGTGGAGTCTGCTTGCCCCTCGTCCCCTGCCTTTGTTCCTACATGCGTGGGCTCTCCCTCAAATAAATAAATCTTAAAAAAAAAAAAAAAGGAATATAAAATTTGAAACCTCAATGGAATATGGATAAATTCAGTAACCCAAGTGAGTAAAACAAGTAATTTAGAGTAAGGCTGACTGAATTTAAATTGAAAAAAGAAATTTAGATTGACCCATCAACAATTGGAAGACCATTTCCCCTCACCTCAATTTTTATATTAGATGAGGTATGCCAAAACAACGGTTTTCAACTCTACCGAACCCAATGCCTTTGGAGAAAAAAAAAAACAAACGCTTTCTATGTAACAACCCTGTACCTTCTAGAAATAAAATACAAGATTATATTATACTATTTATTTAATACAGTAAAAATGAAAACTAAATGCCTTTTAGATTAAAAAAAGGGAAAAATAAAGGAAGGCAATTTTTTAAAAAAGATTTTTGAGAGAGAGAGAGAGAGAGAGCGTGCGCGCCAGCATGAGTGGGAAGGGCAGAGGAAGAGGGAGACAGAACCTCAAGCAGACTCAGCACTGAGCACAGAGCCCTATGCAGGGCTTCATCTCACAATGCTGAGATCATAACCTGAGCTGAAACTGAGAGAGTAGGATGCTCAATGGACTGTGACACCCACGTGCCCAAAAGAAAGGCAATTTTTAATAAAATTAGCATCTAAATATATAAATGATCAGGTAAGACTACCTTTAAAGACATAATGAAGTAAATGCTTGCACATACTTATAATGGTAAGAGAAAGTTAACAGAATTCCAAAGACAGAAAAATGAAAGCCAGAATACGAACAGACACTAGAATTAAAATAAATATTAATGTAATAGATCAGATTCATTGGAAATGGCAATAAGAGAAAAAAAATGCCATAAGGGCAACATGACAAGACAAAGTACAGAGGTGATTTGAAGAAAACAAGTATGTGACTATATGCTTTGACAGGTGACATGGAACAAAAATTAGATTAAAAAAAGAGCAAACAGCCTTTATATAATGTAAAATACCATATAAATTAAAGTTAAGCAAAAGTAAAGTACTACTTCCTGATGTGGAGTAGGCAGATAATATGCAAAATGGACAAATTAATTAACTCAAAGAGCTAGCAACAAGATTCCGCTGACTTAAATCAAAGAACCCAGGGGCGCCTGGGTGGCTCAGTCAGTCGAGCATCTGCGCATCTGCCTTTGCCTCAGGTCATGATCCCAGAGTCCTGGGATCGAGTCCCACCTCAGGCTTCTCGCTCAGCAGTGAGCCTGGTTCTCCCTCTGCCTGCTGCTCCCCCTGCTTGTACTCTTTCTCACACACCACCCGGCATCTGCACCTTTATTAACTCCCTTCACAAATTGACCCTAGGCTGGCCATGCAACTTACTTTGGCCAACTGGACATCACCAAATGTACCACACACAGGCTTGATAAGCACTTGCACATTTGAGCCTGCCCTTTTGCTAACACCATCATCACGTGATGGATGACAGACCACTCGGAAAAAGGAGACCCAGTTTTCCCACCTACCAGTCATCTCAGTTGAGGGTCCAGACATTTGAGTGAGGTTGTCTTGGACCATTCAGGTCAGGCTGAGCCACTGGCTGACCAAGTCATCCAACTTGACCTAGACAGTCTGAGACAAGGGAAACCTTTGGAAATTTTGAGCAAGAGGTGACATGATCTAATCTAGATTTTAACAGGTTCCACCTGGCTGCTATACTGAGAATTAACTGTCTTGGTCCAGTAGGCAGCAATAAAGATAGCTGTCATCAGACTCTGACCAACATTTGTTGAGTGAAGGGGAAAAAAAAAGAGAGAGAAAGAGAGAGAGAGAGAGAAAAAAAAAAAGATTCCTGGTCAGCTAGAACACTGGATTTGCCATTTAATAACAAAAGGAAGATGATACAAGTAAGTATATGGAGAAGAGTCCGTTTGGGGACAACAGTGCTTGGCACATGGTACTATATAAGCTCTTGCTATTGTTTTACCAATGGTAATTCTGAGATGATTATTATATATACAAGGGAATGAACTGATAGGTAGTTAGAGTCTGGGGTTTAAAGGAAAGTTCTGGACTATAGATATTCATTTGGGAGTCATCAGCATACAGGCATACCTTCTTTTATTGTACTTTTCTTTACTGTGCTTCACAGATGCTGCATTTTTTACAATAGAAGGTCTGTGGCAACCCTGTGTCCAGCAAGTCTATTGGCACCATTTTTCCAACAGCATTTGCTCACTTCGTGTGCCTGCCACATTTTGGTAATTCTCACAATATTTCAAAATTTTTCATAATATTATTATTATTATACTTGTTATGATGTTCTGTGATCAGTGATCTTTGATGTTATCGCAATTGTTCTGGGGCACCACAAACCATCCCCATATAAGATAGCAAACTTAATCAATAAATGTTGTGTGTGTTCTGACTGCTCCACCAACCAGCCAGTCTCCCATCTCTCTCCCTCTCCTGGGGCCTCCCTATTCCGAGACACAGTATTGAAATTAGGCCAGTTAGTAACTCTACAATGGTCTCTAAGTGGTCAAGTGAAAAGAGTTGCATGTTTCTTACTTTAAATCAAAAGCTAGAAATGATTAAGCTTAGTGAGGAAGGCACACTGAAAGCCTAGATAGGCCAAAAAAGCAAGGCCTCTTGCACAAAACAGACCACTTGTACACTCGAAGAAAAAAGTTCCTGAAGGAAATGAAAAGTGCTGCTCCAGTGAACACACAAATGATAAATGAAAAGAGCCTTATTGCTGATGTGGAGAAAGTTTGAGTGGTCTAAATATATCAAGCCAGCCACAACCTTCCCTTAAGCCAAAGCCTAATCCAGAGCAAGGCCTTAACTCTCTTCAATTCTGTGCAGGCTGAGAGATTTAAGGCAGCTAGAAGAAAATCTGAAAGCTAGCAGAAGTTGGTTCATGAGGTTTAAGGAGAGAAGCCATCTCCATAAAACAGAAGTACAAGGTGAAGCAGCAGATGTTGATACAGACGCTGCGCCAAGTTACCCAGTAGACAGAGCGAAGATAATTTGTGAAGGTGGCTAAACAACAGACTTCCCATGTAGACAAAACAGCCTTACATGGGAAAAAGATGCCATTTTATTGCTTTCATAGCTAGAGAGGAGAAGTTAATGCCTGGCTTCAAAACTTCAAAGTACAGGTTGACTCTCTTGTTAGGGGATAACGCAGCTGGTAACTTTAAGTTGAAGCCAACGCTCATTTCCCATTCCAAAAACCCTGGGGCCCTTAAGAACTATGCTAAATCTACTCTGCCTCTGTGCTCTGTGAATAGAACACCAAAGCCTGGATGACAGCACATCTGTTTACAACATAGTTTACTGTAAACCCTACTGCTCAGAGAGAAAGATTCCTCTCAGAATATTACTGTTCGTTGATAATACACCTGGTCACCGAAGAACTCCGATGGAGATGGACAAGACCAATGTTTTCATGCCTGCTGACACAACATCTTTTCTGTAGCCCATGGATCAAAGAGTAATTTAGATTTTCAAGACTTGTATTTAAAAAATACATTTCAGGGGCACCTGGGTGGCTCAGTTGGTTAAGTGTCTGCCTTTACTCAGGTCATGATCCCAGGGTCCTGGGACTGAGCTCTGCACTGGGCTCCCTGCTCAGCGGGGAGCCTACTTCTCTCTCCCTCGCTCTCTCTCTGCCACTCCCCCTGCTTGTGCTCTCTCTCTCTGTCAAATAAATAAATAAAATCTTAAAAATGAAAAAAAATATATTTCACAAGGCTATAGCTGCCACTGATAGTGATTCCTCTGATGGATCTGGGTAAAGTCAAGTGAAAACCTTCTGGAAAGGATTCCCAATTCTAGATGCCATTAACAGCATTCGAGATTCATCTGAAGAGGTCAAAATATCAACATTAATAGCAATTTGGAAGAAGCTGATTCCAACCCTCATGGATGACTTTGAGGAGTTCAAAACTTCAGTGGAGGAAGTAACTGCAGATGTGGTGGAAATAGAACAAGAATTAGAAGTGGAGCCTGAAGATGTGAGTGAATTGCTACAATCCACTGATAAAGCTTGAATGGATGAGGAGTTTCTTCTCACGGTTGAGCAAAGAAAGTAGTTTCTTGAGATGGACTTTACTCCTGGTGAAGATGCTGCGAAGACTGTGGAAATGACAACAAAGGATTTAGAACATTACATGAACTTAGCTGATAAAGCAGCGGCAGGGTTTGAGAGGACTGACTCCAATTTTGGAAGAAGTTCTACTGTAGATAAAATGCTATCAAACAGCATTGCATGCCACAGAGTAATTACTTGGAAAGGAAGGGTCAGTTGACGTGGTGAACTTCACTGCCTTATTTTTAAAAACTGACAACCCCAACCTTCAGCAACCATCACCCTGATCAGTCAGCAGCCATCAACATCAAGGGAGGATACTCTACTAACACAACAATTATGACTCACTGAAAGCTCAGATGATGGTTAGTATTTTTCAGCAACAAAGTATTTTTTAAGTAAGGTGTACAGATTGGTTTTTTAGACATAATGCTATTGCACACTTAAACTATAGCATATGTAAGTATAACTTTTATAAGCACTGGGAAACCAAAAAATTCATTTGACTTGCTTTACTGCGATATTTACTTTATTGTGGTGATCTGGAACTGAACCCACAATATCTCTGAGGTATGCCTGAGAGGCCAAAGCTGAGAAGGGAACAGAACAGTAGATGGACTGAGAACTAAATGCCATAGAGTTAGGAGGAAAATTTGTCTGTTTTAAGATTTTATTTTTAAGTAATCTCTATACCCAACATGAGGCTCAAACCTACAACGCTAAGATCAAGAGTCGCACGCTCTACAGAATGAGTCAGCCAGGTGCCCCAGAAGGAAAATTTGTTGAATGTGGTGTCCTAGAAGCCAAATGAGGAAAGAGCTTCAAGAAGGGGACAGAATCAATAAGTGCTGCTGATGCATCAGGTAAAATGAGGCCTGAAAACTGACTATTCAACTTAGTAATGTGGAAGCCACTGAGGACCTTGTTAAGAACAATTCTGGTGGAGAACTGGAGGCATAAGACTACGGTTTGACTTCAATAGAAAATAGGAAAGGAACTGAGACTAAAACCGAGTTTAGACATCTTTATCAAGGAAAGAGAGGCAGTAGCTGGAGGTAGATATGAGGGTCAGAAGAGTTTTTAAGATGGGATATATAAAATGTTTTTTATGGGATGGAACGGGATAAACATGGGAAAGACTCAAGGAAGAAAAGCAAAAGGATGAGAACAGTCTCATGAACGCCATAGGGGCCCGTTTAACTACTGCATGTTTAAAAGGAAAAAAAGTCCTTGAGTGAAAGAATAAAATTTAAAGTGAATATATCAAGAAGGAAAATCAACTAATAATTATTGGGGACCCAGAAAATGACCAGTGAATCACATAAACTATTCTCAATTTAATTTTCATAGCAATCTGTGATAACTACTACATAACTACTATTCTTCCTTCCTTTTTTTTTTTTTTCCTCTTAGAGTGTGAGCATGAGCATGGTGTGGAGGGATGGGGAACAGGAGGGGATGGGCAGAGGGAGAGAGAATCTTAAGCAGGCTCCATGCCCAGTGCAGAGCCAAAGGCAGGGCTGGATCTCATGACCCTGGGATCATGACCTGAACCTAAATCAACAGTCAGATGCTTAACTGACTGAGCCACCCAGGTGCCCCTATTTTTCCAGTTTATATAAAATAAGGCTCAGAGATTTTAGGAAACTTGCCCAAGATCACAAAGATAGTAAGTATGTGCTAGGACTGGGATTCAAATCCAGGTATATCAGAATTCCAGATCCTAACCTTCTATTCATTATTCCATGATTCATGACAGACTTCAATTTTCAACAATTCACGTAATCAAAGCTAAACTGTGAATATTTTATTGCTTATGATTTATTCCAAGTTTCCCTTTTTAACAACATAAGACCAATCCAGATCTTTCCCCTTAAACCTAAAAAACTCTTCTTCGGGAAATGTTCCTGGTTTTACTGCTAGTACAGTTTCTGTCCCAAGAGGTCTCTCTAGCTGTTCTTTCCACTCTCTCTTTCTCATCACAATGCAAACCAAGAATCCCAATTCTTAGAAAATTCTGATTAATAAAGACAACTTCCAGATAACACAGGTTTACTATATTTTCTTGCATGAATTATACAGGAGAAATAAATGCACACAGACTTCAGTGGCAACAGAATGTTCCTAAGAGTGACACTATGTCATCACTGCTAGTAATCTTCCCTATGGCTTAGGACCCAAGTTACTCAGAACAAGCTCCTGAATATATGATTGAAAAAGAAGGGAAAGGGACATCTTCATGGACAAATCTTCACTCTATACAAGCTTTATGTGGATATAACATAAAGCAAGATCAAACAAATTTTATTATACTCTCCCATCCTGCTCCTTGAAATATAAAAAGCAAAGATATGGCCTGGCCTGTTATTTCAACATTACTCAAAATCCAGTTTTTAAGTTCTTTGCTAACAAGGAAAAAATATATACCCTCCTTACCTGCTAAATGTATAGTAACATTTACAATTATCATATTAACAAAATCAAATTACCAGTTCACTGGGCAACAGACCCCAAGAAGTTAAGAGTTCATATCAAATCTGGCTCATATCATTATATAAAAAATATTTGAAGAAATGACAGAATCTCTTTCAAATCGGATGAAAGTTATAAACCCACAGATCTAAGAAGCTCAGTAAACCTTGAGCATTTAAATACAAAAGAAAACCATATAAAGGCACTGTAATCAAATGGTTGAAATTCAATGATAAAGAGAAAATATTCAGAGCAGGCAGAGAAAAAAGATACATTATACAAGGAGGAATAAAGATAACACTAATGCCCAAATTCTCAGAAAAAATGTAAGCCAGAAGATAATGAAATAATATCTTCAAAATAATGGGAGGGGGAGGGGGGAGAAACCCTATTAAACTTATATTATATATCCAGCAAAAATATCCCTTAAAACTGAAGGTGAAATAGGGACATTTTCAGAAACACAGAAGGTGAGGAAACTTGATGCCAGCAGATCAATATCATAGGAATATTAAAAAAAGGAAGTTCTTGAGGCTGGAAAAAAAATACCACACAGAAATCTGGAACTACACAAAGAGATAAGGAATGCCAGAAATAAAAAATATGTAAGTAAATATAAAATAATTTTTTTCTCCTTGTTTTTAAATTTCCTTAAAAGTTAACTAACTTTTAAATGAAAATAACATGTAGTCTAGGGTTCAAAACAAATAAAGGGGAAAAAAAAGGTGGAGTGCCCAGCTGACCCACTTGGAAGAGCATGCAACTCTTGGTATCAGGGTCATGAGTTCAAGCCCCATGCTCGGTATTGAGATTACTAAAAACAAACAAACAAATAAATATATGACTTTAAAACAAAATAAAAAAGGGGGCACCTGGATGGCTCAATAGGTTAAGCATCTAACTCTTGACTTCAGCTTGGATCATGATCTCAGGGTTGTGAGATCAAGGCCTGCGTCGGATTCTGCACTGGGCATGAAGCCTACTTAAGAGTCTCTCTCCCTCTCTTTCTGCCCCCCCCTTCTCCCCCCTCTAAAAAGAAACAAACCAGCAAAATGAAAAAAGAAAAGAAATATAGAAATGTTTAACAACAGTACAAATAAAAGGAGAGGGAGATGGAATTATATTGTTTAAGATTTTATATTATACATAGAGCGTTATAATATAAAAATGCATATTGTAAACCCCAGAGCAACCAAAAAGGGGGAGGATACCTAATAAACCAACAGAAGAGATAAAATAAAAACAGAGACAGAGAAAAGAAAAATAGATAAATCTACAATTATTCGGAGATTTCAAAACTCCTCTCTCAGTAACTGACAGAAAACTAGGCAGAAAACTAGTAAAATTAGACCAATACTATCAACCAAATATCTAATTGGCATTTCTAAAACATTTTACCCAACAGAAGAATACATGTATTTTTCAAGTGCACATCCATTCATATGCGAACCACAAAATAAATCTCCAGAAATTTAAAAGAATCAAAATCACAGAACTACCAATCAATACAGAAAGGGAGCTAGAAAATTCCTCACCTATTTGGAAATGAAATAATACGAGTCTTAATTATCACAGGGCAAAAGAACAAATCGTAAAGGAAATGGGAAGATATTTTAAACCAAATGAAAATGGAAACAACGTGTAGGATGCAATCAAGACAGTGCTCAGAGAACTCTTTATAGCTTTAAATGCTTATATGAAAATAAAAAAGGTCTAAAAGCATTAATCTAAGCATCTATCTTAAGCTATAAAAGAGTACATTAAACCAAAATTAAGTAGAAGAAAATAATGAAAAGGAGAAAACAAAAATCAGAAAACAAATAAAAGCTAACTTTAAAAAGCTCAATATAATTCTCCCCAAATTGATCTATAGTTAGAATACAATTCCAATCAAAATCCTAGCAGGCTATTTTTGGTAAAAACTGACAGGCTGGCTTTAAAATTTATCTGGAAATGGAAGAACCTAGAATAACCAAAACAATGTTCAAAAAGAATAAATTTGGGAGAACTTACACTACTGGATTTCAAAACTTACTTCAGTGCAGTGATAATCAAAACAGTATAGTATTGGTATAAGAATAGATATATAGGTCAAAGGAACAGAACAGAGTACCGAAACGGACTCATCTACTCATGTATGTAGGTACGTGCATATGAATGTCTCTGTGTGTATAGCCAAATGATGTTTAACAAAAGTGTCAAGGCAATGTAATGGGGAAAAAATGTTTTCAATGGTACTGCTGGAATAACTGGAGATGAAAGTTTAAAAACTGGAAAAAATTAACCTTAAATGATGCATCACAGCACACACAAAAATTAATTCAAAATGGATCACTGACCTAAATCTATAAAATTTCTAGGAGACAATTTTCACTGCCCCAGGGCAAATAAAGAATTCCATAAAGGCCAGATTCAATAAAAGAAAAAGTAAACTGATAAACTGGAGTCATTAAAATTTAAAACTCCTACTCCTCAAAATAATTAAGAAAGTGAAAAAGCAAGCCAGCCTGGGATATATGTGTGTGTATATAGACACAAAGGATTTACACTGAAGAAATAAAAAGAGAACTCAATAATAAAGCAATCCAATTTTAAAAATGGGCTAATGATTTAAACACTATAAAAGAGAATACACAAATGGCCCAGAAGCACATGAAAAGAAGCTCAACATCTTCAGTCATCTGGGAAATGTTCTACAATAGAACACCAATTCACATTCAGTGTATGATGAAAATCAAAGGACTACCAATACCAAGTGTTGTAGGTAAGGCTGTGGAAAAAACAGACTCTTCTACACTGCTGTGAAGTATAAAATGTTAGCACTGCTTTGGAAAATAGTTCAGTAATTTCATGTGTAACTTTTTACACATGCCCTTAGTATATGACCCAGTAATTCCATTCCCACAGATTTACCAAAAGAAACGCAAACAAGTCCACAAAAGACTTAAGAATGTTCCTAGAAGCTTTATTCACAACAGCAAAAACTGAGAAACAACCCAAAGGTTCATCAAACGGTGAAGGGATAAACAAACTGTAGACAGTCACACAATGGACTACTCAGGAGCAAAGAGGACAAACTACTGATGCATGCAACAAAGTGGACCTGATCTAGAAAATATTATGTCAAGCAAGAGTCCAGACACAAAAGAGTAAAAACTATATTATTCCATTTATGAAGTTCTAGAACAAGAAAAAGTAATTTATAGTGATACAAATCAGAACAATGACTGCCTGAGGCACACAGAGGGTTAGGACACACTGCTATGGAGTCTGGGAGAATATTTTGCGGATTTCGAAGTGTTCTATATCCTGACCAGGGTGGTGGTTAGAGGGTATATTTTCATAAAAGCTCATTAACTGTACAGTTAAAATGAATGTGTTTTATTTTGATTACCTCAACTAATGTGATTTAAAAGTATATGCCCTATGATAATATGATTAAAATGCACTATCTATACATTGCATAAAATGCAAATTCTATATTCATAAAAAAAACTAAACAGCATAAACAGTACTGGTAGCAATTTAATACTACAAATTTTCTCAAGAGTTAACAATGACTGTCCCAACTTAGCTTTTTCTCAGTCCTCATATTCTGCGTAGTATTCATACTATAGTGTATCAACACTTATTCAAACTTTAGCCCACATCAAAATCTCTTTCAAAACTTTTGAAAATGTTTACTGAACTTCATCCCTACAGCTTCGGATTCACCAGGACTGAGACGGGACACAAGAATTTGTATTTCTGAACTTTTTTTTTTTTTTTTTTAAGATTTTTATTTATTTGACAGAGAGACAGCAAGAGAAGGAACACGAGGAGGGCGAGTGGGAAAGGGAGAAGCAGACTTCCCGAGGAGCAGGGAGCCTGACGCAGGACTCAATCCCAGAGCCCTGGGATCATGACCGGAGCGGAAGGCAGACACTTAATGACTGAGCCACCCAGGCGCCACAGAATTTATGTTTCTAACAAGTTCCCAGGTAATGGTGATGTTGTCGGTCTGGGGACCACACTTTGAGAACTACTGCATTAAAACCATCCCGTTATTAAAACTTTCCACATACTTAGCTTTTCCTGGCCCTTCCCACCTTTTTGATAGGTCATTCTTGTTTCTTCTCTCTGCTTCCACCTATACAGGGTTGCAAAGTCATTAAGAATGAAACACCTAATCATAAAGAATATGTAAATCAAAACCACAATGAGATATCACCACACATCTGTCAGAATGGCTAAAATCAAAAACACAAGAAATCATGAGGATGTGGAGAATAAGGAACTCTCATGCACTGCTGGTGGGAGTGCAAAGGTGCAGCTACTGTGGAAAACAGTATGGAGGTTCCTCAAAAAATAAAAAATAGAATTACCACACGATCCAATAATTCCACTACTGGGTATTTACCCAAAGAATATTAAAACACTAAATCAAAAAGATATATGCACTTCTATGGTTACTGCAGCATTATTTACAATAGCCAAATTATGGAAACAGTCCAAGTGTCCACGGATAGATGAATGAAGATATATATAAACACACACATATACACATAATGGAATATTACTCAGCCATAAAAAAAGAAGGGAACCTTGCCATTTACAACAACACGGATGGACTTGAGAGTACAATGCTAAATGAAATAAGTCAGAGAAAGATAAATACCATATGATTTCAATCTTATGTGGAATTTAAGAAACAAAACAAACGAACAAAGAAAAAAAAGAGAGAAATCAAAAAACAGACTCTTAACTATAGAGAACAAATCGATGGTCACCAGGGGGGAGGTAGGTGGGAGGATGGGGGGAGGGGGAAGAAAGAAGAATGGAACTTGACCTTATTATCATCTGGTATCTGTTCCCTGAGGATCTCACTGATACCTATACACCTCTATCATTACTTCCCAGCTTACGGATTTAAGCATCACCATTATTGAGGACAACTACGAAATCAATCATTTTCAACACACCTCACACTATGTCCCTATTCCAACTGCCTATTTGGTATCTCTGCATGAGTATTTATTAAATATTCCCTTCAACACCCACCATACCTTTATTACCTATTTCCATGAGAAGTGTTACCATTTCCCCATGGCCAACTTCAGTATGACTCTCCCTCTCTCCCTCATATGTAATCAGTAACCAAAATCCCATTGCTTATATTTATGTATTATCTTTCATAGATGCTTCTCAGTATCCTGATTCAGACTTTGTCTTTTACATGGATTTTGGCAGTTTTCTCAAATGGTTTCCATGACTTTATTTGCATGAAGTTCCCAAATATATGATACCAAATAATTCTAAACACATCAACTTCCAGACTGAAAACATTAATTTCCATTTATCCATAAAGTTCAAACTAAGTAGCCTATCAGTCAGTATCCCCCAATTTAGCTTCTAACCTTATCTCTTAAACCTCCCCCTTCATGAACTATGCTCCAGATGCTTCTGACTCTTCTTGTATCTTTTTTTAATATATAAAAAATTGTATTTTCTCCATCTGGAATATCCTTCTCCGGTTCACCACAAAATTCTCCCTATTTCAGGGAGATGATATGCCCTTCATAAAACCTTCTAAGACATTTTTATGCAGTCAACGCTTCAATTTGTATCTGTTATGCCACATACTACATCCTAATATGTTACTTCTTCAATTACTCCCTGGAAGTGTAATCCTTACTATATATAACCCCAAAACTGCCTGGAAGAGTACTTTATTAATAAATATGTTGAATGAATGTAGTTAAGTAAGATATTATTGTGTATTTTTAAAGTATGTATTAAATAAAAACCTCAAGGCTACAAATATGAGTTCACACACACAAAAATTTTTTTTGAGATTTTATTTATTTATTTGTGAGAGAGAGAGAGGCATCGAGAGAGGGAACATGAGCAGGGGGAGTGGGAGAGGGAGAAGCAGACTTCCCGCTGAGCAGGGAGGCAGACGTGGGGCTCGATCCCAGAACCATGGGATCATGACCTGAGTCGAAGGCAGATGCTTAACGACTGAGCCACCCAGGCGCCCTCACACAAAAAAATGTTTAACAGTAAAAATCCTTTGATGGAAACTCCTCATGGTCTATACTACTACTGGCCAATAGAAGGAAATCTAAGTCACATATTTACCATTTGTAACCTATTTCTTTTTACTTAAAAAGTAAAAAGGAGAAAATAATGTATTTTAATCTAACATATCTAAAACATTAGCATTTCAACATGTAGTCAATACAAAAATTATTGAAGATTTCAAATTCTTTCTATGCTAAGTTGTCAATATGTGGTGTATGCTTCACAATTACAGCACCTATAAATTAAGTAGCTCATTTTTCATCAGAAATATTTGATCTGTATTTAGATTTCATAAAATTTACTGTTGAAGGTAGACTTACATACCCAAATTATTCTGACAACTCAATCAAGCATAAATTCTTAAAACTTAAGTTAATTTAAAAAAACCCTTAATTATAGGGATGCCTGGGTGGCTCAGTAAGCTAAGTGTCTGACTCTTGATTTTGGCTCAGGTCAAGATCTCAGGGTTGTGAGACTGAGAACTGTGTTAGGCTCTGCTGGGCGTGGAGTATGCTTAAGATTCTGTCTCTCTCTCTCTCTCCGCCCCCACCTCTAGCCATCCCCGCACCCCCTCCCTCTCTAAAAAAAAAACCTTAATTATAACAAAGTTCCTCAGTCACACCAGCCACATTTCAAGTGCTCAATAACCACAGGTAGCTAGTAGTTACTATACAGGGCCATGCAGGTATAAACCACTCATGAGAGGATCAACTATTTTAGCAATATGAAAGAGAAATATTAAAAAAGACTTTTAACTCCAGAGCACCAAAACACTTCAGAGCAAACACTTTGCATAATAATAGAAGCAGCTGTAAAACGATTCATGCCAATAATTTCTTAATTTTTCGGGCCTGCTATATCTTAGACACTGTTCTAGGAGCTGGGATATAGCAGTGAAGAAAGTACACAAGATTCCTGCTATCAAGGAGTTTACATTTTGTATCAGGGATTGTAGAAGGAGACAAAAAGCAAATCCATATATAATCTAGTGGGGTTAGAGTGTGAAACTGGGGAATCAGTCTGGGGAAGACTCCCCAAGAAAAGTTAGATCCATTCATAGGAGTGTGAGGTCCCTTCCCCACATTGTTCCATTTGCCCTCCCTTACCCAGCTCAAGCTGAAAAATGCAACAAGAATCAGACAACAAGGCCCAGACCAGGACAGAATAGCTAGCCTTTTTAGTATCCTAATATTAACACAGCACTTAGTCTACCCTAGGCACTTGATGTTGCATTGAATAGAATTAAATATCACACACATACACACAGACAAACACACACACACAAGAATAATATAAACCCTTCTAACTTTGCTGTTTGACCCTCTGGTCTCTTTGAGCTTCAATTTCCTATATGAAAAGTTAGAGTTAATTATGTTTATTTTGCACTTTGCATTATCAGCAAAACATATAATACGTGTGAATGGATGCTCTGAACTCTAAAGCATTATGTGAAAAAGAAAAACTTATCAGGGGTATTATAAAAAGAGCTTATTAAACATTTCATTTTGGGCAATTCTTTGGGTCCCCTCCCCTCTTGGAAGCTCTGTACTATCACTTTGCTATCGCTCAATAAACCTTGCTTTGCTGCCCCCTCCCCCCAAAATTCATTTTTTCTGATTGACCCTCATATAATAAACATGCCACACCACTGGGATAGACCTGAATTGTCTAATTCAGTAGGCACTAGCCACAAGAGCATTTGACATGTGGTTAGTATGACTGACAAACTGCATTTTTAATCTTATTTCATTTAAATGAAATTAAATTTAAACAGCTACATATGCCTAGTGGCTACCATTTTGGACAGCACACGTATACATTAATACCATTGTTACTGATAACCTACTGGAATGAAAAAGGAAAGCCTCAAAACTTGCCTACCTTCCTCCACACCACCATTCAAAAGGCAAAGGTACAGCTGACAGCAATTTTTGATAAGCAGGTGAGAGAATGAAATGGAAATGAAAAGTTTTCACAAAACCGAGGTGGCTTATGAGGTAAGGTATGAGAGAAATAGCACTAATTTATGTTAGGGTACTGGCACATGCACATAGCTTTCCATTCCTGCTCTGGCTGCCATCAGAACAGAAACAGACCTGTCTCTTACTCATCTGTGCATCTCTGGTACAGAGTTAATCAAACGAACAGAATCCCATTACCAATGACTCTCCACCGTACTTACACGCTCTCTCTGGTTGGCATTCTTCTTTGAAGCCCAGCATCTTAATTTCCCCTCCTATTTTTATGAAATCCCCAACTTATAAGGCAGAAGCAATTTCCACTATAGATTTACTAGCTTCCCTTGCAGCTGGGGTGCAAATAGATGAATCAGACTTATCAATGAGCACACCAACACATGTTGACTGCTAGTAAGAGAAGAGGTACTGTGGTAAATCCACCCTCGACAGTGAGAGCAACTAAATCCAATTCCCAATATCAGTGGTCCTGCATGTCATGTGTGGGTCAGGGATATAAATTATGGAGAGATCAAGGTCCTACACAGAAGTGTCTTCACAGGCTGAATTTTAAGGTTGTATACTCCAGGCTATATAGCTGTCATAGGAGTCAGAATAATGGCCTCCCCCAAATCCCATATACTAATCCCCACAACCTGTAAATATATTAACTAACACTGTAAAAGGGATTTACATTAAGTCAGATGTGATTAAGGATTTTGAGAAGAGATTATTCTGGATTACCTGGGTGTGTCCAGTATAATCACAAGGATTCTTAAAAGTAAAAGAGGGAAGAAGCAGGAGGGTCAGAAGAGATGTGATGAAGGAAGCAAAGGGTACAGTGACAGGATTACTGGTTTTTGAAGTTGGAAGGGGGCCATATACCAAGGAATGTGAGCAGCCTCATAAGCTAGAAAAGGCAAGGAAATGGATTTTCCCCTATAACCTTCAGAAGGAAGGACACCTAAATTTTAGCCTAGTGGGGCCCATTTCAAACTTTTAACCTGTACAACGGTAAGATAATAATTTGTGTTGTTTTAAGTCACCAAGTTTACGGTAATTTGTTACAGCAGCTGTTGAACCTAGGTCTCTAGCCCTTTCATGCTTAAATGAGCCAGCTGTTTCTCTTGCTCACATAACTGATATACTCCCCTAATTCTGCCACCCTTAAGCCTATATAATCTACTAGCATTTCTTTTTTTTTTTTTTTTAAGATTTATTTACTTGAGAGAGAGAAAGAGAACACACTCAAGTAGGGCGAGCAGTAGAGAGAGAGAGAGAGAAGCAGAGAATCTCAAGCTGACTGCTCGCTGAGCACGGAGCCCAAAACAGGTCTTGATCTCACCACCCCGAGATCATGACCTGAGCTGAAATCAAAAGCCAGATACTAAATCGACTAAGCCACCCAGGCACCCCCCACTAGCATTTCTTAAAAAGACAACGACACAGTTTTTGCTTCTTTTCATCGTCTGTGCGAACTGTACCTAGTTTTGTTTACATCACAATGGAGAATAATATTAATTATTCAGACTTTACCATCTCTTGAAGACTGAGAGATGTCAACCATTCTGACTGAGAAATTAATATATTTCAAAATGTTTGCAATAAATATGATCTCACACATTACTGGTCAACATTTACTGGTTGTCAGTATTGCTCTAAAGTTGTACCAAGATGGGGCGCCTGGGTAGGTCAGTCAG
Organism: Ailuropoda melanoleuca; assembly: GCF_002007445.2. NCBI lineage: Eukaryota > Metazoa > Chordata > Mammalia > Carnivora > Ursidae > Ailuropoda > Ailuropoda melanoleuca. Next base: position 86,242,691 of record NC_048225.1, read on the forward strand.
TTAAGCGTCTGCCTTCCACACAGGCCCTGATCCCAGGGTCCTGGGATGGAGCTCCATGTCTGGCTCCCTGCTCAGCAGGGAGTCTGTGTCTCCTTCCGCCCCTCTCCTCTGCTTGTGTGTGTGTGCACGCGCGCACATGCGCGCTTTCTGTCTGAAATAAATAAAATCTAAAAAATAAAGTTGTACCAAGATAATTGAGAAAGCCCTTCCCTCAAATGCTAACAGGGGAATAAAATGGTGAACAAACACAAAATAATGTAACCAATGAAAGAGTACTGAGAATAAAGAGAAACATCTGGTCATTTATCTGACAAAATTCTAAGATGATTCAAAGAAAGACTTTCTGGAAAAAAATAAACTTTTCAGGACAATGTGAAGTCACATGAAAAGAAGCTAAGACTGTGAGATAAGTAGAGGAAGGTTACCGCTTTTCTAGAGTTAACCATAGTCTTACTCTCTCAGGATCAGCTATGTGTTTAAGCAAGTAAATGATAAATTAAAAGATGTCAGGCCACGTATGAAAGCTTTAATAATTTGTTACTTTTAAAAAGTCACACTGAATTTTCCTTCTGAAGCAACTTATTACCTAAGATTTGAATTTCATACATGTAAAATTCTATTCCTTAATGTCAGAAGCTGATACCTGTACACCTCTGTGTAATAAGTCAACCAAGGCAATAAGGAAAAGGCAATCTTAACATTCTATACTTATATTATAAAACTGGCAAGTCTTTCTCCACTTGTCCTATTAGCCCAGGTGGGTCAGAACTGTTTTTCCCCATAGTAGTTAGTTCTTGATATTCTCAAAGGTTTTGGGAAATATACTGTATTTAAGTAGCAATACTGAAGACAGAAGCTGCAGGAAGAAAAACTATGAGAGAAGAACAGCAGGCCAAGTAATCAGTAAGAGAGTTCAAAGCACTCTAAGTTAATTTATTACAAATATAAAAGAAAAACAATCTCCCCCTTTCCTTTCCCTTAATAAGTTTCCTGGCAAAACTACCCTGCCCTCTCCCTTATTATTCTACAAAAAATAAATGCATAATGAAGCTTGAGATTGATGACAAAAGTTTGTTCAGATCATATATACTACATATATACTTATGCGTATTAAACATTTTATAGAAATATATTATCTAATAGCAAATATATAAATAAAGATAAAATTTTAAAATCCTACAATCCTAAGCAAATAAGAACATAAAACTATAGAGGCAGAGTCCATATGATGTATGGTTAGAAGCATTCTGGAGCCCAACTCCTGGCTCAGCTACTTTATGCATGACACTGGGCTTAACATTGCTGCTTCTCTGCTCTTCTATAAAATGAAGTCAATAGTATACCCCTCACAGGGGTACTGTGAGGATCCAGTTAATATACAACGTTTGGAACAGGGTCTGGCACAAAATAAAATTGTTGGCGTAGTCTTATCAATCATTGCAAATGTACAAACCAGCAGCCTCTCTCCACAAAGTTATCATATCTCACTGCTACTCTACGCAAACCTCAATGTTAGAACAGAAAAAACAAGTTATGTTAGCACTGCCTAAGTGAAGACTCATAGAGCAGAGGGTCTAGAGCACAAACATTAAGAAGCCATTCAAACAATAAACAGATCAAATTATTCCTAAAATTATTCTTTAATAAAGTCATAAAATAAAAATAAAATCGTTAACATGCCAAAACAATTTCAATATAAGGACTATTAACTCAAGATACCCTAACAAAGTTTCACAAAGATTTATATTAAAAAGTATACTTGTATGGCCACAAAAATCAGAATATACTGCACACATCCCAACTGCAACACAAAAACAAGTAAAACCTCACACAAAAGAAAGCCAATTTGCATTAAAAATGAGACAAAATTACTTATGGTGACACAGTTTTGAGCACTGCCATCACTTGTAGCTTCATACCAGCTGTCAAAAATAGTGGAAAGACTGTCATTTCACATCTGAAGAAACAGTGGAGGTAATATGTGGGAAAGTAGAAACTTGAAGGTTATTTTATTAGCTTCATATCACATTATATCATTTTCAAACTCACTTTACAGTGCATGGCCACCATTCCCAGGTTCTAAATTGTTCTCTCATTTTCATCTTGCCTCACTTGGGAATCTGGGGATCTGAACCAAGTAACATAAAGAAAGAAATTATGTCCACAATAGGGTCTAATCCCAAAGAAAAGTAACTCATGTCTTATCAAGAAAAGCACCTATTTCAACAGGATCTTGTATAAAGATAAAATAAGAATGACATTTAGGGGCGCCTGGGTGGCTCAGTCTTTGGGCATCTGCCTTCATCTCAGGGCATGATCCCGGCGTTCTGGGATCAAGCCCCACATCAGGCTCCTCCACTTGGAGCCTGCTTCTTCCTCTCCCACTCCCCCTGCTTGTGTTCCCTCTCTCACTGGGTGTCTCTCTCTCCGTCAAATAAATAAATAAATAAAATCTTTAAAAAAAAAAAAAAAAAAGAACGACATTTAGTCACTCTGTCTAGCTCTGTTTCTCACCTGGACCCTCCTAATTAATCACATCTTCCAACTCACTAGTGTGGTCTGTCTCCCTCTGATACTACCATTTTCCTGTTTAAAATCATTCTATGACTTGCCTCAGCTTTCAGAATAAATTCAAATTGCACTGAGTTTGATAACTTTCACCTGACCACCTCTTTAGCCTATGTCCTGCCATTCCTCCACACATACTCTTAACCTAAGTCACGACGCCTCTCAGAAAACAAATCTGCCTTCTACTGGAAATGATGTGACAGACAGAATAATCTTCTAAGGTTCTTGGAATTGTTTCCCTTAATACAGTTTATAACATCCATCATGGCATCTTCATATCCCAATTTCCTTAAAAGCAATCATCTAGATAAATTACTATAATAAGTTCTATTCCTAGTTCTCTGAGAAGATTAAAAATAAAATGGCCATAAGTCAAATGAACATGTATTCATAGGATTGTCCCTGATCCAGTGTTCCTATCATAGTCCCAAAACTTGGAATATACAGTAAGTTCAAATAAAGAAAAAAACTGAAAAAATCCATTAACAATAACATAGGACAACTGCTCCACAAGAATGTGAGGTTTTTAAATACCAAATAATACACTACTACTAATAACAATAACTGCATTTATTTCTTTTTTTTTAAACTAGGAATCAGGTGGCATGTTATCAACTTTTACTCTGTTAACTCATTTATTCCTTGTCAAACCGTAAGAAACATATCTCCATTTTACCACTGACAACACTGGAATCAAAAAAGGTCAGGTAACTTATCCAAGATCATACATCCAGTACTCAAACCCAGAGCTGTTGGAAAACCAAGGTCATGCTCTGAAACCACTATACTTTTCAGTGCCATATTTGGCCAATGCTCTCATGTGGAATATCACACTAAACTTTCTGATAACACAGCACTACTTTTAAAAGGAAAGTAACACATCGATAAGGTAAATCCAATGAAATAACTGTTTTCCATATAAACAATCCAGTGTAACTTAGTATTTCCAAATTTATTTTGCCTTGGAAACACTGAGAATCCTAACACCTATGAATTTCCTAGACAATTCATGTTCAGTGGAATGCACTCGGGAAACACTAGAACATTGGACAGATTTGCTCATGTGTAACACAAATAAAGACATCAAAGAGTCTGCTTCAGAAAAAAAAGAGAAAGAGATGCAGGAGATCTTCAGTACTGGTGCGGATACAAGAAAACAGGTACTTTTAAACACTATTAGGGTGGGAATACGCAGTATGAACTTTCTGGCAGTATCTACTATGTATTATTAGTTCCCTTTTGTTGCTGTAATAAATTACCACAAATTTAGTGGCTTAAAACGACACAAAATACTATCTTACAGGTCTGAAAGTCAGAGGCCCAAATGGGTCCCAGTAGGCTAAAATCAAGGTGTCAGCACAACGGTGTTGCTTTCTGGAGACTCTAAGGTTTTGGCTTTACCTAGTTCTTAAGGCTGCCTGCATCCCTTGGTTTGTGATCCCCTTCCATTCCAGCAGAATGCTCTCTCCAGTCGATCCTTCTATCTTCCTTTTCCATATTTACAGGGTCCTTGTGATTACATTGGGCCCACCAAATAATCCACGATAATCTCTTCACTCTCAACGCAGCTGATCAGAAACCTTAATTTCCCCTTGCCATGTTAACGTAACATATTCACAGACTCCAGGGATCAGGATGTAGACATATTCTGGGGGTCAGGGTGGGGGGGTGCTATTCTGCCTACTACACCTTACAAATTTATTTTTAAATGTGCATACCCTGTCACTCAAATAAGCGAACACGAGGATATGTGTGTACAAGGATGTTATTGAACAAAGTACTGGAAATAACACAAATGTTCACTTTTAGGAAATCAGTTTAGAAAACTATGGTGTTCCCATACAACAGAACAGTACGCTGATGTTTCCAGTGATGCTGTAGATATACAAACATGTCTTTAATAAAATGTTAAGTGAAAAAAAAAAAGCCAGACCACAAGAACAGATGATATAGTCCAATCCCACTTATTAAAAGAATATACATACACACAAATATATGACTGTGTGAATATGTTACCATACATATAAAAAATAACTGGAAGGCGACACAATCTGGATGGTAGGATAACCATATATTCCTGTAAGCCTGGAACAGTCCAGATTTATGCCTGTTGTCCCAGAAATGATTTGCACTCTCTTTCACGGTCACAGGATCATTCTTACAATTTTCTGGGGTTTGTTTTTTTCCATTTCAAACAAGTACTTTAAACCTGGATACTAAAAGTGGCAAGAATCAAATCTATATTACCATTTGAAATTTTTAAAAATTAAAGTAACTTAGGAAATATGCTTTTTAATATGTGAATTTGCAACCACTAATTGTGAGCCATCTAAATTACCTACATTACACCATTTGACAGCATTGATGGCAAACACAGACATCAAAAGAGAAACTTCACTTTTAAGAGCACTGCCCAAGTACGTGCAGTGGACAAAGAGGGAGCAGATTAAGGCCAATCCCAACTCTGCCACTAATTAGGCACCTTAAGTATTGTTTTCCTTCTCTATAATATGCCAATCCAGCGAGCTATACAAAGTTATTGTATACAATGGCTTAAGAAGACAATTACATAAGTATAAAACACTAATAAAATTTAAGTACCCTTGAGGAATAAAGTAGCCCACTTCACAATAAAGATCAACCACTCTATAGCCAGTAAGACACAATTTGCTCCTGCCCAATTCAAAAACCACCTTAGCAAGTTTATAAGTTAAATACTGAGACATTCAGAAATGCAGAAAATGAATACAATGCATAATTAGGCTCTTTACTATGCTGTTTTATACACACATTTTCTCATGTAATTCTCCTAAGAATTCTATCACTGTCATTGTATAGAAAGGAAAATACAGAATAGAAAACTAAAACCAGAGAGGTTCAAGGTTATACTGCCATCTGCAGCAGAGCCAGGATCTGAACTCAGGACAATCTAAACACAAATTAGGCCAGTCTTAATTTAAAGGCTACCCTGCTTTCTTAGGATACTAAGAAGACCCCTGAGTATGAGTTACAAACAACCTAACCAATAAAGTTTTTTAAATTAGAAAGCAATTAATCTATTAACATTTACTTTTCCTTTCCTATTATAAATCAGAATCTACGACCAACATGCCTTAACATTTGAGTTATGCTTCTTAAAATGTTCTGACCTTTTTCCATTAAAAAACAAAAAGCAAAACTAACTATTATTTCAGTAAAACATATTATTATCTTAATTATTTAAAATAAGGAGAGTTTAAGAAATACGTATTTTACAGAATTAGATATTAAAATACAAAAATTTCGCTTTAAAATATCTCATACAAACTATACATGTGCACGTGCACAAAATTTTGTGGATGCACTTTTTATATTCAAATTCATCCTGTGATGGTTCTTTTAACACTATGCTTTTTATCTTTTCCCGCGAGCAATAAAAAAATTTTCAAATAAGCATACACATTTTAACTAATTTCTTCTTTGAATATCATCTTTTTTTATTTTAAAGGTTTTATTTATTTATGTGACAGAGAGACAGCCAACGAGAGAGGGAACACAGCAGGGGAGTGGGAGAGGAAGAAGCAGGCTCCCAGTGGAGGAGCCCAATGTGGGCCTCGATCCCGGAACACCAGGATCACGCCCTGAGCTGAAGGCAGACGCTTTAACGACTGCGCTACCCAGGCGCCCCTGAATATCATCTTCTAATTGCATTTTACTCTGATTATCTTTCTACCGATACCTCATCACAGCATAATATCTCACCAAATAAAAAACTAAATAATAATTCATAACCTTTCTAAGAGATAGTATTAGTAAAACACATTCTAATATACTGTGTCCCAATTTACAGCACTGAAATGCTAGGGTTTGGGGAAGAGGAAGGAAGGAAAAAGTACTCAACTTATGTGGTCAGTGAACCCATGGAGTTTTAGGAAACAGACTGAGAATATTAACACATTAAATACAGCAGTTCTTGAAATATAATAGATTTTAGAACCATGCTTCTCAATTAAGACAGAAATTACAGAAAGAAAAATGCCATCAAGAACTATGAGAACAAAATATTAATCATTATAAAACGTTTTGTTTTCTTTATGAAAGACTTGAACAAGTTGAATCCAAAGGGACTTCACTAATTTAAGGTTCTGGTTTTCTCCCCCTTCTTCCCTCATCTCCACCCCTATTGCATGTTTGGAGTCAAGAGGTAAAGACTCTAGAAAATCAGTCCTATCAACACAGTTATTTTCAGAATTACATGTATTCACTAAAACTTTCATCTCCTACATAATAATTTAATAATGTTCCAAATAACTAATTTTTACCTAAGATGAAGTTACTTTCAAAGCCAAGGAAAGGAAATGCAAATCTTTATGTATCTCAAAGGAAGGGCTGTAGGCATTATACAAGTATCTTTCTCTTGTGTCTTCCTATTCTAGTAGGAATGTATACAACAAACATCAGCCATTCAAATCTAAATTGTTCCCATAAGATTAATAACCAGATTTGTTGAAAAAGAACCTTAGACTCCCAAACAAAAGCTGAATGAGATAGGGCTAATAACAACCTCTGTAACTTAGATACCATAACTGACTGACAGCCTGATCTGATCATGGTGTTTACATCACCAAACTCTCAAACATTTCTAATACCAAACTTTTTAGAGTTCTCAAACACACTGCCCCCAGACATTTACTTACTCATTTTGTTCCTCTGCCTACTACATTTTTCACTTCTTTCTTCACCTCATTAATCCTACTCATCCTTTAAGACTGAGCTCAGAGACCCAACTTTGGAAGCTTTCTCTGAACTCCCCCAGCAATAAAACCTCCACTTCCCTCAGTATGCTCTAGCATCCTTGAAAATATTTAATATAGTATTTACCACATTATATGGAAATATCTGTGTAACATCCATCTTGCCCAGGAGACCACTATCCTAAGGAACAAAAATCAGTTCATTCATTCTTATATTCTCAGGGCCTAGCACTGGCATCCATAAGCATTCCATAAATGTTTTGCAAAAAAAAAAACCAAAAACAAAAAAACATGAAAACTTTATTCAACACTCATTATGTACACTGTATATTTAAAAATGCTGACACATGGTCTCTATCATACTCAGTCTAGCTGCAAAGATAAGTCACTTATATAAAAAAAGAGACCATTACAAATTTAAGAAATTATACATACCAAGTGACTAAGAGACAGGAAATACTACAAAGTTCAAAGAATGCAGAAATCACCAGAGTAAAGTCTTCACAGAGAAGGTGAAGCTTAAGTTAAGATAGTGCAGGATGGTACTTCCTATAGGGAAAATGGCCTGGGAAGAGAGATTAAAGCAGGAATGGATAAACCATGTTTAGAAGGCAATGAGTATACTCTGGCTGGCACTGTTGAGTTCTTATGAAAACCTAACAAGATATCATGTGGCAGAGGTATATAAGGGTCATTTCATGGAAGGCCCAGAATGCCAGACTAAGGAGTTTAAGCAAGGTAAATCAACATACAAATACTTTGCAGGAATATTACCCCAGGAGCAATGTAAAAGATCAACTGGCAGGGGGACAGGTGGAGTGTGAAAGAGAACCAAAATTTGCTAAACATATGTAAACCTTTATTATTTTGTTTAACACTGACAATGATTTTATGAGATCAATGTTCCATTTTAACAAGAAAGAAATCAAGACCCAGAGATGTTGTCAGTTCAAAAACAGAGACTAGTGGGCAATGTTTAAAACCCCACAGTCAACACTTTCTTCTTGCTACTTGCAAGAGTTGTAGGCAAGATAGGTAGAAGACTATTTCAATAGCAGGGCCATAAAGCTGATAGTCCCAGACATGAGAAAGAAGAGGCAACAGGAAGGCATCACTTCCAAAAGCAGTTCAGGTGTAGAACAATCTGAGGACACTGGGAGAACACAAAGATGACTGCAAGACTTCAAACCTGGATGGGAGGATGGGGAGTGGCAGCACCAAAGAGCAAAACAAGGAAACATGTGGGATAGGGTGAGAAGAGTGAGAATTACCAGTTTACCTTTAAGAGTGCTGAGCTTGCTATGACAAAAAGATTTCTAAAATTAGTAATGTCCAGAAGGTAGATATGCAAAATTACCAGATTAGTCATTACCAGAGGCTAACTTTCAGGCACTATCTATAACTAAAGCTTACATAGTGCTTACTATGTGCCAGAACCATACCAAGTACTTTGCAAGTTAACTCACTTGATCATTATAGTTCTATAAGATAAAGATTATTATTATCATCACCACTTTTCAGATCTGGAAACTGTAGTACAGAAAGCTTAAGGAGCTTGTCCAAGGTCACACAGCCAGTAAGTGGTAGAGCTGTGATTTGATTCCAGGCAGTTCTGCCCCAGAGACCACGCTCTAAACTAGTATACTCAACTGTACTTTGTTATGTATTATTGTATTTTATGCCTATTTCATTAAATAGTTTATAAACTCTCTAAATGGAGACATGATATCTAATACATGTGTCTCCCCAGGACCTAACACAATGATTTGTACTAAATAAACATTTGATAGATTTTAAACAATGATGATGTGGTGACAGCAAGTGGATGTGGTATCTGAGGAAAAGAAACATTAAAAGAAGAGAAAAAAGAGGAATAGGGCTATGCGTTTCTTTTTGTCACTGATGGGGCAAGGCAAACCAGGAAAACAAAATAAAATAAAAGGCAGGATATTCAGAATCATGGAATCTCAGCGCTAAAAACAACAGACTTCAAGAACTTCCCTAAGGCCCCTGTGTATAAGGCATAGCATCTATGAACTATGTGATAATTATGTACTTGTTTGTAGGGCCTGCTAAAACTATTTGACAATAAATCCTCTTTTTATCCCCAGGGACCTGGGATATATACCTTGGCCCAAACTGAATGCTTACTTGCAGGAGGGATGAATGGATGCATATGAGAGGGACACAGAAAGAGAAAAAGGAAAACAAAAGTGTCAGTATAAGTGAGAAAGAAAAACACTCAGTGGATGAATCTGGCCGTTAGTTCTTTGGCACCTCTGGAAATCCCAATTCCAATGAGGTGCTAAAGAAAAATAGCTGGATTTAAAGTATTAAGGAAAAGCAGATGGCAAATAAAAGTAAAAAACTACAGGGCAAACTTGAAATTGTTAGCCATAAGAAATTTTGGTAAGAAAGGACAGAATCTAAAGGGAAAACAGGAACAGGAAAGGATTTTTAAGAGAAAACTGAGAGCGGTCCCCAAAAGACTATTAGGGGGAATATTTAAATAGACTAAAATAATAAATTTTAAAAAACAAACTAAAAGAGGGGAGACAAAAGAACTGAAATAAGGTTCTGGAAAAATAGTATACGATCAAGTGCACAGGAGAAGAGATCCTTCAGTACTCTAACCAAACTGGCTTTCCCCTTCCACCGTTTACACCAGCCATCATGTGTTCAGAACCACCACTTACACATCTCTACTTCTTGGTCCGTAACTATCTTACCTAAGAAAAAGTTAGAAAGGCCTGGTTAGAATACTAATGTCATATATTAAATGAGAGTAAATGAAATGTTTAAAAATTTATCTGGAGTAAAGGAGTTATGAGATGTTCCTCCTTCCTGTGACATCAATTTTCCTAATATTCACTTTTAAAAGTCTCATCCATTTTTCAAAACCCAGATCAAATCTCACCTCCTCCAAGATACCTTCTTCACCCTACCTTCACTTCTGTTGAAATAAAGTTCTTCTTCCCTATATTTACATAGTACCTGTTTCTCTACCATAGCACTTTCTAGTTTATCTGTTATTATAGCTACTTAAATGTCTTTCTCCAGTATCTTTGAGCTTCCCACGGCAAAGCCCCTATAATTGTGCTCTGCACATAGTATTAACTGCCAATAAAATGAAACAGACTTTAAAAAATACATTTAAGATATGTACAAGTTTTCACCAAGTCTAAATATGGTAACTAGTCTATTACAACTAAGAGAAAACAGATAAGAGAAGCCTAAGAAGTAATCTATGGCTTGAAGAAGGAGAAAATAAAAGAATTTATGCTGTGCATCTATGCTGTGCATAGATGATATAATCTTCCTCTCTCTCTCTTCTATATATATATGTGTATATATATATATATATATTTATATATACACACTTTTTTTTTCTTCTCAACTGATAGTGGATACGCACTAACAAGCAACATGTGGCAATGTGTGGAAGTATTTTTGGTTGACACAAATAGAAGTGAATGATACTGTCATTTAGTGGGTAGAGGCCAAGGGTGCTACTAAACATCCTATGATGCACAGGACTGCCTCCACAGCAAAGAACCGTCTGATCCAAAATGTCAGTTAAGGGCGCCTGGGTGGCTCCGCTGGTTAAGCAGCTACCTTGGGCTCAGGTCATGATCCTGGAGTCCCGGGATTGAGTCCCACATCAGGCTCCCCGCTCAGTGGGGAGTCTGCTTCTCCCTCTGACTCTCCCCTCCTCGTGCTCTCTCAAATAAATAAATAAAATCTTTTTTTTAAAAATGTCAGTTAAGTGCCACGGTTAAGAAACCCTGTTCTAAATGAAGCAAAGAAGAAAAACAAACAAAGCTGCTACCTAGTCTACTTGAGACGGCTTAAGTTTTCTTAAACATCTACTCTTCCTACTGACTAAAAATTGGGTCTAAGAGAGTGAAAACAACATTCCTAAGGCGCTTTCATGTTAACAAGAAAGGAGTTGGTTACAAGTTCTCACTTACCTTGTGACATGTTTGCCAAAACTCCGTCCCTGTATATTCCCGTAACTGCTGATTAGCCCTTCTTAGTTACAATCTCCTAGACCACTGTTAAGTCCATCCACAACAATTCAACAACTACATTAAAATACATCTTGATTATAAACTTGAACAACATGGGATGACCACCTGCCAAAATACCCACATACAGGTGACCAAGCCACTATTCAAAAGACATGTGCTTAATAATTTATTCTCTGAACAAGATTAATCAGGTAAATGAACCCACCTAAACTTTCAGGTACTCATTCATGCCACTAGAACCAAAAATCTGAGAGGCTAGATAGGATTAGAAATGTAGTTGGAGGCTGCAAACAATATTACTCCACTATAAAACAAACAAGCCCTTTTAAAGTCTGAATTACACTCTACCCCAAAATTGCCTCGAGAAACTTGCTGCACTAGTGAGTCCAGATCTTACTAGAGCACCTTAAAAAAACAAAACAAAAGCTCAGCAGTTGTTTCGTCTACCAGGAAGGTAGAACACAGCAGCTGTTAGAAAGCAATGAAACATAGTCTAGGACAGGAAGTATACATTTTGAATCCAACTGAAACCACAAGGGAAGCAGAAATTAACTGCCAAAACAAGTTAACCAGTCAATATTCAAGCAGGTAAAATGCTATTAAAACCATTACAACAACAAAAAAAACCAGTTATAAGCCTCAAGAAAGAGTCCTTTTTTTCCCAAAAATTTTACCATGTTTGGTAAATCAGTCATGTTTGGCTGATTTTCTGGGACCAAAGCTATTTGATTTTAAATCCTGTGCAGGGGCAGGGGGTAGGGGAGACTTTTTGACCACGTGAATTAGAATCAGCATGTGCTACAGGATTCCTGTGTGCGCGCGCGTGTGTGTATGTGTGTGTGTGAGCGTGCGAGCTACAGGATTCTTTTATATATATATGTATATGATTTCATATTATGCTATAGGATTTCTTGAAGTTTCTAGACACAATGAATGCCCAACCCAGAATTACCAGAATCTTCCAGAACCTATTTAGTATACATATTCCTCCCAAACTGCTCCCACTAACTTCCCTGCTTCTTTCCCCAGGCTAGGATAAAAGGCTCTGCTTGCTACTTTATCCAGCCACATCTCCCCACCTTTTATCTCCCTGTGTCCCAAGATTTACAGTGACACATTTTATCTTAACAACTTACTAGATATTTTAATTAGTATATAAATGATAACCATTTTTCTGCTGTCTCAGAAAACCACCCTGTGGCTGTTACGTTATTTCTACCTCTGGCAACAAAGTTTCTGACAAAGAAGTGTGCCACTGGAATGCAGCTCTTTGTTAACAGAAGTATCATGAAAAAAAAAATTCTAAAAAAACAATTTGTAGAAGTTTCTCTTCAGGGTGTGTAATACCAGGGATCAACTTTAGGTGGATCTCCCTGAAAAACCTAGAGCACAGAATGAAATTAAAGCAAAAAGACAAGAACAGGGAAGGAAGGAAAGGAGAAAAGTCAGAGGGACTACAGAGTACCAACTGCTGCCTCCCACAACAGCAGCAGATGTCATTCAGTGGCACCTGTGCCACCTTTTATAACAAGACTTGACCTATTTGGTATTCCTTCTGGCTATGATTATTCTATTTTCTCAACTTTCCAAACAATTTTGATGATGTCTTCCCTGTATGGTACTTCAATACTTTTCCGATGCCTGCTTTTCCAACTTTGATATGTTAATTCCCATATTCCTACCCCTAAAATACTATTGTTTTAAAGCATGATATACATCACCTACTATTTCATCCATGGATTATCCTTACCCTTCTCCCACCTTTATTAAATGAACAATATTCAATATACCCTTTTCTTCTACTTGAGGTGTCAAAGTCTTTAAGATCTTTCCATTTTGTCATAAATCGAAAGAGAAAACACTGAATTTTTCTTCACTCTGAGTAATACATTTCCAAGGATATTCAGTCTAGGACCCTCATATTTAAGACCATTTCTTATTTTTATAAAATGTAGGAAAGTATTCTCAATTTATTATTTGGATAGGAGCCTTGTCCATCTGCTATTTCAAAAAATGACACTTCTCAAAAAAAATTTTTTTAAAGACATTTCTCTTCCAACAACAAAAAAAAATGTCCATCATCCTGTCGTGCCTAGAACATCACCTTCTTTCCCAAGCAGAAGATAGGTTTTCTTTCATCTCTGCTCTATTTCTACAACTCAAGACTATTTCAGTCACTTGATTTTGAATTCCCTCTATCTTCATCTTCATGCTTTTTACTTTATAACCTTGTATCTCACTCTTCTGAAACTGCCATCTTACTCCCTGGTTTGCCACCACCCCACCATTTCAATGCCAGACACCCCAGCTCATTTATTCCAACAAATTAATTCAGCTGACACAAAGCTAATTTTCCTCTACATAAGGAAAGATCTGTAGCTATGCAGTTTAAAAATTGCCCAGTCATGGTCTTATACCACTGAGAAAGGTAGGCAACAAAACTCCCCTGAAAGTCAAGGTCACAAAGAATAATTGCTGTACCCCCAACCACACTTGTTCAGCAATACCTAGCATCCTTTCCAAGTTGTCTAAAAACCAAAGGTTCGGTTTCCAACAAAGAAAAGAAAGTGAAAATGATGCTTCCCTGAAGACATTCTCTAGCCTCCTCACAACCGACTTTAAATAGAATGATTATCTGAAGAGGAAAAGGGAAATTTGGACTGGTGCAAGTCTTTATTACCCCTTTACCCCTTCCTCTCTAAGTCCCAGACTACTATTAGCCCTAAGACTTGCTTTATTTACTTAGAATAGACATGCAAGACTGAAATAAGACTGGCTCCCAGGAATCCTTAAGGGACCCCAGGTCCTATGCCTGTTCAATTTTGCTTACTCAACTTTAGCTGGAAAATATAAGTTATTTAAACATGGTGTTCATTCTTATTCTTCTCTCCTTTCTTCAAAGAACTCAAATCATCTCAAATGGTCTACCAGTGATTCTACAACTTAAGGATAAGTCTTCCCTATCATGCTGATTTCGCAAAATATAAGACACATTAACACAGAAGCCTCTCAAAGCCAACTGATCTTCCCATTGAAATTATCACCACTCTCCCAGTCTGCTTTTCATACCTTTCTATTCCACCATCTTACTTCTGGTCCTAACTGCCCATTATTATATTACACAGATTCATCTCCCTAATACCTATCTATGAACATGTGAATGATCTTCTAAACATAGCATCTCAGATTCTCCACTGTTCATCCATTTAACTATAAACTATAGATCATGATTCAAGACCCTCTCAAATACAGGCACCTTACCTAACAGGCTTTCCTTGAACACCCTGTCTATACAAAACAAGATATCCATAACTTGCTTTTTCCTCCTAGTTCTTGTCACCACCTGACAAACTTATCTGTTCATATGTTTATTGACTGCATAATTCTACCAGAATATGTCTTCCTATGTTTACTCTTTTGTTCACCATTGTATCCTCAGCCCCTACAAAAGTGACTGGTATATACTTAGCTCTCAATACGTATTTGTGGAAAGAACGGTTGAACCCAGACATGTCACACAGTACGGCTAATACGCAGTTAGAAGACCTACAGAGCTTTCACATACCAGCCATACGGTCCTCAACAATTTTTACTTCCTTGTGCTATACATCACTCATCTGTAAAAGGAAGGGGTTGAACTTCATCTCTAAAAAAAATCTGTGTAAGTTTTTCCAGCTGCATCACCCTATATTCTTGTTTAAACTAGACTAAACACCTTCCCTGGCCCCCAACCTTTCTATATTCATATCTCTGCTGTTTCCTTCCATTGGATTCCCCATTCTCAATCCACATCTGTCAGAATTTTGCTTATTCTTAAGGCCCATAATAAGTGCCATTTTCTCCTTGAAAACTAACAAACTGTAAACTCTGTAAGGAGAGGGTGGAGTTCTTTTCTATTCTCAGCAGTTGGGACAATGCCTCCCATATAGGTGTTCAACAAAATGACTGATGAATCATGAGTGTATGAATGAGCAAATGAACAAAGGAAGTTTTTCCTGATTTCCCCCAATTGCTCAGGTAATCTTCTGCCTTTGGACTCTTATAACACTTGGCACTTTTTGACAGTTTACTGTGTGCTATTATTGATTTACTTGCCTAATACACTAAACTGCAAATACCTTAAAATTAAGTACTATCCTAATGGTTCCCATAACTCCCCTCTACAATCTCTACCGTAGATCTTTCCCACAGTTGTATTTATTAAGTTCATCTGATATGTTAAACAATTAAAAGGGAATAGTGGAGAAAAAGGACTACCCTATAGTCATTGAGCACCCATGTTGTGTAGATCCTGTCACTGTTAAATTAGGCATTCAACCATAATTCAAAGATCTCATCACTCTCTCCTTTCCACACTCTGCTTAATGAAATTATTACTACTTTCTTTCATTAGTAGAATAGTCACTCTCCTATATCACTTACTACCTACCTTCTCTTGTAATATGCATATAGAAAGCCAATCACACATCAATACTTTCACTTCACTAAACAGCTAAAGTGATTTTTCTGCTCATTTCCGACTTCTACCCCATCCAATTCCCTCCTCTACAAGGTATGAAACCATTTTTTTAAAAGATCTTCCCATAAACCTGCCTTAGTTCTGCTCCTGAAAGACAAAAAGGTCCGTTTTAAGGTCTTCCTTCCCCTTTTCCAAAAAGCAGCAACTCTCCAACTAATCTCAGGCTCTAACAAGATTTCTCTGCCATCAAGATTTTGACCCTCTTTTACCTCTACCTCGAAGCTCTTATTCTGCTTCCATGGAACCTTCCTGGCTGCACAATCGCTGGTGTCTTTCCATCCAGTATGCTCTCACCATCACATTCTTGGTTCCAACGTATCTATCTTACCCTTCCCAAAATGTTTATCAGTCTCTCCCTTTACACCACCCCAGACACACATCACATACTGGCACACGCTCTGTACCCATGCGTCACTCTACCTCCGACATACAAGTTCCTTACACCACTCTTAATGAATGCACACGACTCTCAGAATGGTATCTTCCGACTACACTAATTCTAACTCAGTTTCTTCTGGGGAACCCAACACCGTCCACAGTACCTCCCTCTTTCCTCACTTCCTCATCCATTCCCCCCTCTTTCTGCTCCCACCCCCACCCAGCCAACTAACTACAGATGACATGATTCCTCAGCACTTTCAACCCAAGAATAAAGAACAAACTCGGGTTTCCAGCGGTCTCCCTCTCCTCTAGTCCTTCCTCCTCGTCCCCCTCCCCCAGGTGTGCAGACTTCCACCTCGTCCTCTCCCCAAGCATCGCCCCAACCCATCTCACACCACACAACGTTACCACCACCACGGGGATCAGACTCCACACCCACCTCCACTCGGGGTCGCCGCCGCCGCCCCCCCTCCTCGCCAGCAAGCCCGCGACCCCGGGGGCGCGCGCGCACACACATTCTCACGCTTCCCTAACCTCCTTCCCGGCACCAAGACTAGCTGGCTACGCTGGAACTCAGCCCGGCCCGCGGGGGCTAGACACCCGTAAGTGTGCCCGCCCCGCCCCCTCCCGCGGATCCCCTCGCAGCCCCCGCCTCCCTCCGGGGGAAAGAGAGGACACAGCAACTCCCCCGCCACCCCGACACACCACCTCTGTGTCTGTTGCTCCGTGCCCAACCCTCGACCAGCGCCTCCCACGTACGGGGCCGACCTCTGCACTCACCGGAGATACTGCGCGCTCTGCAGGCTCATCCTCCGCCGCCGCGTCTTCCCGCGAAANGGGGGAGGGAGAGGAAGGGGGCGGGGGGAAAGAGGAGGGAGCAGCAGAGGAAGGAAGTGGGGGTCCCTCTCGCGAGATTTCAGTGGCGCCCGTCCCTCCGGGTGACTTCTGCCTCTCTGTAGCGCTCCCTCTTGGGATCGGCTAGCTGTGAGGACCCGTGCGGCTGCTGAGCGACCTGCTGGAGGCGTTTGGCGGCTTCCGGCCAATCCACCCCTCTCCCGCGCGAGGGGGTAACCCCAGCCTCACCGGGAACATCGAGCCCAAATCAACCAGGAGTTACACTCAAAGTCTTCCCCCGTCTTTCCACTCCACCCGATTTCTCTCTTCCTCTTTCCACTCCTCCACTCTTCCCTACCGGAAACGCTGCCCCTTCCTCCTACAGTTCCGCCCTCCAGTCCCTCAACTCTAGTCTTCCCTCGCGCCCCCGAAAGTGACGCTAAGGACCCCCTCCCCCTTTCTGGGGCCCTTCCTCCGGCACGCCTGGAGACTGTTGAAGGGGATGGGGTGGAGCCCAGGGAGGCAGAGAAAGGAAACCAATCGGATTGGATAAGCAGATGCCATGGCAACTGGCGGCTGTGGTTGTATTGTCATAGTAACCAATGTGTGCGGAGTGGGTGACCCTTCCTCGGCGAATGGATTCCCGGGAAAGTGCCCAGGGTTCCCCCTTGGCTTCCCTTCCGTCTAAAAGCCTCCCCCAGGTTGGGAATCGGGTGTTCTCTTGGGCGGCGAAGTTCATTTCCTCTTCCCTTTCCCCTTCCCGCAACAATGGGGGGGGGGACCCCGAGGCATTCACCGTGGGCTTTTCCACCCGCCTGCGGCCGGGAACCACCTCCAGTTTCCTCTCAGTGCGGGGCGTGGAGAGGGCCGGGCCTGCGAGGAAGACGCCGGGCCTGAAGGCTGGCGAGCTGCGGACTGGAGCATGGAGGGCGAGGCGGCCCGGCGAGGCGGCGGCGCTAAACTGCGAGGCGGGTGAGGGGTTTCCCCAGGACTGCCTCGGCTCGGAGAGGCGGGATCCCGCCAGGACGGGGTCCCTGAGGGAGGAGAACGGCACACGACGACCCAGATTCCTCTCCTGCCGGGCAGGGACTTCAGACTTTTCCCGGCGGGTCGACCCCTTACCGAAATACCCCAAACCGCAGCCCACGCACGCCCTCGGCGACCGAGCCACCGCTGCTGCGGGGAGGCCTGCAGAGTGAGCGTGGGAACACATCCTAGAAGACTTCACAAGTGGTTTTTCAGCATTTAGAGCCAGGGACGTGGTGAGACGCCCACGACTGCCATCCCTCTCAGAGGCACCCCCCAGTGGGGGTCCCACTTGATAATCAAAGGCAGACGTCCGAGTTCCTCCCGCCGCAGACTTCTTTGATGGGTCCGCAGTGTTTTAGAACTTGTCACTCTGCGTCTTTTGGGTCCGAGAGGAAAACGTTGGGTAAAATAGTATCGACAAGAACCTAGATACTGGAGCGAACTTCCGATGAAAGGCATCTAGGAAAAGGATTTTCATTCTTAGAACAAAGATTTTTGGAAGTGTTAGGTGTATTTTGTGTCAGGTTTGGAGCTAAAAACCAGAAATAAAGAATGGGGTCAATAATACTATGGAGTGTGAGAAGTAGCTGGAGATATGGTCATTCTCATGGTTTGAAGGACTTGACATTTTACAAATTACATTTTCAATTTGCATTGTGGAGTCCTTTACATAACTGTACCCAAATACTTTAGGATGTATAACTGTATAACCCACCACACACCCCTGGAATACAGCCCTCACTAGTTAAAATCAGGATTTTAACGGGCTGTTTTGGTTTGGCTGGGTTTGGGTGACTGATTTCCTGCTGTCTTCCATGCTAGGTAAAGAGGCGCTTTCAAGATCCTTCCCTGAGACCACACCTATTACAAGACTAGACCAATGTCTTCTTGGAACATCACGTATACTTTTGGAGGAAACGAAAGGACAGGCTACTCTGAAATAAATCCCAAGAATAGATTATCATTAACGAAATAGAACCTGAACTATGCCCTGCCCCTCCTGCTACCACAGCCTACTGTGATGTGGCGTGAAGTTGGTGACTGCAGCTGTACACAATGCCCCCTGTCATCCCTCGCTGCACCAGCGCGCCACCCACTCACGGAAAAGAGAGCCACCTAGTGAAAGATTGTTCTCATCTCCGGTGTAGGTACTTCTTTTCCTTCAACTCTAGAGCCCAAGGATGGAGATTACTACCACATATTGCCTAAAATACCCTACATCTCTTTCCTGAAATGTATTAATCAGACCTTTAAAAAAGATTTTAGCCAGAATAAAAATTTTATGTTAGGTAAAATAATTACTCTCTTAGTAATCATCACAATAACACCTTTTAGGTCTGTGGCTTATAGCTCCAATAAACAGTATTTGAGTATATGTCATGACACACCTGACAAGGGATCTAGGAGAATATTATTATTATCTTCTCATTTCAGAAATAAGGAGTCTGGGATCAAAAAGATGAATCCTTTTGTTGTTTTTTTCTATAAACATTTATTATATTTCAGGCACTGTCCAGGTTTCTGTGGATTCTATGGTAAAGAAGAAATGGTCACTGTCTTGGAGAAACCCACCTTCTGGTAGAGATAGCAGAGAGTGGAGAAGTGACATGAATGCAGTATGGTGGGTGCAGTAATTAAGGTAAGAACAAAGTACTTCAGGTACACCGAAATAGCTCTTTATGGAAGCTTTCCTAAGAACTTTATAGAATTCTTCAATAGCTTTACAGTGTCCCTACAAACTAGATAGAATAGTAATAGCAATGCCAATCCTGAAAGTAACTTTTGAAAATCAATAAAACTCAGAAAACCCAGGATTTACATATTGTGTAATATACATTTTTCAATCTCCCCTCTTTCTACTGCCCCCCCATCAAAAGACTTGTAGAATATAAGCATCCTTATGCAATAGCTTTTATTCACATTTTCCCCCTGCAGATATAAATTACATCTAAACCAAGAGAAATTAAAGAGAAACTCTTACTTTGTCTAATCCTACCTGATTTTAAGGGTTTTTTTGTGTGTGCCTAAGTGATTTTGTGGAAAGATCATAAGCTAGCAGACCTGAGTGTGCATTCCAGCTCTGCCCTCCCAGTCTCTAACCTTCAGTTTCTTCCTTGACCAATATGGAAATGTTACCTGTTACAGGCTTCCTGTGAACTTTAATGGTGACATACGTGACTAAGTACAACTGACATACAACACTGGCACTTGATAAATGATAATTTTCTTTTTGCTCTCTTATTCTTTTATGTCAAGCTAAAAGTACTAGAACTACTGCAGCATAAAATTATTGTTTTTAAATTGTAGCTTATCTACTCTTTGTGATACTCATAGGTCTGACCACACACCCAAATCTATTCTTATTCAGTGCTAGGAGATAGATATCCTTATCCATGACTCTGATCACAGAAAAAAATACAATATCAGCTCAGTCAGTTAATCGTCTGCCTTCGGTTCAGGTCATGGTCCCAGGGTCCTAGGATCAAGCCCCACATTGGGAGCCTCTTCTCCTTCTCCCTCTGCCGCTCCCCCTGCTTGTGCACTCACACGTGTGCACTCTCTCTCTCTGTCAAATAAATAAAAATTTTAACAACAATAATAAAACAATACAATGTCAGGGCATTGTGAGTAGATTCGGAGGGTTGAAACTTTTAAATAACTTTTTATCACTAAAAAAAAGCCTAATATGGGGCTCCTGGGTGGCTCAGTCAGTTAGGCATCTGCCTTCGGCTCAGGTCATGATCCCAGAGTCCTGGGACTGAGCCCCGCTTTGGGTCTCTGCTCCCTGGGGAGTCTGCTTCTCCTTCTCCCACTCCCCCTGCTTGTGCTCCCTCTCTGTCTCTCATTCTGTAAAATAAATAAATAAAATCTTTTTTTAAAAAAATAGCCTAATATAACTATAACAAGTAAATAGTGTCCAGTTTTCAAACAGACAGCAAGGACTTCCTGGGAAGCTACTCTTAACATTCCTACCAAATTTACCCAGAGCTTTGGTAACCTGATAATTAATACATAGGAAGCCTCCTCCCTTTTGTATAATAATAGACATCTCACCTGACCCATGAAACCATAACAAGCACTAATTTATTTGAATATTTGGCCTACATATTCTGAATGTTTCCAAATCATGTACACACTTAGGTACTTAATACATACATATGTTTCTATTTTGATGAGTAGAATGATTTATCAACGGCAGTCTTCAAGTACACGATGTGTGTGAAGCCAGTCCGTGCTGTCTTCAGTACCACACCTCAGGTCATGGATCTAAATGATTCAACCAAAAGAATGATTCATTCTCTTCAAATAGTGAGTCAGATACAAATTGGCATTTAAACTCAGGTCTCCGGTCGCTCAAGATTTCTTAGGCCAAGGGTCAGCAGTCTTTCTCAAACAGTTTGCCAAGTATATATTCATTCACTCCTGAGTAGGAGTCACTGAGCCTGAAGAACAGTCAGGAAGCCTTGCAGCCCAAGATCCTAGAGAAGAAACTTGTGGTTTGGGAGGCAGTGAGGTAACAGAATGGTAGTCAGAGCTCATTCTCCTTCTCCGTTCTCCTAATATTTAGTGGAAAACTTGAATAATCTTCAATAATTTCTCCCAATTCCCAATTAGAAAATACCTCTGGGAAAGAACCACACCTTAAAATCTTACCTGCTAATTTAATGGACAGAGACCATCTGGAGAAGACAAGAAATGCTCTAGGGAAATGGAAGAGTATTAAAAAGAAAAAAAGAAAAACATTAGCCTCTTAACAGTCTATATTGTCCAAGGGCCTTAGTGTTCATGGATCTCTTTACTACTCCAAGCACAACACTTCTGGCGCCATCTTGGTGTCCCCAGTGTGAAATCAATATGTTTCATGTCTAAATCTGTTGTATTACCCAGTAGCTACATTTTTTTTTCTTAAAACACCCAACTAAAAGAAAAAAATAATCTTTTAATATTTTACAGTCTGCACTTTCCTAATTTCTATAGGGTAGACTATTTTTGAGAACAGAGAATGTGATACGATATTCTTTGTCATCTGCTCTTCTTCGAAACCCTGGGAAACCACATGTGCACACACACACATGCACACCTCCTTCCTCTCCCTGTCTTTATTATTTTACCACCTCTATTTGCAATTCAAGTTAAGATATGATACAGATGTAAAGCAAAGAAACTCAGGATGTAAGTTCATCCTTCGGGATATACTAAGGTACATACCCAAGGACTGTTTTGCTTTGCTTAACTATTCTAGGGTCTTTTCCATTCTCAGAAAAATTCTGCATATCAGAAATCTAGATAGTTTGTCCCATATTAATAAAAATTCTTAATATCATTGGATTACTAGATATAAGAGCACGTTCCAGAGCAAATTAAATAGTTAAGTTTATATATTTTTGTATTCTACATTTTAGTCATATTAAGCTTTTTAAAAACTTTCATTTCCTGGCTTAAATTCTCCACTGGTTTTTCATTTCCCTTAGAATAAAGTTTCCAATCCTTAAGATGACCTATGTGATCTGGTCCTTGCCTTCCTCTTCTCTAACATTTCCTGGCATCACCACACTTGCCACACTGATCTCCTCTTAGGTCCTTCAGTAGGTATCCTTCTTTTCTACAGAGACTTGACGCAAGCTATTCCCGTATTTCTCCTGGACCACTCTTCTCCCTTTTTATGCTTCAAGCCTAAATTTGAACGTCTTTGGAAAAATCATCTCTACCCACCCCCAATCAGGCTGGATTAGCTACATCTATTACATATTCCCCCAGTACCCTTCCCTCTTCATGTCATTTGTCATATTCCTAATTCTTTTTGTTCAGTGTCTGTTACCTCCAATTGGCTGTAAGCTTTGTAAGGTCAGACACAGGGACTTTTTAGCTCACTCCTCTAATAGGGTGCCTGATACAAGGTGTGCTCAATAAAGGTTTGTTGAATCAATTAATCTTCGGGAAAAAAATAGAAATAAAAACTAGAAAAATAGAAATTTGGACCATGACTTATGTTCCTAATTGTGGAACATAAAAATAATCCCTAAGGAATAAGAAAAGAACTTCAATTGGGCCTTCCACCCATCTGGGGAATTGAAATCTGCTATGATATTTAACGAGATGAAAGTTTTAATTAAATGAAATTTACTTAGGCAATGAGTAAAGAGAACACTTACACGATTATGGATAACTCATCAATTATCTCACAGCAAAGTCTCATACTTGAATGTAGGAAAAAAGTCTTCAATATCCAAATCATTTTTATTTAACCTTCATGTTTTCTGATTTGAGAATAGGGAAAGCAGTCAACCCTTTTATTGTGTGGCAAAATAAAACAACACCGCTGGATGGCAAGAGAGGAAAGAAGCTATTAGCCAACTGGTAAATAGGATAGAAAAATTAGATTTAAAAATTCAGAAAGAAAATGGAATCAGGGTATAGAATGGAAAACTCAGTGATCTTTGTATCTCTCACCAGATAAGTGTCTATGAATTTCTGGCATTATTACTGTTTTTTTCTCTTTTTTTCCTTCCTGTGATGGGATAGGGATAACGAAATTGAATATAAGTTTGTTAAGGAAAGGGCCACACGGAATTTCACAGTAAATGGTAGATTTAAGTTGTTTCTGGAGGCAGATTCTCCAAGTTCAGTTAGACAGTGTACATATCCTACCTAGCAGTCCTGGGCTCTTTGTAGGCACCCAACAGGTGGAGCTGCTGTTATTATGCATAGGGGTGAGTCAGAGCTTCTAACTCACTCAACTTCGTGCTCTAATTAATGTAGGTTAGACTTGATTTTTAAAAAACGAACACAAAATATAGAATCGCATTTGTAGAGAGAAACGTACTAGCACACTGCCTCTAAATCATATGACCAGTTGCGTCATATGACCAAGTATAAATTGCCAACAGAGAGAACAGCTTTCATCTACTTACAGAGGATGTCTCAGTTCATTAGCAGTTTTATGTTGGAATGAGATGAGATCCAAGATCTGTCAAAGCTGAAGAGGATAAGGAGGCTCATAAGGAGCAAAACCAACTGCTTGTGCTTTCCCCTGCCCTCTTTCAAACTGACAGCTCAGGAAGGGCTCTCTGGCTCACTCTCTCACTCCCCCAACCATTGGCTGTAAGCTTTCTGTTCTACACCTCCCCTCCCCCAAGTGATCCTGTGCTTTGTCCAAGAGGACATGCATCGTTTTAGTTTTTTAACAATGTTCCTGTGGTGGGATCAAGCCTATAGTGCACCCAAATATTCGAATGCCAGTATTTCCAAAATGTAGGCAGCAGTGGCCTAGATGTTACAGGAGATTATTAGCCATAGAAAGAAGTCGAAATTAATTTTCCGTAAGTATTTGTTGGACAGCCAAATTTTAGCATTAAAGCAAAGTAGGAATCTTAGGTAGAGTTATGAGTTTAGGGTCTATGAGGAGTGTTCATAACTGAGGATCAGTTCTTATCTTTCACTGCTCTTTCAAGACAAACCTGAATCTAAACCAGTACTTTACTTCTGGGAACCTTAATCTGGATATATCCTGATACCAAGGAGAAAGCTTGATAAGTTATGGCTCCTTTAGAATTTTAGTATTTAGTTATTTATTCTTTCATTCATTTTATCTTCAAAAACATATTGAGGGGGCGCCTGGGTGGCTCAGTCGCTTAAGCGTCTGCCTTCAGCTCAGGTCATGATCTCAGGGTCCTGGGATCCAGCCCAGTGTCAGGCTCCCTGTTCAGCAGGGTGTCTGCTTCTCGCTCTGCTTCTACCTCTGCCTCTCCCCCTGCTTGTGCACTCACTCTCTCAAATAAGAAAAACAAACAAACAAACAAAAATACCACCATATTGACAATTTTCTGTGTGTTGGGTCATATGCTCATCACTGGGGTAGTGATGGTGAGCAATACAGTCTTGCTATCAGAGTTTAACGTTTAGAGGGCAATTAAGGAAAGGGGCAGTTATATTACAGATTAATAATCTGTGGTAGAGGTCTTTGGAACCATTCCAGCTTGAGATCAAGTGCGGGCATGCAATCAGATAATCCCCTTACGTGTCCCAGTCAACTACAAAGTCCCTCAGAATGAGATTTTTTGGAGTTTATTGTTTCACATTCTGTTACTTAGCAGGAAAAGTAATATATACAGTTCAACTCTCCAGAAAAGTGATGGAAAACTATAGCCAAAAGCATTTTAGACTAAAATATACCTGGAAGGTACAAAACCGTATGTATGAAGTATAACCACCAAAGAGAATTGCATAGAAAAAGGGTCAGAAATACAGTAAAATACTAATAGCAATTGTTTCTGTCAGGCGAACTATTTATGGGTGGCTTTTATTTCTTGTATTTTTCAATATCTCCCACCAACCAAAGAGTAAAATAGATTAGGTGGCTGTTGTTGCTGTTATTGTTAGGAGTGTCATTTTTCATCATTGTTTTTAAAGAACAACGTACATTACAGGAGTTTAACAGTAACATTGGAAATTGAAAAGGAGATAGATGAAAGATAAATGTAATAACTTCTCACCTCCTGGTGATTGGAAAAAAGATATTATCCACAATTCCTTAGGCATTTCCTAAGGCTCGCCTTAATGTACTATTAGATGCTGATACCTTCATACAAACAAAAACTGATGGGGACAATCGTCTTTGAATGCATCATCGCTGACCCTCTTCGGTAATTTTGGGTCTAGTGGGAACCATCACTGCCTGAGAAAGATGGAATGCGCTAGATGGGATTCACAAAAGGATCATTTTAAGTAATAAAAATCCAAAATTAAGCCTTTACTTAACAGTTCTGCCTTCTTTTACCTTTAGATTACTCTTCTCTTCCCTGAACTTTAGGTCACACCTCTGGCCCCTCCCAGTTATATAACAACCGCATGTCCTCATTTCTCTGGAATGTCACCCGTCAGGAATCTCAACATTTGCGCTTTTTTTCTCTTTTCTCTATTCATGGTTGAGAAAGAAAAAGAGAGGCTGGAAAACTGAATTGAGAAAGAAGCAAGAGTAGGGAAAGAGAAAAAGAAAAAAGACTATAAAGTCTGGAGGAAAAGGATGAATTGATGGATAAGCAAGGAAGTACACCGCGTGGTGGTAGTAGTAGTTCTTACACCTTCCTATTAGAATCTACTTTCCATGAGAGATATTAAGAAGAGATTAGATCCCCAGTCTGTCTTAAAAACATGGCTGCAACATGGACGGCACTGGAGCAGATAATGCTAAGTGAAATAAGTCAAGCAGAGAAAGACAATTATCATATGATTTCTCTCATCTATGGAACATAAGAACTAGGATGATCGGTAGGGGAAGAAAGGGATAAAGAAAGGGGGGGTAATCAGAAGGGGGAATGAAACATGAGAGACTATGGACTATGAGAAGCAAACTGAGGACTTCAGAGGGGAGGGGGTTGGGGGAATGGGATAGACTGGTGATGGGTGGTAAGGAGGGCACGTATTGCATGGTACACTGGGTGTTATACGCAACTAATGGAGCATCGAACTTTACATCGGAATCCGGGGATGTACTGTATGGTGACTAACATAATATAATAAAAAATCATTAAAAAAAAAAAAAAACAGGAAAGGAATTTGGTGACCTCTAGAATATACTTCCAGACTCAACAATCTCTTATCTTGCTGAGTGGGACATGTCTTGCTGCCACATGATTCCATATAATGATCCAAGTCAAGGAGGGTGGTATTCACCTTAAGAAATTGTGTATTGTCATTTCAAAGACTGATATTCTCCAAAACAAAAAGTGTCATCTAAATTTGGCTTCTCAGTATGAGGTGGAATATCACCCTACTCTTACCCATTTAGGTAAAAGGGAAAATACCATTTAAAACAAATAATACCAGGGGGGTGCCTGGGTGGCTCAGATGGTTAAGCAGCTGCCTTCGGCTCCGGTCATGATCCCAGGGTCCTGGGGTCGAGTCCCACGTCAGGCTCTCTGCTCGGCAGGGAGTCTGCTTCTCCCTCTCCCTCTCCTGTTCCCCCTGCTTGTGCTCTCTCACTCTCTGTCACATAAATAAATAAAATCTTTAAAAACAAAACAAAACAATATAGGGTGCCTGGGTGGCTTAGTCAGTTAAGCATCTGATCCTTGATTTTGGCTCAGGTCATGATATCAGGGTCATGAGATCGAGCCCCATGTCTGCTCCACACTCAGCACAGATTCTGCTTGAGGTTCTCTCTTCCTCTCCTTCTGTCCTTCTCCCCCATGAGCACACACATTCTGTCTCTCAAATAAATAAAATCTTTTTTAAAAAATAAAAAATAAATTTAAAAAATTAAATAAAACAAAACAATACAAAACGTCAGTTTAGACAGTTGTTAAACTCCTATATACTCTGCAGAAATTCCTTTCTTACCTCTGAGGTAACTGAGATCACAAGGAATCTTTTTAAATCTAACAATCTCTTGTAAGTTTTTATTCTTTCAAACTTTATGTTCTGTTGGGCAATATAAGTCATATTTTCTTCACTGAAACTATTTTTTTTACTTAGAATCTAATGAGATTTATTTATTTATTTATTTATTTATTTATTTATTTATTTATTTATTTTACTGCCTAACCTCATCTTTGATTCATTATATTGCTATTGCTCTAGTGATACCTAATAATGTTGGCTATAAACATTCCTTAAATGGAAATATAATGACAAGACTTAGCCACTTATTGGATGTGAGTGAGGGAGGGGAAGAAATCAAGGAGACTTCCAGGTTTCTGCTTGGGAAACTGAATGGAAATAGAAAACATAAGAAATTAGTTGGAGAGATGTATAGATGTGAAGATAAGAATTCGTTTTAGACAAGTTGAACTTCAGTTGTCTGGGGTTGAAAAAGTCTTGTGGATCTGGAGAATTTGCGAGAAATCTGAGCCAGAGTTGTAGATTAGGCCTCATCAGCGTGCACATGGTAATTGAAGTTACTTGAGGATTTTCAGAAAGCTTGCCTATGAAAATGAGAGAGCTAGGAGAGGTTTTATCTTATAAAGAGGTGAAAGATTTCTGCAAGAAAGGATCCAGGATAGAAAACTAATAGATAACAGAGGCCAAGCAGACAGGAGC
The DNA here is from genome assembly GCF_002007445.2 of Ailuropoda melanoleuca. Lineage (NCBI taxonomy): Eukaryota > Metazoa > Chordata > Mammalia > Carnivora > Ursidae > Ailuropoda > Ailuropoda melanoleuca. The sequence continues at coordinate 86,270,824 of NC_048225.1, forward strand.
ATGTCTTCTGAGGAAACTGGAGAAGATAGATTTTCAGGACACAAGGGCAGAAAGGGGGAATCTCTTTTCTGGTAGAATAATAATAAGATTGTAATTGTGGGGTTTCCCTCCCACTACTCTCATCCCTATCTCTTTTATCTCATGCCCCTATAGATTTCAAAACTTAAGGTTACAAAGTCACGTAGACTGAAGAATCCAGGACAAAGACTGATGATTTAAGACTAAGGCTTTCAACATCATCATATATTTTTTAAAAAATTCCTCTAATTTTATACAGAAAATCAGAGAGAAGAGCAAGAAACAAGGAGACTTTGTACTCTGCCTCCCACCTGAAATCAGAAGCCCTGAGGAGATTTATAGATATTCTAAATCATTTTCTGGCATTGGGGAATAGAATAAAAACCTCAATCCCCATTACTATATAAAGCCAAAGAAAGTAGCAAGACCACAATGGCATCCACAATGGCACAGGAAAATAGTTAAAATAGTGTTCTGAGCTCATGCTTTGAATTTCTACATCTTCTTCAAAAACTTCAATCATAAAAACATTTTTTTTAAAATTAAAAGACATCTCTGGGGTCTTCATTAACAAGATCATTATCTCTGGACATCAGGATTGAATGAGCAACACAACTGGGTTAGTGAGGATACAGCTGTGGCCCTGATGTGGCTCTGAAAGCAGGTAGAAGTTGGCTAGGACTTTGAATCCTTCGGAGTAATGGAGAGCAATGGCACCCCATGGAGAGTATGGCCCTTTAAGTCAGACTCACAGTGAACTGGGATTTGGGAGTAGCTATGACTTGCACCTTGAGCTAGAGTTTAAAAAACAAAATGAACAAATGAATAAATACACCACCCGCTGCTTGTCCCTGGTAATAGAAGGAAGCAGAGAAATCAAGACTTGTGCCAGTTTGCCTTCGGACTCTCTTCCCCAATATCCCTGAGGAACAGGAGCCCTGAGACAGCTAGTGCTGGACTGGGGGTAGGGGTTGGAAGTCTTGGGATCTACATGGGGGCTACACTAATTGACATGGAGAAGGTAGAAAGATAAAGCTACCACTTTAATAAACTGCAAGTTACAATTTGCACACCAAGGCAAATCAATACAAAAAACATAGTGGACCCTTCAACTTAATTTTTGTTTAATTGATCTGTTAGTTTCTAACAAAGATATATTTAAAGTTCCCAATATACTTGTTCATCTATTTTTTTTCCCCTGTGATTCTGTTGCTTTTTAAAAATTTCATGGTTATAGGGTTAGCTGGATAGAATTTCTTGGTGATTTTTTAAATCATTTTTTAACTTTTTTCATTTTTAATGCAATTTTTTATCATTATATGATGTCTGTTTATTAATACTTATTTGCTTTAAACTATTCTGATACTGATATTCTTCTCCAACTTTCTTTTGGTTAACATTTGCTCACTGTAACTTTTTCTTTATTTTCAACCTTTCTGTTATTTTATTACTGGCAGATCTTTTGTAAACAGCATGTACATGGGTTTTTGTTTTTTAATCCTGACAGTCTCTCTATTAACTGGGAAGTTGAATTCATACGAGTATGATCTATTTGAAATTCTCTGTCATTGCTACCGTGTACTTTCGATTTCCTATGTACAATGTTTTTTTCTTGCGTTTTTGTGTTTGTTTGTGTTTCCTGCCTTTGTTAGATAGAAAACTTTTTTTTATTCCTTTTCTTTACCTCTGCTGATTTGGAAACTACAGATTATATTTTGTCTGTGCTATAAGCAGCTACTCTTAAATTTTTAAATGAAGACTTTATAGTTTTTTAAATACAGCTATCCTACTGTTCAAATAAGACTGAATTTTAGCTATTAAATATATTGGGCAGTTACTGGTATCAAAGTTTTAGTTACATATTTATCAGAATATAACATAAAACAGGTACTATATAGGGGTGCCTGGGTGGCTCAGTCAGTTGAATGTCTGCCGTCAGCTCAGGTAATGATCTTGGAGTCCTGGGGTAGAGTCCCCTGTCTCAGGTTCCCTGCTCAGCGGGGAGTCTGCTTCTTCCTCTCCCTCTCCCCATCCCCCCACTTATGCTATCTCTCTCACTCTCTTTCTGTCTCTTAAATAAAGAAAATCTTAAAAAAAAAAAAAAAACAGGTACCATGCAATCAATGTATAATTAGATTTATCTATCTGATTTCTCAATTTTTGTACTTAACATTTGTTTAATACCACACTTTCATTGTGAATTCACTTTTCTTTCTGTTGATATACATGCTCTATTAATTCATTAAGTAAAAATTTGTGGTTGGTAAACTCAACTTTGTAAGAAAAATTCTGTATTTCATCATTATTCTTAATTTATAGCTTAGCTAGGTATAGAAATCTATGATGCCAGTTATTTTCTCCTCAGTGCTTTGGAGATATTTCCACAGTGGCCTCTGGCATTTGTTATTATTGAAGAGAATTCTGGCATCTAATTGTCATTCTTTTATGGGTAATCTACATTTTCTCTTTGGCGGATTTTGAAATTGTCTCTTTATCCTCAATGTTAGTCATCTTCACTATAGCACATCTAGGTATGAATTTTATTTTCATTGTTTTTCACCTAATATGTGCTTTCATTTCAAGAACTTTAGAAAATCCTCAGTATAATCTCCCCAAATATTACTTTTACCATACCTTTTATTCTGTCTTTCTGACATTGCTAATTAGGTACATCCTTAATGTATTCTGTCTATATGTTGCTGTGTAACGAATCACTCCAAAACATAGTGGCGTGAAACATTACCATTTTATTATACTTAACAGATACTGTATGATAGAAATTCAGGGATAGCTTCACTTGGCTTCATTATATTCAGGGTGTCAGATGAAAAAATTTGAACAGCTGGTAGTCATGTGAATGACTCGGTTGGTTTGTTGTTGTTGTTTTTTTTCCACTCCTATGTCTAGGCTACAGTGACAAAGGCTGGATTCTCCTGGAACTGTAGGTTGGAGTACCTACACGTGACTTCTCTGTGTGGTTTAGGTTTCCTCACATTGTAGTAACCATCTTTCATCTGTGTGAAAAATGAATATATGTGTATGTTTGTAAATACACAGAATATCATGGAAGGATATTTAAGAAATTAGTTAATAGTGATTGCCCTTAGAGAAGAAAATAGGATCACTGAGGGACAGAAAAAGGACAGAAATATACTTTTAATGATATACTCTTTGGTACCCTTTGCATTTTCTAACATGTGAATGCATTATCTATTAAAAAATAAAAATTAAAACCTAAAATCCCCAGCCATGCAGATAGCCATTTATTTATTAATTAAATGTAAATCGACACTCCCCCATGCTTGATGTTACATATGAAAAATTGCACCAGCAATTCTAGGACTACTGAGAAGAAATACACCACACAGTCTAGCATGGCTTCTTCATTTTTTTTTTTTTTAAAGTAGGCTTCACACGCAGCCCAGAGCCTAACACAGGGTCTGAACTCAGGACCCTGAGATCAAGACCTGAGCTGAGCTCAAGAGTCAGATATGTAACCAACTGAGCCACCCCGGTGCCCCAAGTATAACTCCTTCAAGTAGAGCATCATCCTACAGATTGAGTCCCCTTCATGTAAAGACAAGAAGTGACTCTCAAGTGGTAAAATCTATGGATCTTTAAAGATCCATCTACCCCAAAACATTTCCTCCTGCTAACTTGCTCCAATTCTGAAAACCCCTACCTTGAACTTTCTTTTTTAGGGTAAAGGCATATTTTCAGCAAGCCCCTGTTACATATGCTGCACATATGTAACCTGGCTAACCTGGTAACAAGATGGGTTTATTCACAGGTTCTCTGTAGCAGAAAGTTAACTGGGGAATAAGGTTGGTTTTGGTGGGAGGGTGTTAAAAAACTCTGCATGCAACCCTGCAAAGGATCACACCCTTGAGATTTGCCACATGAGAGTTCCTTCATAGTAACAGGCATAATGAAAGAACTGAGCATTTGGGAGAAACTGAGAAAAGCATGCATCTTTATGGAGTGCCAAATACAAACCTCACCTAGTTTTTATGAAATAATGTCTGGCTGTATAGTAGGGTGAAGCCCTACACGGAAATTATGGGAAGGTCAAAAGTCACAGTAATTGGATAGAGGTTGACAATAGACTTATGTCCCTCAGTATTTCTTTTAAGCTGTAATAGTAATATAACCTGTTATAAAATGGTTTCATATACATCATCTACCCCAATATTAATCAATGTATGTCCTGAATAATGCTAGCCGCTTTGGATCTTTATAGATGTTGCCAACATAATATATTTCATGATTAAATAAGTTTTGGCAACAGTAGTTTAAGCAGGATTTTTTTTCTTTGTGAGACTTCTCAGAGCCTATAACATGCAAGTATATATTTCCCCAAAAGAAAAAAAATATTATGCAATGTGCTCAAAATTATCTTCCCACAGAACCCTTTTTTAAAATCACAGCACACATTATAGACTAATGTTATATAGGACACTTGGGAAGAGCTGATCCTTCCTACTTTTCTCCTGGTCTCTGTTTCTATCCTTATAATCACCTTCATCTTGTCTAACTTACCCTCCCCTGACATTACACATCCTCCATTATGATGTTCATATTTGGAAAATGGTGATGACATCAAAAGTAATGATGACCTTCATGCAAGGTCTTTTACCACTTGTTACCGTATCCCTAGGCATGAGTATAAGCAGGAGGCTCTGCATTTTCTGAAGCAATTGCAATCTGTAGCAAGACTCAGAGAGATCTGCACCAAATAGGAGCAGACCTGAATGCTGTATCTCCCTGTCAGTGTCATCCTGTCCCCCAGGTGTCATGATGCTCTCTGTAATCCAGTCCTTCTCTTAGGCCTTGAAAACTGGATCTAGGGCTTGGCCTTAGGCCTCCCTAAAGCAATAATAGTGTCTTTTCTACCTTTCCATGTTTGATTCAACTAAATTCCAAATTCTTTAAAGCTAAAATTAAATTTCATTAGAGTTAGAAACCAGGCCATTAGAATGGTACCCATCTCTGGCCAACATATTCTCCAAGGGTAGGGGATAGCAGGAGATGGTGGTACCACTGATTACGTGCCACAAGACAGTCTCATTATATGTTAGTAAAACCAAACTGGGGCTTACTCCAGCCCTAGTGCTCATCTGAACATTTCATCTCATTCAAAAGAATAATCACAAATTCACCTTTAAAGAGCTTTCGGAAGATCATTTATCTTCACTGAGGTCTTGAAGAAGTAGCAAAGTAGTGAATCACACCACATAACTAGAACTTAGTTAAAATCCTTATTTATTTCCCCAAAGCCCCACACCACAGAGCAGCTGCTGTCCAAATACCCATTCTTTGCTTTTCAGTCATTCCCTCATCTCTCACTACCCTACTTCCTCCGTCCCCTTCCTCTTCCTTCCTTATCTTCTCCACTGTGGGTAATTTCTTATCTTTTTAAAAATTAATGTAAATCACTTTAGATTCTCCAGTTCTTTCTATTCCCTTATCACCTTTTTTCCGCCATTACTTTCCCCCACTTACCCCATCAACTCAGCAAGGAGGCTGGGAGAGAACAGAAGTGGAGGGAATATTCTTACAAGTTACACTCTTTCTCTGTTATATACATATATAATATATAATATATAACACATATGTATATCATGTGTATAATATGTAATATGTCCAGCAAAGCCTCAATGTAACAGTCCTTGCCCATTATAGTGTCCTGTAAGATTGCTAGATTAATGCACCAATCAGGTTTTTTTTTTTTCTGATTTCCAATACTTAAAAGTTCATGCCCTTTACTCAATTCCATAGCATAGCAAATGGTGTTCTAAGAAGTTCTTGAAAAATTGTGTAACGAGCTGTGTGAGATTAAAACAAATGGACAGAATATCCAGGTATTGGTCATTCATAGGAGTAAAGCTGCCTATCTATCACCCTCTGCTCAGATGGTCTGAGCTCACAGGGGAAGACCCTTTTATGTCTGTCTTGTGCTAAGCGAGATAAGGAAACCATTGAGTCGGAACTAGGTCATCTGCCTCCCACTGCTTATCACAGTCATCAGAGCAGATTTCTTAGCTTAGAAGTTTCATGTCTTTTAAATGGATTCCGTGTTCTCTTTTCTTCTCTACAAACCGGGACTTTGCTAATCATCCCACCTTCACGCAAGTTTATATGTCGTGTGTGTGTGTGTGTGTGTGTGTGTGTGTGTGTGTGTGTGTGTGTATAGGTTTGTGTGATACTTCTCAGCTTATAACTTTTGACTTGCATATCTAATCATTTACTGGACAAATACTTCATATGTAAACTATGCAAAAACACATATCCAGGCTGAGTTTAAGATGTTAGAATCAGAAGTAAGAATTTCAGAGAAACTAAACTTGAACAAGAAATAGAAAATGTCAGCATATACTCCCCAGTCCTCCTGCTGCTTGATCTTGGTCAGAGTGAAATCAGGATTCAGTGGTGAAGACCACATCCTGTTACCATGGAAATTATTGTACTGTCACAAATTTAGTACTATGACTTCATGGTGAAGAGGAACAGATGGTCTGGAAAAGAATGGAGGCCTAGGGTTAGCAAAATTGTTTGGTGAATAAGCCATCTTAGATCCCTTCTGGAAGTAGGTAAGAACATAAATAATGAGCAAAAACTACTTCACTGGAGCTTTACAAAAGCCACCAAGCAAGGAGTTTAGCCAGGGTAAAACTACAAAGCTCTTTTCCAATAAGGAAAAAGAAGCATTTTACTGTAGGATGAAGCACAGGTAGGAATACAATACAGCCTACAATAAGCCCATATTCCAAAGCTACCCCTTTACTCTTCACCAGCCTCTCCCTTGACCACTATTCAAGAAATATCTAGAGACCTCAGGACCAGCAGTAAGGCCCACACTTGCCACACTTTCACACTGTCCCATTTTTAGGTATTTCTGGCTTTAGTGCTGATTTGATTCCTGCATCCCCAGCCATAGACTTCCAAACAGCTGCAAGAACACAGGCCTGGGTAGCTGGGTGGTAGGGTTACAGCCTGCTAGGGGGCCGTGTGTAGCTACCTCATCTTGCCTGAGTGGTCGCAGTCCACATCCTGTTCTTGCCCAGCTGGGTTGGCACTCTGGAAACCAGTCTCCACAGATTAGACAATAAAACCAAAGTATCTCAGCTACTCAAAAATTGACCAAATACTAATTTTTAGAACTGTCTGCCTAGTAACTTTCCATCATGATATTGTTTGTTTAAAGGGCCATGAAATTTCCCAAGCTTATGAATGCCACTAAAATCACTCATCCTTAGTAACACGCTTTATTTAGAATAGAGGCAATGAGAGATTTCCTAGCATTATCGCCCCCTGGGGACGATTATCAAGTAAATTAACTAAGAGAAGCTAACAGCTAACAACTAGTGTGTGCTAGCCTAAATGCTTAAAAAATTTTGTTTGCTTTTTAAATAACTTTAGATTTATAGGAGAGTTGCAAATACAGTGCAGAGAGCTCATGGATATCCTTCATCCGGTTTCCCCAAATGTTAACCTGTCATATAACCACAGTACAAGACTGGCACTGTGAAACTAACATTGGTACAATACTATTAACTAAACCAGACTTCACTCTGATCTCACCAGTTTTTCCATTAATGACCTCTTTTGGCTCTGAAACCCAGTCCATGTTACATTTAGTCATTGCATTTAAGTGCCCTTCAATCCATGATAGTTTCTCTGTCTTTCCTTATTGTTTATGATTTTGACAATTTTGAAGAATATTGGTCAGATATTTTGTAGAATATACCCGAACTGAGGTTTTTCTGATATTTTCTCATGACTAGACTGAGCTTATGGATTTGAGGAAATGACATCACAGAGGTGAAGTGCCCTTTTCATCACAACATATCAGGGGTACATGATATCAATATGACTTACTACTGATGATGTTAACTTTGGTCATTTGGTTAAAATGGTGTCTGCCAGGCTTCTCTACTGTAAAGTTACTATTTTTCTCTTCCCATGCTGTTTGTTAGGACAAATCATTAAGTCCAATCCACATTCAAGGAAAAGGGAATTAAGCTTCACCTCCCAGAAAGATGATTATCAAAGAATTTGTGGACACTTAAACGTTTCAACCATCACAATAACTAATAACTATTTTTTGGTGAGGTACTTTGAGGCCGTGCAAATATTCTGTTTCTAATTTTAGGGGATCTCGACTGCAGCAGTTATCACTGTGGTGTGCTGATGGTTATTTTCAATATCCCTGATTCCTTCTACATTTATTATCTGAAGTTCTTCTGTAAGAGAGATTTGATTCCTGATCCAACACACACCCTGCCACCACTAATTTATTTATTTGTTTGTTTTCTTCACTTAATATCAGTGGAGACTCACTGATATTTATTTTATTCTTTGAATTACAATCCAATGCTGTAATTACTTACTTTGTTGTTTGGATTGTTCCAGTTTTGGCCTTGGGAGTAATTTTAGGTTGGTTCCTGTGTCCTTTTGATATGCCCTGTAGAGGAAAGAGTTAACAAAGGTCAGAGGCTGCTGTATTTAGAAGGGTCTGCCTGAAAGGTTGTCCTTGGCTGGCATCTGGGAACTTGGCTTGTGAAAAGTTCCGCACCCTGATAAGAAAAGTTCTCTACACCGCTGAGGTTGTTTTGCCCACTGAAGGCACTGAACACCTGCTTCCTTCTGAGATACTCGGATTGTGGTAATTGCCACACAGAGAATGCCAACACTACTAGCCCGCAATAAACCCTCAACTAGGAGAAACATTTAAACATATGCCACTGCATTTTCACTACCAAAAAAGGGGGCACACCTGGTTTGCCCCCTCCTGGGCTGGGAGAGAAAGTCTATGGATAGATTTCTCTAGATTCTGCTTAATGTGCCTTTCCCCCTTAATGGTCTGCTGTGTAACTTTACTGTGTCATTGTAGTGATTTTAGCCATTAGTTTAACTAATTCCTGTGAGTTCTTCCACTAGCATAGCAAGGCATTTGTTAGTGGTCTTGGATACCTCCAAATATGCCCCCATCCCTCCCATCCTCCACCCTTCCCTTTCTCCATCGCTCCCCCCTCCTTCCCTCTATTTATTTATTAGCACTTCCTTTCTTTGTGTCAGTACAAGAAGTTTCAGGCTTGTATTTTCCTTGTCCTAGTCACAGAATCAGCCATTTTTTCCAGGAGCCTTGGTTTCTTTTATTGGAAGATGATGCTTAGAAAACAAGGTCTGGGCACTCGTTGCTAATGTGGTATCATTGCTTCTAGGCCCTTTGGGCAAATAGACAAGGAAATGTATGTATGTTTGCTGACATATGTATATGTGTATATATATATAGAGAGAGAGAGAGAGAGAGAGATACACTAAATTAATACTTATTTCTATGTCTTTCTACTTGTAATAATACACACATAGTGAATTCATACTGGTATCATCAACTTTAATCTAGAACCACAGGGTTCATTCTAGCCTTTATTTGTTTGACCCTAGTATACACTCAAAGTAGTTTCAAAATTCCTGACTTATACCCCTGTGAGAACAAAGTCACCAACTTACACCCCCACAGTAGAGCAGCTTTTGCTTTAGCTTACAGTAGCCAGTCAGAACACATTTCCAAAGTGACTTAGCTCAGCCTCTTTCCCCCCATCCTTTACAGATAGATAGTCTATTTGTAGTACAGGTAGATTTGTTAGTCTGCATTCTATCCTGGGATGCCCCCACATCCTCGTGGATTTTTAAAATTTGCATACAGTATATTTCACTTTTGGTTTTATAGTAAATTACACCTTGTTAGAATAGGTGTACCATTGTGTGGGTGTTGACAAATGCAGGCAGTCATGCATCCACCACCACAGGACCATACAGAACATCCCCACCACCTAAAATCTACCTTGTGCCCTCTCTTTGCAGTTGACCTCTTCCCAGCTCCTGGCAGCCACTAATCTGGGTTTCCCATCTCTATAGTACTGCCTTTTTACAGAAGGGCCGCATAAATAGAATCATACAGTGTGTGGTCTTTTGGGGTTGGCTTCTTTCACTTAGCAAATGCATTTAAGATTCGTCTTTGTTGTTGTGTGAATCCATAGTTCATGTTTTTAAAATTGCTGAGCAGTGTTCCACTGTGTGGATATATTACAGTTTGTTAATCTGTTCACCTCCTGAGGACATCTCAGTGGCTTCTAGTTTTGGGTGATTATGAATAAAGTTTCTATAAATATTCATTTACAGGTTTCTGTATCTATAAGTTTTCAATTCACTTTCATAATTACCTAGGACTCAGATTGCTGCACCATATGATAAATGTATGTTTAACTTTGTTGAGAAACTGCCAAACTAGCTGTACCATTTTGTATTTCCACAGCAATGACTGAGACTGCTTGCTGCACCACATCTTACCCAGCATTTGAAATTGTCAATTAAAAAAATTTTTTAGCCATTGTCATGGAGGTATCTATTACGGTTTTCATTTGTATTTCCCTAATGATTTATGTCTCAGACATCTTTTTATATGCTTTTCTCCATTTGTATGTTTTCTTTCAGAAAGTATCTCTTGTCTCTCTTTTTTTTCCCCCATGGGGTTATTTGTGCTCTTGCTGAATTATGAGTTCTTTATATTCTGGCTACAAGTCCTTTATTGGACATATGATTTGCAAATATTTTCTCCACCTCTATAGTTCATCATTCTTTTAACCTTTTTTTCCTCAAAATCAAAGTTTTTAATTTCAGTAAGTCCAATTTATTAATTTTTTCCTTTTATGAATTGTGCTTATGGCGTCATATCTAAAAACTAATTACCAAACCCAAGATGATACATATTTCTGTATTTTCTTTTGAAAGCTTGATAGTTCTACATTTTACATTCAGGTATATGATCCATTTTGAGTTGACTTTTACATAAGGTGTGAAGCATGTGTTAAAGTTATTTTTTTCCCTTTTTTCCTGCATATGTATGTTGAAATGTTTTAGCACTATTTGTTGGAAAGATTATACTTTCTCCATTGAGTTGACTTTGCACCTTGTCAAAAGCCAGTTGACTGGGACGCCTGGGTGGCTCTGTCGTTAAGCGTCTGCCTTCGGCTCAGGGCGTGATCCCGGTGTTCTGGGATCGAGCCCCGCATCAGGCTCCTCCACTGGGAGCCTGCTTCTTCCTCTCCCACTCCGCCTGCTTGTGTTCTCTCTCTCCCTGGCTGTCTCTCTCTGTCAAATAAATAAATAAAATCTTTAAAAAAAAAATCAGTTGACTATATTTTAATGACTCTATTTCAGGGTTTTTCTGCTTCATTGATCTATGTGTCTCTCCTTTGCCAATTCCATACTATTTTGATTACTATAACTTTATAGCAAATCTTAAAATTGAGTAGTATGACTCCTCTCTCTCCATATATATATATATACTTATATATAAATATATGTATATACTTATATGTATATTTATTTTTGTTTGTATTTATTTATATATATAAACTATATTTACTTCATATATATGGTATATATAATATTTTATATATAATATGTAAATACATACAAATGTATATTTATATATAAAATATATAGGTAAATATATATAAGTAAATATATTTATATATATTATGTATCACATATATTATTCCCCAGTCCAGTTCTAACATCTATCTCATGTCTGAGTTTACTTATGATGAGTGCTTTGTCTATTCAGCTGCCAGCCTGGATGTTTTAAATGCATTATCTCAAAGTTTTCAAATGCATCTATGAGTTTAAAGAGGATTTTTAAAATGTTGTGACTACATTTTATGATCATCTAATATGAGATTATTCTGGATCTTGTCACAAAGTGTTAGTCCTCATGTTTGTTTCTAGCTGTGTTTGTACCAATGAATATCTAAAGTAACAGCATATAGTATTTAGTGAGTGGAAAAGCATGTCAGACTCCTGTAAATTTTGCATGCCTTAAAGTTAAAATGACAATTGTTTTCCTGCATATACTGCTGTAGTTATGTTGATTAATTTTACCAGTTATATAGAGAAAACTAAGCTTTTACAGTGACAATAATAACTGGAAAGATATTTTCATAGAAAAATACTTTCGCTTAAGTTAATTAATAACTTGGAATTTTGGGTAAACATGATGAAGATGACTTAGTGCCAGCTAATGAGTAGTGGCTGACCTAGTATGTAAGTTTCTTATTTGCATCAAATGAAAGTTAAATTATGTCATGCTAACTTTCTCCTGCAAAAGAAGTGCCTCTAGTAGTTTAAATAGAGGAGTAGGAGAATTAATCCGCACTGTAACAGTTTCATACTGCAAGTGGATATATTGCTTCAATATCATCTTTGTCAACCCAATTTTGACAGATTATTAGCAGAAGTATGGTAGTATGAACTTAAAAAAGAATTTTGTATTAACTAGTATTTTTCCCAGAATTGTATTTTGGGGTGCATTGCTGAATAATGGACAGTTTAATGTTGGATTTGGAGTTAAAAACAAATTCATTGTTTAAAATGGAAAGCAATGGCAACAACGACAGCCCACATATTAGCCACTCAGTTAAAAATCTAAGTCTACAAGTGACAGAAAGCAGAAGGGAACTCTCATTGCCCTCTCCTCCTTATTTGGAATTGGCAACTTCAACCTGAGTTCTTTGAGCAGAAGCAGCCCTCCCATGTACCTCATAAGGGGGCAAGCTGGTGATCAATAACAGGACCAGGGCACCTGGCAAAGGAAATGGGACCTAAAATCCATCTAGAGGAAGAAGCATCTTTTCTCATTTACAGAGAGATGTCAAATGGGGTAATGGCGCCCTAGCTGAAGAATCCTTTCCTTTGTCATGTTTGTTGTATTAGGATACATATAGCTGCAAGTCACAGAGCATGCAACAAAGAATGCCTTAAGTAATTAACACGTTTATCTGGAGATAGATGGTTCCAGGGTTGGGAAGTGGCTCGATGATGCCATTAAAGATTTTTCTTTTTAATCTTTCCACTCTGACATCCTTGAGTGTTGAATGTTTATCCTTGGATGGTCATCTCATGGTAACAAAACTGCTGTTACAGCTCTAAGACCACATCTTCATACAATTGTATTGAACCCCCATCTCTGTTTTTATCAGAAATAAAAATTATGGGACATCTGGGTGGCTCAGTCAGTTAAGCATCTGCATTTGGCTCAGGTCGTGATCCCAGAGTCCTGGGATCCAGTCCCGTGTTGGGCTCCCTGCTTAGCGAGGAGCCTGCTTCTCCCTCTGCCTCTGCCGCTCCCCCTACTCCCCCGCCCCCGCCGTACTCTCCTGCACTCCCTCTTGCTCGCTTACTCTACAGTAAATAAATAAATAAAATCTTTTAAAAAAATTATTCACAGAAGTAAATCCATCCTCCCACCCCAGCCAACTTCCTCTCATGTATTATTGGCCAGAACTGGGTCACATAGCTACTCTGGCTTTAAAGAGAGGTGGGAATGACTGCCTGAAAAAAGGAAGAGACTTAGCAACAAACAGTGTCTACCACACCCATAAAAGAAAAGACTCTTTTTTTCCTTTCTGTTTCAAAGGCAAGCTCCAAATCTAGTAAGCAAAAAGCATCTCAACCAACCTTTTCTTTGGAATTTTTCTTGAATCACTTTGTAATCTCTATGCTATCACATTCATTCAGACTAAGTAGAAAGAAGATAAATCTTAGTTAGTTTGAAATAAAAAAAGTTATAGAGTAATTTTAGTACTTGTATGTCTATCACTTTAAACGGCACCTTCTCAGTAAAAATCGGGCTAGCTGGCAGAGGCCAAGAATGAATCCTTCAGACGAAGCTTTAAGAAATGGACATCTTTGTATACAAATGGGTCTGCCAAGCTTCTTAAACATTTTCTTCTGCAACCCTGTTGAGTATGGGTATTTTTTCTGTATGCAGGATGGAGGAGTGGTCGATCAAGGGCACAACTAAAGGAAACTGAGGCAAATTAATGCAATATTGGCTTTTCAATTTAGTTTCCTAAATTATGAGGAATCTTGGTATTTAGGGAAATCCTATTTGTGACTCTCTTTCTCTAAAACAAGAAATCCATCAATAGTGAAATAACCACTCCCTAATTACCTCTTTACATGTAAACATGGATTTACATATATGAAGTTTGGCTAATATATAGTATCCTTTTCTGCCTTGGTTTCCCTTAGTTGTATTATTTTCAATAGTATTCACATGTCTCATAACAAAAATTTCCAGGGAAACTCTTTATTTCTATGCTCCCCAAGCAAGACACTTCCCTCTCCCCCCACACACACCTCAAACAAATATACCAAACTCCACTTTATACTTTGAAAAAGTCCATCTTAAAAAAGGAAAGAATGAAAAGAAAGAAAGAAAAGAAAAAGTCCATCTTGTCCAAACTTGCTTATTTTTTTCTTAGGGGAGCTTTTAAGAAAAGGTGTGAGCAACCTTCATTCTTCCCCCTCTGAATTCCATTCCCAAGTTTGAGAAATTAAAGCTGATTCAGGTCATTCTCATGTGAAAAGTACATTCTTTTCTTCCAGTGTCCTGGGCTTGCTGGAGAGCACAATGGTAAGAGAGAACAACATGTCACAGCCTCGAAGGCAGTTCCTTATTCACTGCATTATGAAGCTGCCTCCTTTTCAGCAGCATACTTCATCTGAATCCACATCATGACTCCTGCGTTTTTCCAGAGAGGCTGTGAAAGTGAAAGACCCATCATTTCTAATTACACAAAGTTTGATTACTTCCGAGAACCCTTTTGATGCCATTTACATGAGGAAATGAACACTTTACTAGTCACAAATGACATTTTCTCTACTGTGATGAATTTCCTCAGATCATCTTGGAGACCACCTCAGTGTGTGGATAGCCTTGAGTTGGGGGCCTACAGGAAGCTTTTAAAGGATTTTTACCAAAACAGACCTGTGCTTTCCTTCTGTCAGAAAGTCTTCCTTAAAAGAGATGTCCCCTGGGGTTAAGAGATCCTCGAACTAGGAGAACGTCCAAAGACCAGCTAAGCCAGAAGACTTTTCTCAGAGTCTCACAGCTGAAGGGGAAGGGAGGCCTCAGCAGAGGTGGGCTGGTGTGGGAGGAAGCAGAGCAGAGGGGCTGGTGATCATAGGCAGTGAGTGCTGTCTTACCTAACTCCATATATCGCTGGAATTCCAACTCTGGGGACTCTGACTGGCAGTCGCTTCTGGATAGGTTGATGTGCTCAGCCTTTAGCTGGAAATATCACTAGGCTACAAAGTGGGTTGGCATAGCTTTCTGTCTTCGTCTAAGCTAGATATCATGTTTGAGAGCCAAAAGACCCATACCTACTTCATTGTCCTGTGATCAGTAGGGGAAGGTGTGTACCCCCACCCACAGTCTCCCTTCAAAAAGGCAGCTTGATGCCTTGAAACAGGAGTGGACCCTGGACTCTGACAGCACTGGTTCACATCCTGGCTCTGCCATGTGTAGTGGCTGAAGGAATGAACTTGGGCAAATCATTTGACTCCCCTGACCCTTTTCTCATTTGGAAAATTGTGAGCACAATCACTGCCAACCTCAAACCCCCTCCACACACCCAGGCTTAGAGTAAAAAGTCAGAAAACATGACTTTAAAACTCACCTCAAAATTTCCTTTCCTCCCTTCATTTAAAAATAGGAGGTGTGGAGAGTGGGAAGAGCTCCCATCCAGAGGGATGGCAGGAGAAAAATTTGTAGCCTGTGCTGGCTGATGGATGTGTGCACAAGGGCAGTTCAAGAGAACAACATTAATCACAAGCAGCCATAAAGGTGAGTCATAGAATGCACCCTCCCCACCCTTACAAAGTGAAATCTCAGACCTTCCAGAGCTGGGGACCTATAAGTGCATCCTTCCACCTTTAGTTCAGATAGCTACATGGCCATCTGTCAGCTTTAAAACTGAGGGTGAATTGGATGTGTTCATTAACTAGGTGGTGGTAATCATTTTACAATGTGTACATATATCAAATCATGTTGTTAACCTAAAATACACACAATTTTATTCATTAAATCTATCTCAGTAAACCTTGGTGGGGGAAGACAGTGTATTTTTATGGACTCCTAATGTTCTATAATGTCCTTGCCCTTTGCTTTCTAGAGTGCATCTACCAGCAATTTAAAAAAATGTCTGCACACACATATTCATGTACAGTTGCTCTTAGTCCCAGACTCTCCTCTCCTTCTTTGAGTCCCCTTTAGATCCTCCTCCTTGACAGACAGTTGCAGGCAAGGTGAGTTCCTCCTTGCTTTCATTTTCTCTTCTACCCAGGGCAGCTAGAAACCCAGCTACCCGTAGAGTGACTATTGCCTGTATTTGTGAGACAAGGGCTATTCTAGGGCAAATGCCACCAGACCCGGCACAAGTGGAGGAAGCTCTGTAGTCTCTCTAAGATGGTGTTTCCTCTTCCCCACAAATTCCAAGGTCAGGATCAGATGCATCTGTGTTTTATCATGGTGCCAGTCAACCCAGAGATGGAGGGCTAGCTTCCTTTCACCAGATACTAAAGTGGCCTCCAGATAGAAGAAATAAATCATGGAGCCAACTCCTTTTGGTTCCCCTGGATGACTGTTTATTCATCCTTCCCTCTCCCAGGCCACTTCCCGGCCGCTCTTTGTGTACCCTACTGCCCTGTGGAAATAGCGCTGTTTCCCCGCAGGACCCCTTGTTTATCTGCACCTTAAAGTAGGATTGACCCACATGACAGGAAGTGTGAGCGCTGAGGGGGAAATGAGTGGGAGGTGGACACAAACACCAGGAGCCCTCCATGTCCCATTCACCATAAGTCATGATAGGGGCAACCAAAGGGTGTTCTGTCTTTTTTTTTTTTTTAATAATTTTATTTATTTATTAAGTAGGCTCTGCACCCAACGTGGGGCTTGAACGCATGACCCTGAGATCAAGAGTCACATGCTCTACCGACTAAGCCAGCCAGGCACCCCAAGGGTGTTCTGTCTTACATGTTACTTTGCAACGAAAACTTAGTCTCTAACTTCACCCCAGTATCTTTTTCCATGATGAGTAATAAGAAGTCAGTCAGACTTTGAAGTGCAAGAATGACTTTACTACAATATGGGAACATGAAGCCAAGACTACCTACGAAATGCCAAAATTTACCTACCCAGTAGAGAGACTGAATCCGCTTTGCTACTCGGTCCCACTGCCCGGCTATCCAGGTTCTACCTCTCAGGAACTAGTGCTAAGAAAGAAGAAAGGGGCACCTCCTGGTCTTGAGAAACGCAGGGATCTTTATGAGTAGGCTCTGCAGTATTTGTGCTCAGATTTAAAATAGCATGTCTATCCTCCTTGACGGTCTGGAATCTTCAATTCTCCCTCATTCTCAAGCCAAACTAACTTCTGTAGCCAGCGGCCTGGAGGTTCTGATCTGGACACTTACTAGCTACAACCTTGAGGAAGTCACTTAAACTTCCTGAACCTTGCTTTCTTTCCTCATATGAAAAATCCAGAACAGGGCCTGTGAATGCTTAGTTCGCAGAATCATTCATTGTAAGGACCCAATAGAATGACATATGTGAGAGCACTGTGTGTACTAGATGGCTCTACACATGTAAGCAGTTATTGGATCAAATTCTTAATAATAATGATAACATATCAATTACAATTGTTCTCTGTTAGGCCCTTGTAGAACCCTGCGGTCCTCTGCTCATCTTTCTCTTTCCCCAATCATTATCTATCATTCTGCTCGATTCATCCTTCCCACGTTCTCCCTTCCCCTACTTGTGAAATACACATGCACAAAACCTATAATTCTTTCACCCATTATTCTAACTCTTATCAATCAGTTTCTTTTTCATTGCATATTTACATTTCCAAAATAACCGCATTTACATATAATTTTCTCTTGTCCGCACAGAAAAGTGGGTACAGCTAGATACGGCATTTAAAGGCGTGTGTCGGATTTCAATTCAGGAAACAGAAACAACTGTAGGTATTTAAAGCAGAAAGGGATTAAAAACAAGGAATTCAGTGCTTACGAAATTCACAGGAAGAGCTAAACAAGGGGAAGTTAGGGCCACCACTGGAGTCTAGATTCTACAATAGCTGTATTCCAGAGGTCAGCTGCCAAACTGCCTCTCAATGCCCATGACGTCAGTGACTAGAATCTGGGGACTACTAGAATGTGGGTTCTGGCTTTGAACTCACGTCAAGTGTTTCTTAGCAGCAAGAGCAATAGCAAGGTGGCCTTCCCCTCACTGCTGCCTTCCAAATCTCATGCAAGGGCATTGCCCTGGCAGAATTTAATCAGTATCTAAAAATCTAGTTGCAAAGGAGTCTGAGAAATGTCATTTCTCACTTTCTAGGGCCAAAAGTTGAGGCTTTGGGAATGGATGCCTACTTTCATCTGACAATAATGTGCTCAAGACAGTGACTTTATCCTCCTTACAGAGTAAACAACACCTTGATGGCCTAAAAGAGAGTTTGAGGGGAGGGGGGAAGAAAAGGGGCACAGATCTTGTAGTTGCAGCCTTTACAAATACCTGTGGGGATTTATTTGGGGCAGGCTTCTTGGTTTTTAAGACACATAACTCGGAATAAGAATAAAAAATTATGCATAGAGAGTAGAGTCACCCATAAGCAAAAAAGAGTTCCAGATTTGCTACATGCCACACTGTCATAGATAACTGGGGACAGAACAGAAGCTGTTCCTGTTGAGAGAGAGGATATTCCAAGTGTCTGGTTGACTGCCCAGGTTCAAAGCCTACCTCCACCACTTATTAGCTGTCTGGCTTGAACAACTTCTCCAAGTCCTAGTTTCCTCATGTGTAAGCCAGATGTATTCAAAGAACCTACTTAACTGAGACATAGTAAAAATAAAATGAGATAATGCAGGTAGCGTGCTGAGCGTACTGCCTGGTACATCATCATAGGGTCTGAATGAACGTTGGTGAGGGTACAAGCAAATCAAAAGGCGGTACAGGACACTGTGCTAATGCAGTGATACCAGAAAAATGAGGAGAGGCGTTAACTCAGGCCTCAGGAGCTCACCGAAGGCTCAGGAAATAAGTTCTGGGTTGGCATTTGCTGGCTAGGAGAGAGCATTCTATATTTGACGACAAAAGGAAGTTCAGTGTGGTTGGAGCAGAGGGAGTGGAATGAGGTTGGAAGGCAATTAGCCAGATCACGAGGAGACTTGTAAGACTTTTAAGAGCTTGAATTTTGGGACACCTGGGGGGTTTAGTCGGTTAAGCAGCTGCCTTCGGCTCAGGTCATGATCTCAGGGTCCTGGGATTGAGCCCCAGCCATGGGACTCCCTGCTCAGCAAGGAGTCTGCTTCTCCCCCACCCCTTGCTCTCTCTGTCTCTCAAATAAAGAAATAAAATCTTAAAAAAAAAAAAGAGTGTGAATTTCATTCTGAGGGCACTGGGAAGTCGTTTGAAGGATTCAAAGAAGAGTGATACAACCTGATTTATATTTTAGAAAAAACCCCTTTGGCTGGACTATGGAAAATGGTTTAGAGGAGGGAAAGATTACTGGCAGGAAGTCCGATCAGAATTTTTTGGATTAATTAAAGAGACAGAAAAAGGTGGTCTGAACCAGGAAATAGCAGAAAGATAAAGAAAAATGGAATAGTTTTGGAGATATTTAAGAAGAAATTGTCTAGAAAGTAAGGTATGCATTTTTCCCCAACTATTCTCCTCCTTCCTTGGCTTTCTTTATTAATTTCAATTAGGAAACAAAAATCCTTTAACAAATTTATCTTCTTAGGTAACAGATAAGTGCTGTCATAGTGGTCTCCAGAAGCATATGCCCCATGTTAGTTAACATAGTAGAGATGTTCATATTGCAAATTTCAGGTCATGTGGAAAAAAAGATGGTGCAGGGACTAGATTTGCATCTGGCTTTTGCTTTGGTGTGTTTGGGGTAGTAGAAGTGGGACAGTGCCCCCTTACAACTCCAACTGAGTAAATGGGCAAAGGCAGACCTATTTTTTGGCCCCTGGTGAGTGGACTAAGATAGTTACATGACTCAAGCTGAGCTAATAGAATTCCATCTCTACAGTTTGTACCAAGACAGAAACTGAGGTCCGTGGATGCTGGGAATTGGAAGTCGTGTATAGTCTGCCATAGTTTGGCCCGTGAAAATCTGAATCATTCTTATAGAGCAGCAGGAACCAAGAACCTTTCAGAGAACCTGGTGTACAGAGAGAAGGGTGATGCCAATGCTTGGCACAGACAGCAGATCATGGGGAGGAAAGAGAGAGAGAGAGAGGAGGGGTGGAAAGGGGGAGAGAAACTGAAGGAATTTAAAGCTTCTAGTTGCCAGGCAAGGACATCTTAGAGAGTATTTAGTTCTCATCCTCAAAAGAGTATTTCCAACACTCTCTTCAGTTCTTGAAAGCTACAGCACAAACATCCTAGATTCATCTAGGATTATGTTTACCTTGGCATGCTTTGCTCCTTTCCCACCAGCTTCTACCTTCCCACCAATCAGTAAGTCTCAGCTTACCCCCTACAAGAAACTGGAGTTCTGAATATTAACAAGACATGTTCCTAGGTTCAATCAGATTATTGAATTTGAGGTCTACACTATATATTTTCTTCTTAAAGCAATGTTTGGGACATAATTTTGTTAAGCTTCTCTACTGTGCTCTATAACAACCCTTCCCAGCCAAGGCCTCCTTCCTGTTTCCCTTGCCCTTTGAACCCAGCATGGGCAAATGACCCAGGTTTGGCCAATTAGAATACTTCTCTTTGTAATCACAGTGACTGATCAGGAAAGGGCACAAGATCAGTGCCAGATAATCAGTCTTCCTTAAGGCTTCACTGGCATTCCTGGGAAGGATGTACCCTTTTCAATGGGATTATGATCTGTAAGGACAATGTCATTTGAGGCTGCCAGCAGCCACCTTGTTTTGATGTGAAGAGCACCCATCTGAAAATAAAGCAATCACAAAGGAAAATAAACAGAGATGGTAAGAGAAAGAAATAGAGTCTTGATGATATTATTCAAACTCTTGGAAACAGCTTTCCCTAAAGCTAGGTCTACTCTTTAAGATTCTGCTATGTATATGATATATTCTGATGTTTTGGTATCTTAAAAACCTCCTCTTTCTGGGGAGAGACTGCCGTTGCCTGAGCTAGCCAATTCTTAGAGATGGCAAAGGGCCCAACAAAGAGCATGCCTTTGATAGGCAAACTAATCCAGAGTTAGACATCCTCTATCTGGCCCATAAACTCCAGGAGGTAATATTCTCTGCCTTAATCATCCTAGGGCTAAGTACCAGGCAAGAAGGGACCATGCCTATAGTCAAAGCCCTCCAAAATTATTCCAATTAGCCTATCCTAATCTGCTTACTCTGCCCTGCCTTGCCTTTTCTGTGGAAATAAAGGCCCATGGCCTAAACTCTCCCCTCACTCCTATCTCCCACCTCCTAACCATCCTGGTGTTTTTCCCTGTGGCCCTGCATGAAATGTCATGCCTCCTGTCTCTAGGACCTGTAAGGATAATACACTTTGTTTTCCTGGGCCTCTCCTGAGTCTCCTCTTATGACCCTACCTGGCTGACCATCTCATAAATGACTATAGAACAACTTCCTACTCACATAGATCAATACATTCTCTCTTTGGCATAGCTGGTTTGAATAAGGTTTCTGTTACGGATTTCTGAAATAGTCCTAAGTAATACAAGCAACTTATAAAATCTAAAAATGTACAGCTAACAACCTTGAGGCACCTCAACTCCACCAATAAAATGAATACAGGTTGTGAAGATTGAAAACAACAGGTCCGAGTGGTGCAAATTTTTCTTATGCTCTATTTCTTCTGAAATTAGTTAGTACTGGCAAGTTGTGAGAGAAGCTCAGCATACCACTGTTATTTTTGCATCTCATAGGTTTGGGGAATCATGGGACTGAAATTCTAGGTTGATCTGACTTAACCGAATTGTGATTTGTTGACGTAATGGGAAAAAATATTTTGTGTTTTAAGTTGCTTATCCTTTATTTAACACTCTCTTGAGCCAAATGTGTTTTCCATTTGAGCGATGTAAAGGAGAGAAGCAGAGAAATTCTCAGATGTCATTTCAGTGAATATTTATTCTTTTTTTAAATTTTTTTTTTTGAGAGAGAGAAAGCACAATCAGGGGGAGGGGCAGAGGGAGAGGGAAGGGACAGAATCTCAAACATACTCTATGCTCAGCACAGAGGCTGACATAGGGCTCCATCTCAGGACCCTGAGATCATGACCCAATCCAAAATCAAGAGTCGGATGCACTGCTCCAGGGGCCCCAGTGCTTATCCTTCTTAATGATACTTCTTTCTAAGTCTGCTAGAACTGATTTTTCTATCTCCTATCGCTGCTCCAGGGAAAACTTTATGATAAGTTGTGAGATCTTGAGTCTCAAGACGAAAATAATGATTTATATGCTCCCCCCCAATCTGAAAGAAACCATGATGAATAAATCAGCAAATATCTGAGCTAGCTGAAGAAATTTATTGTTCAAGGTATCCAATGCTTATTGGTTATAAACACCTGTGGTGCCGGCAGTATTACTGTGTTTGCAATTGATAACCAGGCTTTAAATTTTGGAAACATTTTTCACTTGTGAAAGATGATTTGAATGATTGAAGAAATTATAAGTCTGAGTGAGGTTTTGAGGATTTAGAGCTAGAGGAAGGGGAATCTTGATCTAGGGACATTTTTCACTTCACAGATGTAAAAATATTTGCTTGCGGAGAAGACAGGGAGAGTAATGCCAATCATTTTAGCTGTATCCCTAAAGACGTTATCTTGAAGAAAAATAGAGAAAGCAAAGGAGAGAGAATTGTACAAATGTTGAGGCCTATAGAGAATCCCAAAGAGTCCTGGTTCTCTCAGAATAATATTTTTACAAGGAAAACATAAAATAAATATTCACACTCTGACTTTATGACAAAAACTAAAGGAGCCACACCAACTGTGTGCCTTTTTGTTCTTCCTATAAAGATGACCCCTAATATTACCTTGGAACCAGCTTTATAAACATGGAATGGTTTCCCCCGATCGGTGATGTAAATGGATGATTAATCTGGACTAGGTGAATAGGGAGAGAAGGGAACATGCATACCACTGTGTTAGACTTTACATGTGCACATTTCAAATCAGACCCATGCCTACCCATCAGAACAGATATTTACTGCAGGGAAAGTTCTGGGTTGGACTGTCTGTCTTGAGCCATTTGGAAATGGAACTGGCTAGAGCAGATTGCAAGATTTAGGCTGTGGGAGAAGCTCTCTGGTTGCTTTTCAGCCTAAAGCAATTACCCAGCTGTTGGAAAGTTGAAATATTGGACCAAATTATATTACCTAAGTTAAAATAAGCACCCCTGAGAATAGATCACTACATATATTAAGGCATATGTGTTATGCAAGAGTTGACATTCCCATTTCTATATCTCATGAGCCAACCTTGGAATCTTCCCTGAAAATAAATTCGTTGTTAGTATCTTTTTGGCTATTTGCTTTTGTTGGTTAATATATACACTACCAGCACATTTCCAAAGTTATTACCCTCTAAGATCAGCACTTCCAGAAATCGTCCTGACAAAGCCATCAATAGAAACAACTAAACACTTAAAAAACAATAGGTGTTTTGTAGGTAACAGCTATGGAGTTCAACCAAAAGCTGACACTATCCTTTTTAAAAAGTCAGTGACTCACACATGGTGTTATTTAATCCATATAGCACCCCTGAAAGTACACAGGGCACATTGACAAAATAGAATCAGCAATAAATGACTTCCCCAAAGCCAAATAGTTAGCAGGTGGCAGAACCAGGACTTGCTTGCTCGCTCTCTCTTTTTTTTTAATTCTTATTTATTTATTTTTAAGTAGGCTCTTTGCCCAACGTGGGGCTTGAACTCACAAACCTGAGATCAAGTGTCGCATGCTCTACTGACTGAGCCATCCAGGCACCCGTCTCCATGTTTTTATATTCCAATTCCAGAGCCCTCTTTGGGGATGCAGAAATTAGATATAAGCATAAGGAAGATTACAAGAGATGATTAGAACCACAACCAATTAATCTAATCAATAGAATTTAAACTATCACTTAAGACATAACCTACAAGACTGAAAATATTTATTGCATTGTATAACACATTCACGTTTCATTGTTACACTCTGGGCACTGGGCTGGTGAAAATATTTTTGATCTTAATTCATCAGTAAATATTTACTGACCACTATTTTGTGTGGGAATCCTGAGTTGGCTCTTTTCTCTCTCTCTCTCTCTTTTTTTTTTTTTTTACTAAAATTAACTTGTAGCATCATGTGAGTATCCAGTCATTCCAGCAAGTTAACGTTGAATTTTGCTCTCTACCTTTCCATTTCTCCTGGACAAAGAAGGGAAAACCTAAAGATGTGGTAAGGCAATTCTCAGTCTGTTCTTCATGTCTCTGCTAAGAGGTTCCATTCTCTCATTTATAAAATAGGTATCATTTATTGACCACCTATTATATACTACATATTATACATCCATTATCGGTAATTTTCAAATCTCTGGTTTAGGAGGTATAGTTACCCTGATTTTTATGAGTATGGTTAGTAGAGCATAGCAGTGAAACACAATGAGGTGGTAGCTTTGGCTCAAGAGCGCGTCCTTCAATCAAAAACTACCAGAGTTTGAATCCGGCTCCATACATACTAGTTTTCTGAACTTGGACCAGTTATGTCATTTCTCTGTTCTCCTTTATGCCCATCTCTAAAATGGGATAAATTACATGAACTTATTAGAGTTATATGAACTCACAATTAGAGTTATTGTGAGTGTTAAATGAATTAACATTTGTAAACAGCTTTTAGTACCTGGGTTTCTAGCAGTACTCAATGAACCTTAGCTACCGTTATGAATTTGGTGTGCCCCAGGGCTGAATCTGAGGGACTCTTTCCTTCTTTATATATCTGTTACTCCCTAGATGACCTCATTTAATCTTATGGCTTTAAATATAAAACTATACTGATGACTCCAGCATTCATATTTCTTGCTAAACGGATACTTTTCAAGTGTAAGTCAGCTCATGTCACTTCTCACTCAGAACACTCTAGTGACTTCCTATCTCTCTCTGAAAAAGTCAAAGCCCTAGCCAGGGCCTGCGAGGCCCTATGTGTCTGTCCTACTTTTCTAATCTGTGTCCTACCACTTTTCACTTTCTTTCTTTTCTCCAGCAATATGCGTGTGCTTCTTGAACACTCCCTAACACTCCTGCTCTTCAGACTATTTGCACCTGCTGTTCTGTGTGTATTTTCTTCCCCAGTCAAGTGATATATGTCTTCACTTGCTTCAGGTCCCCTGCTCAAATACCATCTTATAGGGATGCCATCCCTAACCACCTTATATAAAGGAGGATTTCCCTTTCCTTTCCTTCTTACCCTGCTTTATTTTTCATTGCGGTATCTATTGCCATTATGTTTATTCATTTGTCTATGGTCTGTTTTGCCCTCTAGCATGAGAACTCCCTTAAAATAGGGACTTTGTTTTATTCACAGTCCCTAAAGCAAGTGCCTGGCACATGGCAGACATTACATAAATATTTATTACTTACATATAATTATGCTAATTGCCCAGCTAGTGTCAAGAGTTTCATACCCAAGTCAGCTTTCCTTCA
This sequence comes from Ailuropoda melanoleuca, assembly GCF_002007445.2. NCBI lineage: Eukaryota > Metazoa > Chordata > Mammalia > Carnivora > Ursidae > Ailuropoda > Ailuropoda melanoleuca. The sequence continues at coordinate 86,296,368 of NC_048225.1, forward strand.
ATATCTCTTGCTCTTTCTACCCCACTAACCTGCATCCCATGCCAGGGAAGACATGAACCCCATCACAAGTATACATTAATTCATAGGACTTTTGTGTCTGAACTAGAAATCTTGCGCACATTAGGGCTGATTTGCTATTCAGCATAATTTAGCAAATATTTACTGCATAAATATTTATGTGATCTTGGATAAGAAACAACAACCAACCCACTAATATAGGGTAGCAATTTATTCAAGAATCGCGAAACCTGAGAAAGGTGAATATTTGTACTTGTGGATCTCTAAATTCAGAATTATTATGTACACCTAAAATTAATACAATGTTATACGACAATTTTACCTCAACTTTTTTAAAGGCCATTAAAAAATAAGAATGAATAGGTATCACAGTACAACACTTGGCTATGCCTCAATTTCAATCTCAGTCCACTCCTTTGCTTAAGCCAAATTTCTAGACATTTTATTAGATTTCTCTTTACCTCACCCCACACATCCAATCCATGTGCAAAGACCATAAATTCTATCTACCAAACTTGTCCTGAGACTATCTGCTTTTCATCAACTTCACCTTTATAAATCCTAGTCCAAGGACAACTCTGCTTAGCCTAGGCTACCAGCAGGATTTCCTAAATGTTTGGGGTACCTGGGTGGCTCAGTCAGTTAAGTGTCTGCCTTTAGCTGAGCTCATGATCCCAGATCCTTGGGCTTGAGCCCCGTATCCAGCTCAGCACAGGGAGTCTGCTTCTCCCTATGTCTCTCCCCTCCACTTATTTTCTCTCTCAAATAAATAAAATAAGATAAAATAAGAATTTCCTAAATACTTGCCTTGCCTTCCTACTTTTAGCCTACCAACCCAAGTGATCTTATAAAAATATAAATTCCTCATCACTCCCCTGCTTAAAGCTTCAATGGTTTCCTTTTGTTATTCCTCTCTAAGTTATTCCACTTAGAAAAATCTCCCAACCCTATCATAGCTTCTAAGGCCTACTCCATGCTGTCCTGAGGGACAGCCCAATCTCGTCTCCTAGCGTTTTCCCCTTATTCATGCACTCTAGTCACATTGGCCTTCTTTTCACATCTAGGAGCACAATAAACCTTTCCCTGTCCTAAAATATGTGTACCCTATCATATCTTCTAAGGCCTACTCCATGCTGTCCTGAGGGACAGCCCAATCTCGTCTCCTAGCGTTTTCCCCTTATTCATGCACTCTAGTCACATTGGCCTTCTTTCACATCTAGGAGCACAATAAACCTTTCCCTGTCCTAAAGTATGTGTACTAGCAGTTCCTTGTCATTTAGGTTGCAGTTTGAATTTTGCCTCCCTGGAGAGGCCTTTCCAGACTTCTGGATTTAAACTGGCTCCCCTCCCCATTCACCTTTTGTTCTGCCAGAGAGTGAGCGACATTCACTGACTGCACTGCACAATCTCCATCTAATATTTTCCTCTTCTGCTTATCACCTATCTCCCTCCAATAGAACATCAACTTGAAGAAGAGGAGGACTTTGCTTTATCAGCAGGGTTTATAACAGGCCTCACACATAGCATTCAAGAAACACTTGTTGAGTGGGTAAATCTTTGTTTCAACTTTGACAGCTTATGTAGAATCACAGTTTTCTAATGCAGCTTTAGTAACTCTGCCCCATACATCTTCTCGGCATTGCTTCAACCCAGAAAAAGGCCCATTATTCCAGAGGAGGGATTCAGATTCCCCCTATTTCTTGGCAACCACTAGGTGAAGATCTGGACACGGTTCAACAGTTCAAAATCATTAGATAAGGGGGAAAAGAAAGACAGAAATTAGTATTCCTGACATGAACCATTGTCATTTCTCACTTAAAATTTTGAGGAAGAACCCCCCCCCCCCAACACACACACACAATTCTTAAGATCAAACACTTTTAGAGTTGAAAATGTTAGAGAAAGTAGATGTGGACAGAAAAATGTTAGCGTGTGGGAGGAAAAGTCAGAAGGAGGTAAAAGAAAGAGCTCACACCACTCTGTGAGTATCATGGTTCTGGGCTTGGGTACCATGTCTTGCCTTGTACATAAACACTAAGGAAGAGAGTGATGGAGTGAGGTGTGTGGGGGCGACGAAAGGGAGGAGTGGGAGACCAGGACAGGAGACGTGAAAACGGCTAAAAAGAAAAGAGAAGGACGGAGCAGAGCCATACAAAATCAGCCTCGGATCTTGCCGGAGCCGCAAGCGTTAAGGGGAGGCGGGGAGTGACGCGGTTTGCGTCTGGAGCGGCTCCTTGGAGTCCACAGCATCCACCGCCGGAGCCTCGCCTTCCTTTCTCCCTCTGCAGACATATCGAGACACAAAAAAAGAGGCGACCCCTGGACCAGCGGGAGGGACCCATCCGCAGGATGACCGAGACCACCAAGACCCACGTAATCTTGCTTGCCTGCGGCAGCTTCAATCCCATCACCAAAGGGCACATTCAGATGTTCGGTGAGTCCTCCCGCCCACCCCCGGAGGCTGCTTCCGCCTCTCTCCTTCCCCGGCACCTGTATTTTCCAGGGCGCCTGAACAGTAAGGCGTGTGCCCCTCTGGAGGGATGCGCCGGCCGATCTCCCTGGTGGGAGGTCAGCCCCTCTATTCCGGGCTCCTGGGAAGGGACGTAGACTGCGCTTCCTAGGCGTCACTTGCTCCGGCCAGACCCGGCTCACTAGGGGCCAAGGGGTGGGGGAGGGGAGGGGCTGGAGGTGACTGTGGGTTTGGGCCGGGTGGGAGGTCGCGGTTCCAGAACTGGGGTGCGGTGGTGTGGTAGTTTGGCCACTTGGCTGGTGAGGATCGGGGTGGGGTTAGTGGTTGGGTCGCGGAGAAGGGAAGAGGGGGTTGAAGATAACGTGCTGTTTAGGATGGGTGGAAAGCTCGAAAGAGTTAAATGATGTATAAGCCTTAGAGACACAAACACACTCACACACACCACACACCATTAGCAGGGCTGGGGCTTCGAGGAGATTAATTTAGGGTTTGGCTAATGGTTCAGGGCGGCCCAGGGGCTAATGTTTGAGGGTTGTGGACCTTATATTGCCGGCGGGAGGTGGATGGCTGAGTGAAGGGGGCGGGGGGCTGGCCAGCCTGGGCTTGGCTGCCGGGACCCGCTGCCCAAGGAGGGGAGGGGGCGGGGCGGGCGCTGCGGGCAGCCCTTTTCAAGCCGGTGTTGATGGATCCGGGCTCAAGTTGGCTGAGGCTCTGCCCAGGGCGGCGATGGCACCCGGAAGGCTTGCGGCGTGCGAGTGTGTGTATTGAGTGTGAGTGTGTGTGTGTGTGCGCGCGCGCGAGTTGGGGCGGGGGGGGGGCATCATTGAGCGTTTGTTTCTTGGAGGCTTTGGGGCGTGGAGAGAAAGGGAGCGAGCGGTGGCTCCCGGCTGCTGGTTTGAGATTCAGCAGGGGCAAGGGAAATGTGATCGATGCCTGTCGGAGATAGCGGGCCACCGGCGGACCCGGCTTCTCTGCTGCTCCGGTAGGACCCAATGGCGCCGGGGCGTGCGCGTTTAGACCCTGAGCGAGGGACGCGGAGGTCACTTCAGAAGCAGGCACAGAGTAGAGGTTAGAAGTTGGGGGTGCTTTTTTCTGGCACTGAAGGAAACGAGAAGAGGAGAGAGAGTGGGCTGGAGATGGATGAGAGACGGGTGGGAGGCCCTGCGCCAGCCTGCCAGCAAGGCGCTATCCAGAGGCGGCGGTGCTGAAGCGCAGGGCGCGCGGGAGCTGGCTTTGGACACACGTGTTTACCCCGAGCAGGAGGATTGCCTGAGCCCTCCTAGGGCTGTTTAATGAAAGCCACATCATATCGGTGAAGACTGGGCGAGGTGGCTTTGACTAAAAATACTCTTCTCTTCAACCTAAAAGGTGCGTTGAACTGGGCCCGCTTATTAAAAACCTCGTGAAAAGAATATAGAACTACTTTGAGCTGAGGACAGATTCAGGTAGGCACATTGATAGGATCTAATGAGGGAGATCGAGAGGTAGCCATCCCTTCCTCACCATTCCTTCAGCTTTTAAAAGTGTCTTATTAGGAGCTAATGCTAGCCTACCTATTAAATAAAGACTTTTGTTCAAGCGTAAGAGTAGACCAGAGCATCTCATCATTCATGTAATGGAATATCAGTGCCCTCGGAACATCTACTTTCACTGATGCCTTTACCCAAGTCCTGCTTTTCTTCTTCTGCTTGTTTCGTCTAGCCATTTTATGTCGCTGTACTTTATTCCTCTCCGTTGCCCAGGCGAGATTGGGCTTTCCTCTGGAACTCCTCGGCTCTAGAAATCTTTAATGAGCCAGCAGGTACTCCTTTTTTCCTGTGGCTGAAGTAGTCAATTCCACTTGTTTTGGATTGGAAGAGGGGTAGATTTAAATAAAAAACTGAGTATTCTATCTTGCAGCTGAAAAGAGTTTGCTAACAGTGATAAAGGCTTTTGTTAAGTCAATGCTGACCTGCCAATTCTCCATGAGTTTAGAGGGCAGAATCTGTGGAAATAGGCATGGATTACAGCAAGCAAGTTTAGACGTAGAGCAGATGAAAGTAGACTTTCTGACAGTAGTGACTATGTGCTTGGTATTGGTACTGAGGAATAAAAGAGAATATGAGCGTCAACAAGCCTTATGAGCATCCATTAGTTGTGTGTAATCCAAAGGGCAACATGGAAAGAGGATATGGTATGCTCACTGTAGCTTTAAGGAGCTTATAATCTAATGAAGGATTTAGCACATATACATATGAAAAGGAAACAAGAACAAGAACACAAAATACATATTAACTCTTCTTTGTAGAATCTCTTATGGGAATCTTTGAGCTCCTGATAAATTTTGTGATTTACTTCTGTAGTTTCTGGTTTACAAAGCCTTTTCATCTCACTTATTCCTAATAACAAGCTTACCAGAAAGGCATCATTATCTCCATTTTACAAACAAGAAACTGATGTTCAGAGGTGAAGTGACTTTCTTAAGAGGCTTAGGTGACATGAAGAGTGGGTGGCAGATTCCTCCTGATTCCGCATTCTTGATTCCTCTTGCAGAGACCTTTGCCCTGTACCAAATGTAGGAACAGGTGCTCACTGATCTGACTGCATAATTCCATGAACTCTATTTCCTTCAAACATATACTAACAGATTAGAATTAAATTGATCATCAACTAAACGAGATTCCTAAATATGCATTTTAAGAGCTTTTTTCCATCTCTAATGAAATCAGTTATCCATGAACTATTTTCTCCTTTTAAATGGCTTTAAAATCTTCTCCACAACAGTACAGAAATAATTAATTCAATAAAGTTATCAAACTTTCTTTGAGGTGCCTGAAATTTGTAATTGAATTTTTTTTTAAAGGCCTGAACAGGACTTTGAAATTAGACATCTTTAACAAAGTTCTTATATTTTGAAATCCAATTGCTTACCAAAGAAAAAAGAAAGAGTATAAACAAAAAGAGATGTGCCATTCAAAACTAATAACTCACCCTTCATCTCTGAAAAATAGTACTTGTACTGTTCTCAATATTTGTAAAATATTTTAGAATGAGCTTTTCCTTTTACTTTGAGGAAGAGGGAAGTTGATATTATTCCTAATTGTGGCTATAGAAACACAGAAAAATTTGATGTTTGTGATGGAGATATTTGATACTTATATACTTAACTATAGGTAAAATGTTTTCAGGGATGAGTAAGTTTTTGGCAAAATAAACTCATAAACTAACAATGCTTTATTTCATGGGTCTGCCTTATTGCATAAGAGACTAACATGACACTAGAAGTTTTTTTTTAACACATAAAATCTTAGTTATTGAGTATGTAGAGATTATATTTCAGTATAACTTTCTTTGCATTTATATTGCTGTGTTTGTCAATAAATTCACTCTTGGGAAATAAGATAGTAAGGTTAAGTAGTGAAGTAAAAAAGGACTGATCAGAAAAGTTTTGGAAAATAAAGGAATTGAAGGACTTGATCACTGCAGAAATGTATTCTGTTTTTTGATGATTGCAAAATAACTGAATTTTCCAGGTTTTCTACTTCAAAATATTTTTACTTTGAACAAGTGGGTCATTTGAAAAGAGACATGATCCGATTCTGTCCCCCTTCAAGGGTAATGAAGTGGGCTTTTTATTTATTGTGGAATTGGAAACGCAGCCCCTAGTGCTACAACTAGAAATCATAAGAAAAATGAATTTGAGTTGCTAATGATATAGAGAACTATCAGAAATCAAGAAACTGTTTAACATGCTTGAAATGCCTGTAAAAAAAAAAAGAGCATTAAACACAAAGTGGTACTTTATACTTTTGGCACCATTATCTTATTTGATCCTACCCTGCAAGTTAAACTGAATAATATTATCATCTCCTTTTTACAAATGACAAAGTAGAGGTACAGGTGTAAATCATTTGGTCAAGGTCATATGCAAAAGTCAAGATAAACCTAGTTTTCTTATATCTAGACTCTCTCTCATCCAGGATGCCTCTTTATTCCTTTAATTGCAACAACACCTTTGAAAGGAGGAGTCACCTGAACTTAGTTATTAACAAAGGGTGTTGAGAACTTTGTGAATTTTTATCCTTGGTAACACAGGCCACCAACAAAATATATTCAACAAAGGTATATATTCCCAACATCTTCTACTATAACAAGGAAAAGCTATTTCTTTTCTTACTACTCATATATTTTCCATATAATTGTGTTGCTGGAACATTTTTTTTCCCCCACTCTCCTACCTCCCCCTTCCTCCCCACTCTTCTGCTACTACAAGTAACACCTACTTATCCTTCAGATTTTAGCTTCAATGGTACTTCCTCAGGGAACCTCCACTGACTTCTAAATTAGGTATGGTTACCCTGACATTTGATCCCACATCACTGCATACTTTCCATGCCATAACTCTCATCTCATTATGTCCTTAATGACTGTTTTCCATGCTAGGTCTTAAGCTCTATTAGAACAGAAACCATGCCTGGTTTCATTATTGATTTATTTCCTAGTACCTAGCATGGAGTAGGCTTCCCATAATAGTATAATATAAATAATAGTTATAAGTAGCAAGTCTTGGCTTCATCATAGTTGTTGAGTAAATAAAAAATAAATGAGTCTAGGATCTTGTTCCAGGTAGAGGAATCACACCACGCACAAGGGCTGGGGTGGTGAGACAGAGAGCCATGACATATTAGAACAAAGGACGGTTCGAGGAGAAGGGGAGTGAGAGATAACACTGGAAAGGTAGATGGAAGTCTTATCGATTATGAAGGCTTGTAAAAGAATTTAAATTTTATCCCAATGACAATGACAAAACATTGCATGATTTTTAAAGTAAAGGAATGTCATAATTATATCTCCAAAGTTATGGATTAATTGAGTTTTGAATATAGATTGGTGAAGGGCAAGAATAAAAATGTAGTGACCATCTACACACCTATTTCAGCAATACGGAGCTCAAGGAAGGGAAGATGGTCACCTCACCCAGACTGGTGGTATTTGGGATGGAGAGTAAGTGTATCTGAAAATATTTGAGACGTACAAGGGATGCTTATTTGGTGACTTGATAGGTGGGTAGTGGCAAAGTAGACCAGGATAACTCTCAAGTTTCTGTCCAAGGTAGATGAATGAAGAAACTCTGGAAGAGAAGCAGGTTTGGGTTGGTGGGGAAAGTGAAGATTCATACTTACTCTAAAATTTCGGAAATATGTGTTCTAACCAAGCACTGATGCAAAAAAAAAAGGAAATACTTAAATTCAAAGTGTCTTTGTAGCTGGCAAATCTGAATCTTCTAATAAAAGCTCCCAGTAGGTTCTAATTGGATTATTCAAAGTTCCTCATACGAGAACGATATTGAAATTTATTAACATTATGGAACTAAAAAGATAAAAAAAGGGTGTGCTGCCTTTTTTAAAAGTATGAACTTGGAATAAATCAAGGTCCTAAAAATGGCTTTATTAAAAAAAATGTTAAGGTTGTGAAATTGGGAATAGTTGATACAGTCCAAAAGACCATTCTAGAACTTGCTCGTCACAGTGATGATGGCTGTAATATATTTTCAGGTGGATTTGGGCATTCTAACTCATTGATAAGTTAAAAGTCCACTAATGGAAACTCATGGATCAAGCTTGGTAGTTTCACTGGCAGGAGCTGTGTCTGCTCATGAGATGAGAATAATGCCTGAAAAAGAAAATTTGGACATTTTTGTTCACACGAACAGGTGTTTGATTTACTTTCTCCTGCTGAATTAACGGAGCCTCACATGGAACAAACTAGCTATGAGAGGCAAATATCCCATCTAGAATTCATCCTAAACCAAGGAATAAGATAAAACCAAGAGGGCTGATGTTCTAACAAATTTGAAATGAAGAAATACTCATTTTCAGTTTCTCTTCTCTTTTTGTTTTACTTGATTTTGTTCTACATGTCTAAGCCTTTTATTAGAAAATATGCTTAGAACTATCAGAATTAGAGGGCTCATATGCCTTTTAGTAAAAAGTTTGAATTATTACTTAGTAGGAACATCCTTTAAAATATTATGAATCTCAGGCACCTGGGTGGCTCAGTTGGTTAAGCCTCTGCCTTCAGCTCAGGTCATGATCCCGGAGTCCCTGGATCAAGTCCTGCATCAGGCTCCCTGCTTGGTGGGGAGCCTGCTTCTTCTTCTGACCCTTCTCTCTCTCTCTCTCTCTAATAAATAAAAATCTTTTAAAAAATAAAAAAAATTATGACTCTTAACAGAAACATTTCTATACACTTTTCCAATGTTAGACCAAGGCAAATGAACAACTTAGAAGTGTGGAGGCAAACTAAAAAAACAAAAACTGCTAACCCTCAAGTTTGGACCCTTCTATTTCAGAGATATCCTCAGACATGAGAGGAAAATGAAAAACTGGATGGATTATCTGTATTTTCTGTTATTTTTCTATTGATAGGCAATAGTTGTGAAAGCAGTGTATGGATGACTGGGAAAGAGAATGAAAACCCACCCTTTTTTGGTTAAAGATTTTATTTATTTGAGAGAAAAAGAGCACAAGCAGGATGGAGGGGGGAGGCAGAGGGAGAAGCAGACTCCCCACTGAGCAGGGAACCATGACTCGGAGCTTGATCCCGGGACCCCCAGATCATGACCTGAGCCAAAGCGAGGCTTAACCGACTGAGCCATCCAGGAGCCCCATACCTGCTTTTAAAAGTGTTTCTTTAAAGGGCACCTGGTGGGCTCAGCCAGTGGACACTATAACTCTTAATCTTAGGATTGTAAATTCAAGCCCTATGTTGGGTGTAGAGATTACTTAAAAATAAAATCTTAAAAATAAAAAGTGTTTCTTTAGAAAAGATTCAAGTGTAAATTTTATAATATCACCACAGATAGTGTTCTGAATGTAGTGATTGTTTAATCAATATTTAATGACACTGGGGCTTCACCTGCTCTGCAGGGAAGCTGCTTCTCCCTCTCCCTCTGCCTGCCACTCCCTTGCTTGTGCTCTCTCTCTCTGTTAAATAAATAAACAAAATCTTTAAAAAATACTTAATGACACTGTAAAATATGCACTTTCTAGTAAAATTCTTGTTCATTTTTAAAAATTTATTAGAGAGAGGGGGAAAGCACAAATGGGGGGAGGGGTAGAGGGAGAGGGAGAAGCAGACTCCCCACTGAGCAAGGAGCCCATCCCAGGACTCTGAGATCATCACCTGAGCCTAAGACAGACACTTAACTGACTAAACCACCCAGGCACCCCTCTTGTCATTTTTTAAGTTTTCAAATCATCCTGAATTGCTCAAGAAGATCCTAAGGACACAAAGAAATGCATTAAATATTTTAAATTTAAAAATTTTTTTCAATACCACCTTTTTAAAAAACAATATTAAACACACAGAATTTTGGTTAAACAAGGCATTTAAAATAATTCCTAAAGATTCGATGTAACAGACTAAGAACAGGGATATAGGAATTTGATAATTACATAACTTTATTTATGGACATGTTCCATATCTCAACATATGTAAATGCAGCCTTAGTTCACAAGGAAGGAAGTTTTCCATTGCCAGAGGTTTTCCCATTATAAGCATTCAACTGCAAGGAACAAATTTGCTTTTTTTGGATACAGTTTGGCAGATAGCCTCAGTAGTATTTTAACCCAAAAAAATATTACATGGTTTGACCAAGGCCATCCCCCTGACATTGGCATCTTCCCTCCACCTCTTGTACTGGACAGTATCTCCATGATCTATGAACTCTGCAGCAAAGGCAAATATTATAACCACTACCAACATTATCATCTTCCACATTATCATTTTAATAGGGGAACTACCTTCCTTGGGCTTCTGTAAACTCTTCTACCATTGAACTGTTTTCTGTGAAATTTATCGCACAATTCTCTTTAGTTTGGACAAGTGAGCCATTCAGGAAAATTGTTGTAATTCCAGGGATAAAGGGGTAGGAGGAAGAGGTAGAAAAGAGCAAGACTTAGAGGCTAACCCATGGAAGTGGTGGCAGCTTCAATAGCACTCTTTTTCCTACTTTCTTCTGCATCATGTTACCTCCACGTGGATAGCCATGCTGCTACAGGTACACCTCATTTAATATTTACCAAACAGTAAGAAGAGGGTGAGTGAAGTATAGCCCCTAGATAAGACTAAAGCATATGGTTTTGCTCTTGTTCCAGTTGCTTAGGTCATAAACCTTGAACTTTCTTGATCCTTCTCTCTTTGCACACCCCATCTATGTCAGCAAATGATTTTGGATCTCTCTCTCTTCAAAATACAAGTAGGACCAACCACTTTTCCACATCTACAACCCTGATATAAGCTACTGGTATCTTTCACCTGCATTACTTCAATCGTTTCTTAACTGATCTCCCTGCTTCTACCCTTGGCCCCAATACTCAGTCCTCAACAAAAATAGCCAAAGCAATCCTTTCTAAGTGTAAGCCAGATCTAAGTCAGATCATGTTGCTCCTTTGCTCAAAATTCTCCAATGGCTCTCTATCTCATTCAAAGTCAATGTCATTAAAACGACCTACAAGGTCTTCATGATTTGCAACTTTTTCCCCTCACCCCCTACAGCAACACAGCTCTTTCCACCTCTTTTTTAGCAAACCTTACTGACCTCCTTGCTTCAACCTTAGAGTCTGTGCTGGATATTCTCTCTGCCTAGAATGCCCTTCCCCCACATATTCCCGTGTCTAATTCACCTTCCTCAAAGTTTTTGCCCACATGTAACTTTTTCATTGTCTACTTGGCAGATCCTATTCCCTTGATCATATAATTTAAATTGCAGCTCACACACTCCTAGTCCCCCATATTATTTTTATATCTTCTTATATCTTTTCCCCTTACCACTTATTACCTTTTAGCCAAGCATGTTATTTCCTTTTTTGTCATGTTTGTTATTTAATGTCCCCACCTAGTATGTGAGCTCTTCAAGGGCAGGGATCTTCATTTACTCTGCTTACTAATGTATCTCAGGGTCCCAGAAGAGTGACTGGCACATAATAGATGCTCAATAAATGTCTGTCGAATGAGTGAATGAATGAAATGTTAGAATTACCTAAGATCCTCACCTCAAGTCTATATTCTTTTTGTGGCAGGAAGGGTAGAGAGTCAGGAGAGGCCTCAGGGCAGTTGATTCATTCAACAGCAGCTTAATGAGTTACTGATGTGCCTTGGGCACCATGCTAGGCCTCAGGGATATGAAAATTAAAGGCACTCTTTCCCATGCCCCACGGGAGATCATCTTCCATACAGGAGATAAACAAGCTAAACATAGCAGTTCAAGTCATCAGTGTTATAAAAGAGGAGGGAATGAGTTAGAGTGGGAGCAAAGAGGAAGAAGACATGGTGGGAAGGCCATCAGAGCAGGTATTAGTGAGAGTGAGCTTGAAAGTAGGGGCTGCCCAGTGCACAGGATGGAGAATGGCACTCTGGGCTGAAAGCAGGGTACATGAAAAGGCTCTTAAAACATGGCACATTGAGGAATCTACAAAGAGCTTGCTAGATAACTGAGTGTGGGTGGGGACAAGGAAGGGCAGGAGATGAGACAACCAGAAAACAGGGTTGCGTGGTGAGGGGAGAGGGGCAGTTCCAAAGAGTTCAGACTTTACCCAACACTTTTAGTGAGCCCCTGAAGGGTGATGGGCAAGGGAATACATTGCACATATGGGGCCTTCCTCCCAAATGTCAACGTCCCTGTCACTGATTTTTTCTAAATATTTTGATGTTATTTCTGTATCACCCTTTGAAATAAGGAGGGCTTTTCATTTTTGAAAGATGATTTTATTTACTTATTATTTTCCAAAATGGAACCATTGTCTAATGCACAAGCCATGCCTACTAAAGGAATAAATAAGTGAAAAATAATACTACTGTGCAACCCACCCACCCAACCAACCAACCTCTTCCCTGATTGGAAGTTGTTCTCACCTACATTCTAAATGTATGCCTTCTGTACGTCAGGGGGATGGCATCTCATTGTTCAAAGACTCTCAGACTTGGTGAAGTCAATTCACCCTAGTTTGATCTTCCATAATTTCGTAGCATTTGGATCATGTGCTTGCTCTCTTTTCCACAGGCTTAATTGTCAGAAGAGTAAGGACCATAGAGTTCTTTTTCCTTGATACTTGTTTTTAGCTCATATTCTCTTAGGAGGTCTTGAACAATTTCTGCTCTTGCTATAAAACTATGGGTTTCCATGACTTTGAAATTTAGTATTATATCATTTTAAATCCTCAAGTAGGTGACATTTCAGTGGGGGGCTGGGTTTCCCAATGCTTTATTCTTCAACATTTCCCAACCCTTCATCTTGGTACCCACAGTGAGGTCGAATACTCATTCCACGCAGCACTGAAATTAAACTACATCAATAACTATTCATATTTCTTTTGAAATATTTATGTTCTCATAAATATTTAGCAGTGTGTGGCTCATCACATGAACTACAAGATCTTTAGGCAAATGTCTTTTGTTGTTGTTAACTTAGAGACTGTTACCCATAATAAATTAAGAAAGACAATGAAATAGGATACATATAAATTTAAGCTGTAATTGCTTCATTTACCAGGAACCAATCTGCCTAAGCACAGTTTAAAAATTATTTACTTGTTATGCCCTGGGAATCAAAATTTATAGATAACATATGATTTGCCCATGCTGTGAATAATGTTGAAAAAGAGGTGGGTAAATGTCTCAGTTTTTCCTCTTGCTTCGTTATTTCTCTCTATATGGGCATTAATAAACTGAATTGCTATTGATTTGGGAATATACTTAGTCTCCTTTAGCCTTTGTTTTCTCCTCTGTAAATACAGTGATTGAGATAACCCTGGGGTCAGCAAACTATAGCCTGCTGGCCAAATGTGGCTTGCAAGCTAAGAATGGCTTTTATATTTTTAAGTGGTTGAAAACATGCGAAAGAAGAATAATACTCTGTGACACGTGAACATTTTATGGAATTCAAATTTTAGTATTTATAAATAAAATTTTATTGGCATCCAGCCACACTCATCCACGTGTGTATTGTCTATGGCTACTTTCTCACACCAGAGCAGCGGACTTGGGCAGTTGCAACAGAAACCTTGTGAATTGCAAAGCCGAAACTGTTTACTATCTGGCTGTTTACAGAAGAAGTTTGTCCATCCCTGATAGAACCTACCTCTGGGGGTTGGGATGGGGAGTAAAGCTAAAGGTTTCCAAAAATATAAAGTGCAGTTGAAGTGCATTACCCAAAGGAACTCTATAATGAACAATTTTCAATCTAAACTATATTTCCAAAAAGAGACTTGTTTAAGGAGTAAATGTAGTTTCAATTTCATAATGATAATTTTTCTAGCTGACTGAGTAAATGATTGTGTCCACAATGGGGATGATTTTCTGGTGTTTGGTTTATGTTGGACATTGATTAGCCCCTCTGGCTACTGTCGGACATTTATTTGCTGAAAATACATTAGATGTATTTTCCCAGAACATCCTTTTCCCGATTCACAGTTACCGCCTTCTTTAAATCTAATATTTTATATACTTTATAGTTGAGGATTTTAGGAGATTAGCACATCAATTGCATCAGGCTTTTGCAGGCTGCTCTTGTAGTCACATCTCGTTTTTCTGCAGCATCTCGCCTCACTGTGAACTCTGATAGCACTTGCTTTGTACCTCTCTTATAGCACTTAGCACATTGTGCTGTGGGGTGTAGCTATTTCTGTGCATGTTTCATATTCTCTATCAAATTTAGATGTAGGTCCTTGTCGGGGTCATACGGCATTTTGTATTTGCTAAGGTGCCTAGCACAGTGCTCTAAGCACATGGAAGGTACTATAAATATTTACCAAATAACTGAAAGATTGAACCATTAGGAATATTTAGAATTCTCAGAGGTAAAAAATAGGTGATCAGAAATCAGACAAGAACTTGGGAACCAGCAAATATGGGAAAACAGAGTCAGAAAACAGGACAAATAACAAACACTCAGGGACTTTAAAATTGAGATGGTTGTAGTCCCAAGATGAGAAGGCTCATGTGTCCTAGTGGAATCCTATCCCAGAGTATAGCCTTCCCAGATCTCCACAGTGGGAACCTGCACGTCATTTTGGGGAGCTATTAAGTATGTAACTTGGCAGGAGTAAAAAATGTGGGGTCAAGGATGAAGGTGAATCCTGAAACTGTCCCCTAGATGCTTTAGGCAGATGCGTGGTACATCTAACAATGCCTTCTCAGTGAGGTGAGTAGGTCAGAGGATGGCAGAAGAGTTAAGTTTTATTTTTATTTATTCACAGTTTGAAACAGGTTTTAGGCAGAAGGCACCTGGCAAAGGAAGATTTGTATATTGTTTACTTCAAACAAAGTGAACAGAAAACCTGGTTTGTCAATTGTTAAGTTTCACCTTCAGAAATCACAGAATCTCCATTTGAAGGACATTTCAAAAATCATGCAGATACTCATACTGAAATCCCCTTTAAAGCATCTTCGCAAGTGTATATCCAAACTGTGTTTGAGATCTTCCCGGGCCAGGGACTGCACTATTGTCCAAAGCAGCCAGATAGTGCTTGGCACAGTTTTATTTTTTTTCAAGATTGTTCCTTCTATTAGGCTGACATTGGCCTTCCTGAGACTTTCCCATGTTGGTAGTTCTTTTCCTAGTTTTTTTCCCTGGGATCCTTGGAAGAGGTTCCAATCTGTCTTCCACTACTTGTGAGACATTGGAAAGGCTGTATTCTGTCCTCCTTGCCAGGCTTCTCTTTGGGCTTAAAAAGCTCTAGTTCCTTCCGCTGGGCATCCATTACTGCTTCTAGTCTACATACGACCATGGCTTATCTTCTGATTATAACTTCATTGTCTGTATTCCACTTTAAATGTTATGTCCAGTTCATGATGCAGCATTCTAATGTGGCCTGATGTGTGCTGTCTTATCTATTATGGGACTTAGTGTCCTGGACATTCCCTTTATTTATGGCACTCTTGTCTATCTCTTTCTCATTAAGTCAGATAAGGCAAGCTATTGCTACCTGCATGCTAAAATGTCCTGATGTTCTGAATAATCAATCAATTTGGTGGACTGAGCTGCTAAACTAGTCCAATTTATTTAAAGATCTGTGTAGTTAAAAACAAACAAACAAACAAAAAACCTGACTGGTATATTGTCAAGATGTGGTATCTTCTGGAACTTTGCAGGTCAATACACATGCTTAGCTGTGAGATGTCAAGCATACCCTGGGAGTAATGTGCTGCCTTGAGAAGAAGAAACTGCAGGCTCCCAGACAGGGCTGAGACCAAGAGTCTCTGAATTCTTGAATTATCAAGTTTCTTGATATTTCATTGCAGGGTATGTTATTTTTTTAATGGGTTCTGTTGAGAGTTCCAAATAAACTCTCATCCATGTTTAAAAGTCCTGGTTTGGGGACTGAACTCTCAACTTTCTTCCTATCTTGTCTAGTTCTTCCCTTCATGGTTATGCCATTGGCACTGCCCTATTCCCAGGGCTCCTGTAAGAGTGGCGGAAATGCTCTTGTTCCCAGTGATGGTGACTTTGTCCCAATAGAGGTGGGCAGTGTCACATTTAAATTGGGTAGGTAGAATTTAAAAACAAATAACAAAAAGGTCATTTTTCTTATGGAAACTTCCAAACATGCAGAAGTAAACAATGATACCCAAAAGTACCTGTCATCCAGCTTCAATAGTTACCAGTTCTTTGCCAATCTTGATTCATTGATACCTCAACTCACTTCCCCACCTATATTCTTTTGAAGCAAATCCCAGACATCCTATTGTTTCAAGGTGAGATCCGTTCACCTAGTACATAATTGCTTCTCTGTCTATATGACCTCATCAACAGACTGGATCTTTCTCCTCCCCAGTTCATGTTTGTTTGTGTGACAGTTCGAGTTGCAAATGGGCAAGTAGGGGGACAACGTCTAATTTCCATCTTTGAGCAGACATAATAATGCCTCCACCCCAGTCAATGGCAAGTGACACTTTATCATTGGCATTGCCTTTACAGCAAGGGATTTATGGCCTTTCCCATCTTTCTCACATCATGTGGGACTTGGAAGGCTCCCCTCCAGAATCGAACTCCCACTGAACACAATGGGCCATTCTTCCATGACACACAACGTTCAGCTCTTTATCCCTTGTCATTCAAAGCCATGAATGTCTGTGTTAGAAGATGTTCCTACATCAGTGGGCCCCACTCCTGG
Source organism: Ailuropoda melanoleuca (assembly GCF_002007445.2). Lineage (NCBI taxonomy): Eukaryota > Metazoa > Chordata > Mammalia > Carnivora > Ursidae > Ailuropoda > Ailuropoda melanoleuca. The sequence goes on from NC_048225.1 coordinate 86,313,009, forward strand.
GGGCTCTGAACAACCAGGGCTTCTCATAAAGCAGAAGAGAGGTCTGGGAACTGTTTCCAGAAAGCATATACATTCACCCTCAATATGGTACAGGCCAAGCATCAAGTTTCTGGGCTTTTGTGTAAATTGTTACCAGTTTGGTGAGGTAAGCTCATACTGGTCTGGAGTCCTGCTTGGTAGTTATAGATATCGTTGATGAAAAAAAAAAAAAAAAGCAGGGAGAATTTTGTCTTCCACTTCTTCATAAGAGAAGGAAAATAATTGACCAAATTCTGTTTGGTGACAATTTTGCTCCTGGGATAGCATTTGAATTCTGGGCTTCTGTTTGGCCTGCCTTTAACCTCTGTAGAAAATTAAAATAAAATCCTTCTTATTGCCTTAATCCTTCCCTAGCTGTTTTAAATCAACTTTTCAAAGTGTATTGTCATGCAGTTTTGTTATCATTTGCATTTAAATGTAGTGAATAAAGAACTCCCTGCTGAATCCCTTGAGGAATGTTGAAGCCCAAAATCCCAGTTTGCCTGGTAAATCAAGAAGCTTTGAATATTCATTAAAGAGGCTTGAATGACTTCTCCATATGGAATTTGCTCTTAGGCCTGCACTCATTTTGTTAAGATTGGTTCTTCCTGGTTTCACTTGTGGTTGTATGGAGCTCTGAGCATGGACAGGGAAGGAATGACAGGGAGCTGGTAAGGACAGTTTCCGGAGTGGGGCCTTTCATCATGGCCATCAGGGTACTCTAATGTTTTTCTGGCAGTGCTCCCCTTCACTTGCTCCCATCCCCCACTCAGTACAACCCACAGTCATTTACACATATACATTTCTTTTAGATGCAAATAGTTTATTTCAGCCTATTGTGATCAAAAAAATTTTTGTTTAAAGAAATGTAGAAACATATTGCGCTTGGAAAGGCCAGGAAGAGGAAAAGGAATAAGAGATGAACGGCTGATGAGGAATTGTTTTATTGTCTACCAGTGGCTTTGGGGTAAAGTCCGAACTTTGGAAATTAAAAGGATGGGGAAGAGAAAAGAAAACCCAATTTGTCAATGAGGTAATCTCTCAGCTTCCTTTCTCCTTCTTTCCCCTTAGGCTTGAACTATACCCAGAGGGTTCATGACCAAAGGCCTTTGTGGGAAATGAAACCACTTACAGATATTCTTCTCCCTGGCTTGGAGAAGCAGGGAGCAATAGTAGCATGACATCCCTAAGACCAGGGAATTTTTCTGGTTGGTCCATGTTGTGACCAACCCTCTTCATCCTCTCCGATAAGTAATGACCATAAACTAACATGAGCTAACGTTTATTGGTTTATTGAGCACTTACTTGGTGCCAGGCGCTGTTTCAGCTCTTCTTATCTCATTTAATCCTTACAACAATCCTGTTTTTTTAAAGACTTTATTATATTTATTAGAGAGAGAGAGTGCAGTCCAGTCTGCAAGCAGGGGTAGGGGTGGGAGGGAGGGGCAGAGGGAGAGAGAGAATCTCAAGCTGACTCGATCTGAGCCTGGAACCCCACCCATGGCTCAATCTCCTGAACGTGAGATCATGACCTGAGTTAAAATCAAGAGTCTGACTCATTTAACTGACTGAGCCACCCAAGTGCCCCTTTACAATAATCCTATTATCACTCCCAGTCAGCTAATGATCAGAGAGGTTAGGTAACTTACACCAAGCCACACAGCAAATACACAGTGGGCAGAAACGTAGAGCCAGATGCTCTGACTCTGCTTACTGTTTTTTACTGCAAGATGCTGCCTTGCTCCTTTCCTGAGTGAGAAGGGATGCTGAGCACTGTTTTAGGGGCTGTGACACTGCAGAAATGGGCTAGGCCTCATCTGACACTTGCATCTACCAAGTGGGCCAGTGCCAGGGTTCCTGTGCAGAGAGGCCGGAGCTGATCTGGGGATCCTGCCCGAGGCAGCCAAGCGCGGATTCTGCAGCGTACCAAGGAGACCTGTGGATGAGTCCCGAGGACAGAGAAAAGAGCAAAAAGAAAGGCTCAGCCCAGAACCAGGAGACACTGGAGGGAAACAGATGTTTGGGAGCAAATCAAGAAGTGCCCTGGGTGATGATGTGAAGAGAGTGAAATAGCCATACTCACCTTTCTGCTCATTTAAAGGCACAGGGTCACAGTGAACAGATACAAATATGAAATTCTCTCCTTTTACACTGTAGTTGATACGAGTGTCCACAGATCATTATTCAGGAACCTCCCTCCCCTCGCACACTGTAAAATGAGTATAGTAACACCTACCTTATTGGGCTATTGTGAACATTAAATGAAATCAAGTGAATATATTGTAATACCACCTTCTTTGACTTCTTTTGGGCCCCAGGGCATTATTTCACCCCTTGCAAAATCACAGATCTGGTCCCTAAGGACTGAGTGATGAAGATTTTATTCCATATTTACAAAGAGATAGAAGGGGTTACAGTGTAAATCACCAACAATTTCTAAAATGTCACATTCAATTCTAGGGGGAGGAAATCTGGTTCTTCCCCTTATGGTAGCAGTTTCATCTCCCTTCTGCCAGCAACTGCCAGCCTCCATCTCTCCATGTCCTTCCCACAAAATGCCCTTGTGTCCTCCCCACCCATCCAGCACTTAGCTTCCTTGGCTCAGCTGCCCCTCCATCATCTTTCCTACCTCTCTCAACCCCTTGGCCAGTCTGCCTACCCCACTCAGTAAACAAAAGCCACTTGTCAGGTTCTGCCCAGCTCCAAGCATATCCCAGCCGTGTATAAAGATTATAGCCCACCCTGTCACATATAGAGTTTTTAACTGGGGCGCCTGGGTGGCACAGTGGTTAAGCGTCTGCCTTCAGCTCAGGGCGTGACCCTGGCGTTGTGGGATCGAGCCCCATATCAGGCTCCTCCGCTATGAGCCTGCTTCTTCCTCTCCCACTCCCCCTGCTTGTGTTCCCTCTCTCGCTGGCTGTCTCTATCTCTGTCAAATAAATAAATAAAATCTTAAAAAAAAATAAAAAATAATAAAAAAACTATCTGGCCCTCAGTAAGTGATGGATAAATGTGGGTAATACTTGCAATTGTTTCGGTATCTTTCCCCTGATGTCTTGCCTGGGCCAACACACAGTCTGGCCGGAGGTCTGCTTGCCGATATTAGCGGGGGATTTGGGAAATAACAGACAGGCAAAGGAGGGTGCATGACTGACATCAGTGGATGTTGTGAGTGGGCTGAGATTTCAAAAGAGGCCTGCAGAAGCGTGGACATTGCCAGTGAGCATCCAGAAGTCACCGGGGAGGCAGCCTCCTGTCCAGCACTATTTGCCCTTCTCCTTTTAATCACTAGTGGCTTACCTGTCAGTGAGAATAGAATGAGTGCCGAAAGCATCCTGCCTGTCCCTGCTGGGCAGAGCACCTCGTTTAGGTGAGAGCCCTTGGCAGATCCTGCAGGGTGAAGATCTGGGCCCCTGGTCTCCCTGCACAACAGTTAGCTTTTGCTGCTGTTAGAAAGATCTAGAGCCAACAGTCCGGTGATTGCTTATCCTCGGGGAGGGCTGGCAAGAGAACCAGGATCTGGGGCCAGATTTTTGCGCCCGTCTTCGCCCCATCACCCACTGGAACTAATGGTGACTTAGGGTAGAGAGAGTCTCTGTAGAATGGGACATAATCAGATTTGCATTTGGAAGAGACTTCAGAGATCATTCAGTCACTTATTGGATACTTTTCATGACAGAGAGCTCATTTCCAGTCTCTTTCATTGGTGACCACTTTAATTATTAGAAAGCTTTTCTGTCATGAGCAAAATCTGTGATCTTACAACTTGGGGCTGTTTGTCCTAGTGCTATCTTCTGAAACTGCCGACCAGGCTCTGGTTAGCTTTCACATCACCCCAATTACCTGGCACCTAGATTGGGAATCTTGCACATCTTCGTAATTCAATTGTATAATTTGGTAGGATCTCCACCCAACAATTTGAAGCACAGTCCAGCCCACTGCCAGAGAAAGGATTTGTGGATAACATGTTAATGAGTTACTGCTGGGTATCTCTAACATTAGCTCATCTGCTCTGCTCCCCATCAGCCTCAATCCCTTTCCCCTTCATAGAGCTACCACCCCCTGACCTATGTTAGGGGTTGTTGAGTTGTTTATTTGCTTATTGACATCTCTTCTCTAAGAATAGAAGCTCCATGAGAACATAACCTTGTCCTGGTCTGTATTGGCCTGTACTGTATGCCCAGTGTTTAGAACAGTGCTGGAACATAGGAAGGACTCACTATCTGTGGAATAAATCAAGAGCCAGATTAGGATAGTGAAGGTCCCAAGTCTTGTCATTTGAGCACTCTGGCGAAGGACAAATTGTCTCTTTCAAGACTGACTGCTATAGAAGCAATACTCCTAATCCTGGACTCAGGGCACTTGGGTTCATCCCAGTTTTGCATCCATTGGCGGGGTGACCCTTAAGCTGATACTTAACTACTCTAGAGCTTCTCCTCTTCATCGGTAAAGTGGGATTGACACTCCCTGCTTTGTTCAATTTCAGAGTTGTCCTGAGGATGAAATCCAACTATATGTGAGAAAGAATTCTGTAAACTAGAAAGCCCTATATAAATATGAGTTATTACTGTTAATGTTTATTATGATTGAAAATGTATAATCTTCATATAGCAAAAGCATATTTAGTCTGAGAATGAATTTATCTCACTCTTGAAAGGAATTAATTTCTGGAGCAGCTAAGGATCATACAATTTCTAGAGATGCTCTTTATGATTTTGCCTCAACTATCAATACTTATTTAAGTGCTTACTAGGTGTAAACATTGGTCCAGTTGCTGGGGGTACATCAGAGAACAAAACAGATAAAAATCCCTGCTTTCATGGCATTTACAGTCTAGAGGAGGCAGAAAGATAATAAAATAAATAATTATTTAGTGTGTTAGGTTCATAAGTGCCACAGAGTGCAACAGAGAAAAAAAAAGGAGCACAATAGAGAAATAGGGAGTACCAGGGATGGGGGTTGTAATCTTAAAGGGTGGTCAGTGGAAATCTCACTAGATGGTGATGTTTGAGCAAAGACTTGAAGGAGGTTAGGGATTCAGCCACAAGCCTGCTGGGGGCAGAGCATTCCAGGCGGAGGGAACAGCCAAGTGCAAAGGTCCTAAGGTGAGTGCTTCTCTCAAATGCCCAAGAGAAAAGTAAGAAAACCAGTGTGTCTGGAGTGGGGAGAGACAGAGTAGTAGACAAGGTTAGAAAGGTAATGGTTGGCCAGATTGTATAGGGCCATAAAGGACATTCTCAGGACTTTGGATTTTACTCCAAGGGAGAGGGGAGGCATTTGAAGGTCTGGAAGAGAAGTGTAACATCATCTGACTTCCACTGAATTATTCTGACTTTGCAAATGATGAGACTAAACCATCAGGGATGAAAATAGAAACAGACAAACCAGTTATTTAGTTACTCCACATAATCTAGAAAAGAAATGATGGTAGTTTGGACCAAGGAGGTAAAGGTGGCAAGATGTGCTAAGATTCTAGATGTATTTTGTAGGAAGTTCCAATAGGATTTATTAATGGATCTGTTTTGGTGAGAAGGAAAAAGGAATCAAGGATGAGCCAAGGTGTTTGGCGTGAGTCACTGGAAGAATGGACTTGCCATTTATTGATGTGGTGTGACTATGGGAAGAGCAGGTTTGGAAGGGAATATCAGGGGCTCAGCTTTGGGCATGCTACTTCTGAGAAGATGATTAGATATTCAAATGAAGATGGTGAGCAAGCATATACCAGCAGGAGCCCAAAATACAAGTAAATAAATAACTCGAAAGTCATCAGCACATAGTTGGTATTTAAAGCCACGAGACTGGCTGAGAATACTGAGTGAGTGAGTGTCCCCAGGACAGAGGTCAAGGACTGAGTACTATGGCACTGCAGTGTTTAGGGACTGGGGACATGGTGGGAGGAGTACATGGGGCAGAGGCAGCAACACTGACTTTGAAAGACAGCCAGTGAAGCTGATGCAAGCATGCTATGAAGGCACACAGGAGTTGTGTCTTTCCACAACGTCAGTTTTATTCAATCACAAAACAAGGTTGAAGCAGGTTCAGGATTCCAAACTCAATGACATTTTGCTACACATTTAACTTGGCTTCATTCATGTCACACAAAGCAAAGCACAATACAGTCACACAACCAACAAGATACAATAAAGGGTAGGAAGTTAATGAACCAAATGTGACGTCAGTCTGTGAGTACACAGTTAAGATAAGGCCATGGTCCAGGTCAGCTCCTGACGTGCAGCTTATTTTGTTCAAGCAGTAAAGAATCTTGGTTATGTTCAGAGATCGGTTGGGCAAAGCATTCGGCGGCAGTTGTGTTTTTGATGTGGTCCGATGTGAAAGGTCAACGTCTAGAGAGTCTACCATTTGCTGCAAAAGTTCTCCCCTTTTAAAGGAGTTTAACCAGCCTTGGGCTTTGCAGGTCTCCTCTGGTTCTACTGGTTATCAGTCCTTGGTGCCCTCAGCCTGTGCTGGTTCTGGTGATATCTGGTCTTAGCAGCCCTTGGCTGCTTACGTCATTGTTTGACATGAGTCACTGCCTGACATGAGTGACTCCATGTTGCTCTCTACAGAGGCAGAGGGGAATCAGGACACTGTGAGGTCCTGGAAACCAAGTGAAGCTAGTGCTTCAAGGGTGGTGGGCAAGATGAACCACGTCAAACATTGATGAGAGGTCAACAAAGATGACCTTTGAGAACTGACTGTTGGTGTCTCAAAGCAAAGGCCATTGAAGACTTTGAGAAGAGCAGATTTGCTGGATTGGTGGGGGCAGCAGCTGGATGGAGTGACCATAGCAAAGAGAGAGAAGAGTAACTGGAGAGAGCAAATTTAGATATTCTTTTGAGGAGTGTTACCCTGGTGGGGACCAGAGAAAGAGGGTATGGCTGGAGGGAGACATGAGTCAAAGAACATCTTTGTTTTTTATTATTTTAGAGTGAGAGAAATAACATCATGTTTGTACACTGATGGGAATCATCCAGGGGATATGGAAAAACCAAAAACACAAGAAAGAGAGGAGAGAAATCTTGGAAAAACGTTCTCGATTAGGTGAGAGGGTTGGGTTAAGGCGAAATGGTGGAGTTGCCCTTGCCGAGGGGCACTGAAAATTCACTCATAGGAGAAAAGAAAGAAGGGAATATGGAGTCGCATGCAGGAAGGTAGATAGATATGGTGGTGGAAGTGTGCGGAGATTCTCTTCTGAGAGTTCCTACTTTCTCAGTGAAATAGGGAGAAAGGTCATCAGGTGAGAGTGCGTATGGGGGAGCAAGCTCTGGGGTTTGAGGAGAGAAGAGAAAATGCAACAGGAGCAGGAACGGATCATAACCGATGTGGGGCAGGTGTTTCTCTAAGGGCTTTGGCACTGCCTTTGTGGGAGAAGAGCTCAGTGCCGCTCTCTGCTACAAAATATTGGCTGTCCCTATCCCTCCTTCAAGGTTTCTTGGTCAGGTTTTTATCAATTTTTAGGCAAAAGTTTTGAAATTAAACTCGCTTGCACATCACTCAAACGATTCTAGGTCATGGGAGCTATCGGAACTGTCACGGTCTTTTCAAAAAATTGACTTCATAAAAAGAAAAAAGGAAAAATGGTCTGCTTCAATCCAAGCTGACCTTCAAAATTCCAAATTTATGCAGCATGCATGGCTTAACTTTTCCTTCACATCATTAGTTCAGGAGTCAATCCTGGCCTGGAAATGCAGGCCTTTATTTCTTTTGTTTTAAACAAATGTGCTGTCCTTTGCATTTCTCCCTGCCATAGGGACTTGGGTTGATCTGGCCAGGCAACCCTCACCTGAATTATTTTATCTTTTTAAAAATTCTCAATGCTCGCTCAAATCACTACCTTTTAGACAGCAGCCAAGAGTCTTCAATTTTGGTTTTAAATATAATTTGTGGAACTACCATTAGAATCAAGCAGCTAACAAGTATTTGTAAGGCAATTAAGATGTACCAGTCGGGAAGTCATAATGTGCAATGATAGCTCTTCCATACTTGGCATTAATGATACGCCAACGAAAGCAGGATGGGATATCTTCTCAGGCTCAGCCACCTCCTACTAAGGAAACTGAGGACTGAGGGAGTGCTGACAGCATCAGGGTGGGAAGACGACCTTGGCATGTGACATTTTCTCACCAGAAACACTAAAGCATATTCATCTTGGTTATTGAGATCTGCACGTCTCCCTCTCAGTGCTGGCTGGTACCATGGGCGTGTTTGCGTGGCTGTTTTCATGGTGATGTACGTCACCTCTGATTTATAAGCAACACACACAGAGAAAGCAGCAATATTCCACCGCCTTCTCTCACCACCACGCCGACAGGAGCTGCCCTGTGTGGTGGATGCCCTCTGTCCCTGGGATCACAGAGGCAATGTTCTAAATAGTGATGCGTTTCTGTACATGATTCTGTAAAACCTCACTCTCCTTGCTTCGTGGGTCCTTTTGGATGGTTGAGAGTTTACTTCGAGGACTGAAAGAGAAGTAACATTTTCTTTAATACCTACTCTGCACCGGGTGCTTTTGTCCATTTTGTCCCATTTAATTCTTACAGTGGCCCTGTAGAGTGGGTTTTATCCCCATGCTTACAAGATGTAATGACCAAGGTGGTAAAGAGGTTATGTAATTTGGTCGAGGTTGCACAGCTATAATATCGAAAAACAGATTCAAATTTAGGTCTTCGTGCAAGACGGAAAAAAATAGTAAAGATATTTGAAAAACAGAAAAATGGTTTTTAATTTCCATGTTGCCTTTTGGGGAGCATGGATTCCAAGGGGCATGTCTTTGCCAAGTAGGGACCACAGGGGTGAGGAGCTACCCTGCAGACCCTGTATCATTCAGGGCCAAGGTGAGCACAGAGATCCAGGAGGAAGAACAGCGGGAGACCTGCAGTGCCGGAGGGGGGCGGCGGGAGAGGATAGAGGGATGGCCAGCTGGCAGGCCAGGAGATCGCTGTGCACAGAGATGCCCAGTGGAAATTTACGAAGGAGCAAAACTCTGTGCTCTGTGTGAGGTTGCTTCTCTCCTCCATCCCCCGACCCCCGTTCCAGCAAAACCCTGTCTTTTCCCTGTGCTTCGTGATACGCACTCACTTCGAGGGTAATGGAATAGTATCGATGCACTAACTCAGGGCCGGCTGGCATGAGTAAAGGCTGCACAAGGGTCTGGGGAGCACGTTCAAAGTCTACTCTTTTTCGCATATTCACTTCATGAATATCCACTGAGCCCCTTCTGTGTGCCGGGCTTTGTTTCAGGGTGCCAAAAATACAGCGATAAATGAGAACGGAGTCTCTGCCCTTTTGTAGCTGGTACACTAGTTGGGGGAGACAGACAACAAAAAACGAACGAGGAAGTGCTATAAGGAAAAATACAACAGAGAATGATTTTTAAAGTGTGGGATAGAAATCTTCCTGGAATATTTTTAACACGTGTCTGCTGTATGAAGAGAGAACGGAGAATCGCGAACTAATGGTTTATGACATTTGCTTCACAAAGTTTTCTTGGTTACTTACCATGCCCAAGTCAGCTCTCGATCCTGTAGTAAGTGGACTGAACATGCATCTTCGAGGAGCATCTGGTTCATAGGGGAGATGAGTGGAGTTTGTTAGTAATTTAAAAGGTGGTGAGGCAGACAAACTACTATAAACTTTCCAGTGCAGTTGGCAGGGGTACATTTCTTTAGGATCCCGAAATTGGTCTAGAGTGGGAGAAGGCCTTCCATAGACTCCACTCTGGGCCTTCACTTTGCTATGTACCCCTGCTTTTTAATGCTCGACCTTTGCTTCACCCAAATAAACATGGGCGCCTCTGGGTCACCCAGTTTACAGACCTGTCCCCCTGCCCACAGCTGGTCTCGTTTTTCTGGTACTCCTGATGAAGATAGAAAAGCATAGTGATCGTGTGCATGGTTTCCCAGCTCTGTCACACTTAGAGCTGGGTCCTCAGGCTGTGGTCTCCTCACCTGTAAACTGTGGATAACATTGCACCTGCTTCATGGGGTTCTCGTGAAGATCAAATTAACTTACGTAAAGTAATTAGAAGAGTGCCTGGCCCGTAGCAAATTTTGAGTTAGATTTAACAATTGTTATTCTGGTGTTATTGATGTGTTCATAATTATTATTTAAACTGACCTCACTTACCCACAAGACCACCGTGCACCTCCCAAGCAGAGAGGCCGCCGGTGCTGAGCCCTCGGCACTCAAGAGTTTCAGAAAGGAGGTCTACTTTTCTTTGAGACATATGAGATGACAACGCAGTGGTATTTGAGATGGACCTTGGAGACGAGGAGGATGTACGTATTTGGGAATGGCAGAGAAGAGGAGGAGAAAGCCATCCTAGTCAGAGACAATTCCATGGGCAGAAGAACAGAAGCCAGGCATATCGGGAGGCACCGATGCACTGGGGGAGATGATTTGCCTGAAGACTGAATGCATGAGGTCGAGGCCAAGAGAGAGGTGTGGAAACATTAGCGGACAAATTGTGGAGGCACGTGAGTGTTAAGGTTGTTGCTGTTAGACTTTACCCTGCAGGCAAACGGGGAACTACTGTGGATTTTTAGGAAGCCACATTTATTCTCTGCTGTAATGTAGGTGTCTAGATGTAAGGACTGTTCACCCCAACATTCAATAACTCAAAGCTACTGTAATATTTTGAGTTATCCATTTTTTCCCCACTAGTTTTATCTATTAGATGCTCCCCAGGGATTGGTCAAGAAAACCTAAGTGAATTAATTACTTGCAGTATATATTCCAGGTCAAGGGTATTCCATATTTTCTCAGTAAGAAGTTGTAGAAAATAGGGGCGCCTGGGTGGCTCAGTTAAGCATCTGCCTTTGGCTCAGGTCATGATCCAGGGTCCTGGGATCAAGCCCGCATCAGGCTCCCTGCTCAGCAGGGAGTCTGCTTCACCCTCTACCCTTCCCTCGCCCCCCAACCCCGCTTGTGATCACTCTCTCTCTCACTCTCTCAAATAAATGAAAAAAATAAAATCCTTAAAAAAAAAGTTGTAAAAAAATAGGGATGGGTTTTCCATACACAAACCCTTAGGACTATAGATGACATTTAAAACAACATTTAATTCATGTACCTATTTACTCTTGCATATTTAACATTATATACCATATGAAATAGTATATTCATTTATAAATATTGCCTGTCTTCATGCACATTTCATCCGTTTTATTCAAACTCATCACGGGCATTCAAACTCACCAGCCTCCATGTCTTTGTCACTGCTAAGTGAATTTTAGAATCGTCTAGTAGTTTTCCAGAACACAATATATTCATGTTTGTCTAAGTGGTTTGATATAAAGCCCTTTTTGCATCTGTGTATAATAAAATTTTATCCTAAGCTACAAGTGTCCATTTGCATAACATAAGGGCGGTTTTGATTGTTCATTTTTCCTATAGCTAGCTGCTTATAATTTCCATGAAATAGCTAATACGGTATTGCTTTTTTTTTGTTGGTAAAGAATTTTTAATTTAGTGCAAGATTTTGACACAATAAGGTCAACTGAAAAAGGCAGGATACATAAATATAGTATGACCTCAGCTATGAAAAAATACCCAAAACAATTATATTTCTTTCAAGAGGTATTTTTTAAAAAGCTTATATACAGGGGCACCTGGGTGGCACAGCAGTTAAGCGTCTGCCTTCAGCTCAGGGCGTGATCCCGGCGTTATGGGATCGAGCCCCGCATCAGGCTCCTCCACTATGAGCCTGCTTCTTCCTCTCCCACTCCCCCTGCTCGTGTTCCCTCTCTCGCTGGCTGTCTCGATCTCTGTCAAATAAATAAATAAAATCTTTAAAAAAAATAAAAAAATAAAAAGCTTATATTCAATAATCAACCCCAGTTATCACAAAGTTATATCCCCAGGACTAATTATTCGACGTGCGTTAAATTTCTTTGCCTTGTTTTTACCAATTTCATCAAATGTTTTCTGCAAGCACCCAAACTTAGCATAGACCATGGTTGTTTTAGGTGAAATAACTTTCCCTAATACGTAGCTGTTCAAAATAAAATAATTGAAGGGGTGCCCCAGCCTTCTCCGTCCTAAGGATATTTTCAGACACTGTATGTTTGGACATATATGGTCTCTTCTCTCCCATTGATAATGTCTGGTCTTGTGATCACTTTGCTCACAGATTTTCTAAGTAGGTATAATTTTTGCTTAAAAGATAGTCCTTTATATAACAAAATGCTACAGAAGAGTAAAGAAACAAAAACCAAAAAAATTCAGTTCTCTAGAACAGTCCTCACAATGGGCATCAGGTATGTGTCTTCCTTCCCAGAGCTTCCCTGACATAATGGATCAGTGCCCTCCTTCTGTCCTCTCAGCACCTAGGACTTACCTCCTCGGGCCCCCATCATTGGCTTCAGATGCACCCATTGACTTGTCTGGGGCTCTAACTAGACACTCGGTGTCTTGAGGGCAGAGACTATCTTGTTCACGACCTCAGTCCTTGGCACAATGCCTGAGGGAATAAATAAGTGTCACACATCCTCCTGTGATGAAGGATCATTCCAATATCTTAGAGAGTTGGTTCAAATTTCAGATGCCATACGCAGACTTTAATGTTTGTTGATTCCAGCTATGCACACACATTCAGATAGTTCCCATCTGTCGTCTAAATGTCTGGGTGGCCAAATCTCCTACACGAGGTGATGAATGGAGGACAGGCAGGGCCTGCATCTTTAGTGTAGAGGCTTCTCAAAAAAAAAAAAAAAAAGTCCAGGCTCGCCTGTTTGTTTCCATCTCTCTGGTTTGGAGCCAGGCCACACCCTCGTCTTCTCAGAAGATGTGCCAGTTCAGCCCGTCTGTAGACCTGTAATCTGCTTTGAGTTTGTTTTATCTCAACTAGACCTTCACCTGCCTCCCTCCAAGGTTGTCTTCCCTGGGTGTATTTTTAGATGGTTAGATAGTTGGTGGATGCTTTTCCAGGAATTTCTGCCATCTGTGGGTTGTAGGCCATTGCTTCAGCCAAGCTCCACCCTCCACTGCTCACGGTTTCCACACGGGCAAGCACACCCACACACGTAGGTACCCCGGGGCCTCGATGCTCACAAGATTTTTGTTGCATTGATTTCATGCTGCTGTGGTCTTGGGCACAGTTTACGTACTGTGTCTTGCCCAGTGCTCTGCTCTGTCGGATCTCATGTTTGGCAGGGTACCAACTATGTACCGTAGACGTTCATCTTCAATGGCTTCCTTTACATTTCTGTTCTTCTCAGCCAGGCATGTCAGCGCTTTCTACCTCAAGGCAGTGAGAGACACTCACTCTCTGTGGGGGGATGTGACTTGGGGAGTTCTTACAGAGTCCAGAGCATCAACATGAGGACATAATGGCACAGAGCCCAGACTCTGGAATCAGATGCCTGGTTTGAATATTGATTCTGCCATTGACCAGTTATGTGATCTGGAGCAAGACGTCTTCTTCTTCTCTCTGTGCCTCCACTCTCTCATTGTCAACTGGGTATAGAATAGTTCCTACTCCTTGGAATTCTGTGAGGGGCTTAGAACAATACCTCATACAGGATAGTGGTTAATTTTAAGTATGAGTTACTATCATTTAATATACTTATTTCTTATTGAGCTAAAATAGTAGCTGTTATTATTATATATGGTACTGGCTCTGGTCAGCTGGAAAGGAACTGACTGCCACGACCAGTCCAAATTGGGTTGTCCTTCCCCAGTCCCCTCCCCTGCAAGGTAGGGCTTAGTCTCTTCTAGGTAACTTGTACTTTCTCTGCTTGCAGAGGTTGGGAAAAGGAAAACCAGGGCCTGTCAATCTTCCATCCAGAACAGGAATCATGAGAATGCCTGTCCCTCTGGTTATTTACATAGTCAATTTCATTCTCATTTATCCTTACAACTAATCCTTTGACCTTTCCCACAGATTTCCTATCACTGGGCATCCCATTTCATCTCCCTCTCATTCTTCCTAATGGCTGGCACAGGTTCTCCTTATCTCTCTCCTGGACCATTAAAGAAGCTTCCCCACCGTCTTCTCCACCTCTAGTTCCAACATTCCCATCCAGTCCTCACACTGCTTCCAGAGTGATCTTCCTTAAACAAGTCTCATTATGCTTGTTCTCTGTTGAAAGCCTTCAGTGGCTCCCTATTACCTGCACAATTTATCTCTGTTCCTGTGTTTTTTATTTCTAGTATTTTCATTGGATTCTTTCTTATCTATCTGATGAAGTTATCTGTTTTTCCATGCTATTTGCTTTTTCCATTAGAGCCTTTAACACGTGAATCATAGTTATTTTAAATTCCTAATCTGATAGCTCCAACATCTGTATCATTTATGAATCTGGTTCTAATGATTGTTTTTTCTCTTTGGCTTTTTTCCCCCCCTTTTTGTATGCTTTGTAATTTTTTTGTGGAAAGTCAGATGTGTTGTATAATACAGTAGATAATGAGGTGAGTATATATATATATATTTTATGCTTGAAGATGAACACACCTTTCCTTTTTGTTGACCTGTAGGGTAGGGAGTTAATCTTAACTGACTCAGAATTAGGCATGGTTTGAAGTTAGGCTGGCTTTGTTGTTGCTGTGGTTACTCTTAGTACACCAAGGCTTCAAATCCCTCTAATGATAACTTCTGTTTATGGTATGGACTAATTTATAGGAGTTTTTTTTTTGTCAATGTCTGTTCTCTGCTTGACTTTTAATCTTCTTGCTTGGATTTGGGTCTCCCTTTGTACTGCTACCCAGAGAGAATCTGCCTTTTGTGGCTCGCCTAGCTATATTTCAGTTTTGTTTTGTTTTGTTTTGTTTATTTGATGCTTGTTAGTATGGAGAAGGTGTGTGTGTGGAGGCCTTTCTCTGATGTCCTGATTAATCCTCAGCTGTAGGCAGGCAGTATCCATCTGCGACTCAAGGCAGTAGATTTCGCAAGTGTTCTTACTCCTCCTCCAGATGTAATGCAGCAGCCATCATGCATTTCTGCCCCTCTACCAGAGGTAGAGTTTTCCTTTTATTTCCTATTTCCTTACCCCAACTTTTGTGAGTTTCCACCAATGCTCTAAGACTGTCGTTTTGCTGCCCTTCCTGCTCAATATTTTCTTCCTTAGGGAAGACAAGGGAGGTAGAATTTCAGCAGTGGTTTTGTTCTTCTCAGCCAGCACTGAGAGGAGCTTTCTCCCCCCTACCTTCACTGCAGTTCCCAGTGAAAAGAATTTATAAGGAAAACCTTATTTTTGGTAGTCAACTGAGC
The DNA here is from genome assembly GCF_002007445.2 of Ailuropoda melanoleuca. Taxonomy (NCBI): domain Eukaryota; kingdom Metazoa; phylum Chordata; class Mammalia; order Carnivora; family Ursidae; genus Ailuropoda; species Ailuropoda melanoleuca. The sequence goes on from NC_048225.1 coordinate 86,328,235, forward strand.
AAAATTGGACTCCTCTTATGAAAGTTAAAGATTCCAAAAAGTTCTCAGACCCAAAGAGATTGCCATTCTGCCTCAGCATGGAAGGGCCTGCTGGGCCTCTATAGACAGGGCCATGATATTTATTAGAAAATATCTTCCACGGCTTATCTTCACTAACCACGACACAGTCAAATGCATCTTGAAGATCGTAAAGTTCTATATGGGGACAGTGGATTCCAGGTTTGGATTTCATGGGACACTAAGATTACAACAACAGTCATCAGGAGGATCAACATCAGGTTCTCAACTCTTTATTTTCAGGACCAAAAAGCACTCATTGTGCTATCACATCATTTCAGTATGAAAGAACATTTAATACCACCCCCTCACACACACCACAAACTACAAACGATGTAGTCTTGGAATAGTGACCAATCCTTTACTTGGAATGAACTTAACCCTTTGAAAAACTCAGTAAGGTGACTTAACTTTTTATCTTTATCATCATAGATCAATGGATGCTTAGTTATGGACCAGCACAAGCCCTCAGCCTAGTGCTCATGGGCTTGCCGCAGAGCTTGGCTGCCTTTTCATGTAGCTCTGTTTTCTGTATCTTTGTTGTGACCTCCTGAAAGCAGGATCATATCACATTCACCTCTGTTTTTCTAACTTGACCCTCAATTGTAGCCTATGTAATAGGTGTTCAGCTAATGATAATGATTAATATTAATATTAATTATTAACACCATAAATATGTGTATGTACATATATGGTACTATATATGTGTGTATATACACATACATGTATATGTATATACATTGCTAATAAATTTTAGCTGAGCTGAATTGACATCCTGTCATGCCCTCTCTAACACTCCTTAGATCCTCTCCCAGTGCTTCACTAAGCCCACCTGGAAGGATGCAACATTTACTTTTATTTCTTTTCATCTTAGTTGCGTTTAGTAAGTGCCCACTTTGAGCAAGGAGGTTTCTTTTTTTTTTTTTTTAAGATGCTGTAGGAGATAAAAGGATAAATAAGACAAGAGTTTCACCCTTAAGTGGTTTATAATTATTATGTACAGAGGTAGTTAAAATACTAAGCAGAGTGTGATCAATGACCTAATTATGAGTACAGAGGGCCATGGGAACAGCTAAGAAAATGTTCATGTGCCCACTTACTCATAAATACTCTGAGTGGTTGCTTTGTTTTGGGCTTAAGGTGGAGGGAGGAGAATAAGCATGAGTTTTGCTTCGATGGATGGTTGCAAAGAAATAATAGTACCAAGGTGTAAAGAAATAACAGATGTGGAAAGAGCATGGTTAGGCAAGGAGCTCGGAGCAGGGAACAGCTACTTCTTCCTGGGGATGAGGGAATGGCAGGTGGTCAGAGAAGGGATTAATGCTGACTTGGGGAAATCTGGAGATGTTTCATAATGAAAGTGGCATTCGAGTTGTCCTTGAGGTGGGACAGAACTTAGACGTCTGGTTATGGAGGAGGGGAGTTGGTCCTACAGGAAGAGCCTGGGCAGAGGCATAGGAGAAGACAAGTATAGGTCAGGATGAGGAAATATAAATTCATAGTGTGGAGAGCAAGGTGTATGGAGTGGAGGGAATGGGGACTAGAAGGTATGATTGGAGAGGCTGGCCAGAATCAGAGTGTGGCTGGCAGGGAGCAGGTGCTTAATAGACACTTGTCAAATGATTGGATAAGAGAATGACAGCATCAGACACGGGTTGTTGTCATTTTGTTTGCTTACTTATTGCAGTAGCTAATGGTGATGAATTTTAAATAGGGAAGTGGTATGATCACATTATGATGGCAGCTCTGTGGAGGACACATGAGAGCCAAGGCCAACCATGGGTGGGACCTGAGTTAGGAAACCCTGGTGATTGTCCTAACTGGCCTCCCTGCCCCCAATTCTGGAAAGCCTGCTTCTCTACCTCTGTGCAAAGCTAGGCTGGAATGCTTCCTTCTTTTGAAGGGTTTATGGGTCAATGAATGTAGGGCTCAAGTTAAATGCAGGGTATGCTTAAACACACGCTGGGAACATCAACACACATCCTATTCCCAGGGAGGGGACTAAGGATCTCCTGGTTGCATTTGTGTGAGGGTTGGACTGGCTCCAAGGGAGGATCTGGGGAGGTGACATGTAGCATGACTGTCGGCCCTGAAATTTGTACAAGCCTCTAAATGTCCTAGACTCGATGGTCCTCCCCTTCCTGCCTCCTAGAGGGAAGATGGGTAGCCATCCAATGTTCCTTTCTTAGCACTCCTCATCTATTCGATATTGACATCAATAAACAATGAAATCACAGGATTCAGATTAAGGAAATCTATTTTCCTTGCATGTGGTACAACACAGTTTGAAAATAAAAAAAACAAATCAAAGGCTCTGAAAGCAAAACTAATGCAAATTAAGGTCTGGAGAAATCCATCAGCATCTGAGCATTTATTTTGCTTTCTTCTCCCCTTTAAATTAAACTAACACTTTTTTCCAAAGCTCAGATGTGAATCACGGCCCCTTCTGGAATGAATGATTATAACTCTGGCCTAGTGTAAACAGATGACCCCCACAACTGTGGGAAGAGAGGCTCTTCTCCATGGGGTAGGAGGTGCTCAGGCCTTGGCCTCTTGTGGGCAAACTGCCAGATGTGGAACTGCCCAGGTGAGGTAGCCCGAAGCCAGGGGACTGAAAACAGACCCACGCAGAGTCTACCTTTCTTTTTCATGAACCCATCACTTGTGCTTTTTTTAATTTTGTGAGTGCTTCTCATTAAATTTTTCAGTGGTGCTGCAGTGTATAGAGAACTGGTTCAGATGCTCATCCCTAGATGTGTGACCTTGCAAGGGTTACTTAAATTCTCTGAACTGCAGTTTCCATCCCTATGATTTGGGGGCATTAACACCCAGCAACCGGGGGTATTGCATAAGGTTATATGATATAGTACCCAGAATGTATCTAGCAAAGTGGCACATAGTGAGCACTTAACAAAAGGTAGCTTTTCCTCCTTATTAATAAAGAGTAAAGTTTAACTATCTTAAAGGAGAGGGCAGAAGCCTTAGAATAATCACGGATTGTTATTCTAGACACTTGTGCTTTCTTTGATGACTCTGGAATTTCGTGGCTGTTCTGAAGCTTTTCGCCCAGCAGTTAATGCAGAAGAGGTCAATGGGGGCTGGTCAGCTGTGGGGCTGCCCCGAGACAGTAAGATCCTGTTATGTCTACCCTCAGGCTCTCCATTAGCTCCCTGGAAGGAGGAGAGTGGAGAAGACTCTGGTGGTGCATTACGCCCACGTCGAGTGTCCCTTTGCAATCAGACCCCACAGATTGGATGTCAGCTACCTGCCTCACATAGAGAGTACTGACTTTTTTTTTTTTTTAAGAGAGCCAGGTGTTTGATTTGGCAATGTCGCCTGACCTTTTCTTGTCAAGGATTCCCAGGAAATGATAATTTCAAGTGTGCAGTGGGGGTGAGCAGAGAAGCTATAGGATGGCCCCAGCCCTTCTCATCCAGCCTAGGGCCTGGTGCCTCAGCAACCATCCCAGGCCCTCAGGCCAGTAGCTCTGTTTAGGGTCTGTCAGCTCCAGGGATGGGACATCTGGGCCTGGACTCTGTGGCCTCGCCAGAGGAGCTGTTCCTTCCATAGGGAGCCCAGACGATGAAAGACATTTGTGTCCTCTGGTTCACAGGAAGGATCCATGGAGGGTCTCTCCACCTCTAAGACTAACCTGGGGAATTAACCTTCAAGACTTGTTCCTGCCCCAACTTCCAGGCTTAGTTGTTCAGACAGCATCAGGGCCAGATTCTTTCTTGACGTCACAGGGTATCTTGTCCCTATGGTAACTGACCTGTTCAGCTTGGTCATTTTTGGCTTTTGATGTCCCACATCTCCTTGGAAATTACCTGGCCATTACATGAAAGGGAGGGGCCATTTTGTTTGCAGAGGCAAAATATTTCAAGGAAAGGACAAGGAGCCAAGCGATTTTGCAGTAGGTTCTGAACTTTAGTCTCACTAAAAAGTCTATTTTATTTTGAGGCATAGGAAGGATCTGGAGTTCCATCTGCCATTCCGCACAGGTGGCCCCACACAGATGACATTTCATTTTCTGTATCTGAAGGCCAAGGCTTGTTTTCTGTCTCGCTCTTCCAGCTGTGTCTGGACCGCTTGCTCTCACTCCCTCAATCAGTGTCCACCCCCTGGCTTTGCTGTTCCTTTCTCTCCTTTGATTTTCTTCCCTGGCTTGCTGTGCTGTGGAGTTTATTTCTCAGCCATCACTGCTGCTGCTTCTGCCTTATCTCTGTCTTTCTGGTTTGCTAAGCATCTCTCTCCCTAATTTGTTTCACCAGCCAAGGACAGTTCCTTGAGAAGCATGTCTTTGTTACCTGTTTCAAATGTCCTCCGGAACTGCCCCTATTTCTCTGGAGAAGCAGGTAGAGCATTCACAGCTCACCTTTTGTTTCTTTAATCTTGCAGTTCCTTGCAAAGGAGAGAGGAAACTGAGAAAGCCCAGCTCCCTCTTTCCTTGCCCTCCAGCCACCAGCAAACTCAGCAGAGCTCAGAACATCCCAGAGTTTCAGGCCTTTCCAGCTCCTTGGATTTGCAGTTTCAGGAAGTTTGTCTCATGCTTCGGGTGGCTGAAAGCATCAATCAAAATCTCTCTCTCTCCCTCCACCCTCTGCTCCCCCCCCCCCAAGGCATGGGGGAATCCATCCTAAAATATTTTTCCAGGCAGTTGGCTCTTCCTAAGTGAAGACACGTGCTAATCACTGCAGTCAGATGCCAGCACTTGCTCACCTGCTGATTCAGAGGATATTTACCAAGCCCCCCCCCGGAACGCCTGCACCCCGTGACGCTCTGGGCACCCTAGAGAGCACCCTGGGCTCTGCAGGAGCTGTCCAGCCTGCATGCTGGCGGAGGGATGGAAGTTCAGGCAGGGATTCGGCCTTTCACAGCATCAGGACTCTCATGAGCTCTCCAGCACCCCGTTGTTCTAGTTTTCCTGCCAAAACTTGAGATGCAAGAGGCGGCCCGTATTTTTCTGGGGATGTTATTTCATTCCCCCAGGATTAACAAGTCTCACCCACTCCCTCCCCTCAACCCTACCTCTTCCCCTTCCTCATTCTCCTCTGCCCAGCACACTTGCTAACTTGAGCAGCCAAAGACTGGCTGGGCTCCGGCGTGCTCAGGGAGGGTTTTCAGTTTTCCCTCTGCAGCAGGTAAAGGGTAAAGGAAAGGGACGAGAACTCACAATGACTGGGTTTCTGCTCCGGGTCAGGAACTGCGCCTGTCTGATGATTTACTGCGACTGGAACCCAGTTCTGTCTGAATCCCGAAGTCAGAATCTTGCAGCTACAGCCTCTGTGCGGGTGCGCGCATGCGCGCAGGTGGTGGGCGGTGCTTGGAGAGGCCAAAGTGAGCAGTACGGATCTTCCCAGTTTCCTTTCCTCCCGCCATGCGTCCTGGACCTGGAGAGGCTGGCCACACTTCTGCTTCTGCTCAGAGTGCAGCCGTGTGTCTTGGACAGATGGGGCATTAAGGCCTCTGGCTGTCTCCCCAGAAGGACTCAATTTTCTTTCACATGGCTTCAATGGACTCCAGGGTCTGAATGCCCAAGTTCTAATCCCAGCTCTTCTGTTTGCTGGCTGTGTTACCTTGGGCAAAGTACTTAAACTCTGTGCTTCAGTTTGCTCTTCTGCAAAGAAGGTAATAATACTATTCTCATTCCTAGAGTAGTCAAATTCGTAGAGACAGAAAGTAAGATGGTGGTTGCCAGGGGGCAGTGGAAGGACGGAATGGAGAGTTATTGGTTAATGGATACAGACTTTTAGTTTGGGAAGATGAAAAGGTTCTGAAAATGGATGGTAGCGATAGTTGTACAACAACGTGAGTATCCTAAATGCCACAGAACTGTGCACTTAAAAATGGTTACAATGGTAAGTTTTATGTTATATATATTTTACCACAATAGTGGGGAAAAAAAGAGAGAGAGAGAGAGAGGTGCCTGGCTGGTTCAGTCGGTAGGGCATGTGACTCTTGACAGTAGTACATGAAACTCTTGATCTCAGGGTCGTGAGTTCAAGCCCCATGGTGGCCGTATTGTTTATATTTACAAAAAAAAAGTTTTAAAAATGCAAAAAAAAAAAAAGTATCTTCCTCAAAGGATTTGGGGGAAACTTGAATGAGATAATGCATTTAGAACAGAGGCATAGTAAATGCTCCATAAACAGGAGCTCTTTTGGGCTCCAGCCTTGCCTTTTCCAGGGAGATCCTTGAAGCCGGGGGCACAGCTCTGTAGGACACACCTGTCTCTTGGGTCAGGGTTGCATGAGAAAGGGGTCTCACAGCTAGTGTCCAGAGCAGCTCCCTGTGTGTGATTCGGCAGCTATCAGGATGGGCTGGTGACTGTGCATTTTAATGGAAGAGCTCTCACTGCCCATGTCAAGCAACAAGGTTATAAATGGAGCACTGCTTGATAAATTGCCTCATTTTGCACATACTCGCTCCATGAATTGCGGGCTCTGACGTGCGGCTGAATTTGGTGGTTAAGGGAGAACAAAAGAATTATGAACCCACTGAGGATAACATCCAATTGAATGGCATCAACACAGTATGTCTGAGAAGAGAATGGTGTTTCAAAGTTTTCACTGGCCTTGCCCACAAATCTTTATGTGTGTCAACGGGGAAGACGGGAAAGCAAGGTTCTTAGAGTTCAGATCAGGAAACAGCTAGCGAGGTGTTATGGAACAGAGGAGGGAAAGCAGACACATACAGTAGAATGCCCCTGTGTTATGCTGGATCTGGGGACAGGAGCTCCTTTAGACTTCCTGTGTGCAGTTCTCCCCAGACACCACAACTCAGTCCAGAGCAATACATTCATTGTCTGGTGTATAGAACTCAGTAAGCTGCAGACAACCCGGGCCAGGGCAGGGGGCAGTCAGGAGAAAAGACTCCCCTGTCCTTGTGTCCTTGTTTGGGCCCCTGAAGACCCTTCCTAATTCACTGCAGCCACGAGGCTCACCCAGTTCTGAACCCAGAGGACCCTGCCACCTGCGCAGGCAGCTTTGCACTGCCCTTCTAGCTCAGGGCTCTAAGACTTACTGTCTCTTGCAGCACTTCCCAACCCCTCTATGGTGAAAGACCAGGTTTGTATTTTGATTCACTTTTTTAAAAATTTCCAATCCATTGTGGGTAGATAGAGTACAGTTAAAATGAATTACTAAACTTGTTTAATAAATAAATGAAGAAATAATTTGGAAAAATGAAGAAAGAAAGAGATACAAAATACAAGACCTCTTCTAAAATTATTATAGCCAGCAGACATGACTTTGCCTAGTCAAAGTGCTATAAAAGTTTCTAGATACTTACTCTCCATTTTTGTGCTTGGTGTGAACAGATCAGTAACAAAATGGCTGTGCCCCCACGCTGGGCGGGAGGCCTGTTTTGAATTCCATTGTTCTCAATGGCTGGTCTCCAGAATGGTGTGCCAAGACAATCCATTGGGGTGCAGGAAAAAATATTGCCAACCTATTTATATTTTTATTGCATCTTCTTCTGATTTTTACTGTTGTGTATATTTTTAACATACATAACACAGTTGTAAAATAAGACACATACACTTTATAGGCAAAAAAAAAAAAAATGGCAAGTTGTACTCAGAATCTTTTTACTGATTTATGTGACCAAAAACACTTGAAGTCTACTTCCCTCAACTACTCGTGTGAAAGTTACTGATATCTCTCTTTGGGGCATTGCTTATCTTGCGTTGGGCTTCTGTTGTTTAAGATTTCATATATTTATGCCTGTCCTAAAATTATAAATTCTTTGAGGGCAAGAACTATGCCTTATGTGTGTTTATTAAGCTGAGAAAAGCATGGATGTGATTTCAACCAGCGTGCTGGGATACAGGAATACAAACATGACCAGGAATTGGTCTCCTTTCTGTAGGATGTACTTGTCTAGGTTGAGGATGGAGACCTTACAAGTTAGTAATTGCTTCTGGTATAACATGTGCAATTGAGTAAGCATGCATCCGTAACAAACTCGAGGCACAAAGCGTGGGCAACTCCATTGGGGATGGTTCTCAGATACCACCCCGAAGAACTGATACCTGGAAAGGAAGGATGACCACGCTTTGCATGGCTGGCAGGAGGAGGATATTTTGAGCAATATTAGGATGCAAAAAGGCATAGAGGTGAAGACCTCTTCACCTATGCCTTCACCCATGAGGATAGCTCTTTAAAAAATAGAAGATAATAAGTGTTGGTGAGGATGTGGAGAAATTGGAACCCTTGTGCACTGTTGGTAGGAATGTAAAATGGTGCAGCCGCTGTTACAAACAGTATGGCGGTTCCTCAAAAATTTAACATAGAATTACCATATGATCCAGCAATTCCACTTCTGGGTTTATACCCCAAAGAAATCAAAAGCAGAAACTGAAACAGGTATTTGTACACCCATATTCATAGAAGCATTATTCACAATAAACAAAGGTGGAAACAGCCAAAGCATCCATTGACAGATAAATGGATAAACAAAATGTGGTCTGTTCATACAGTGGACTATTATTCAGCCTTAAAAAGGAAAGTGGTCCTAAGACATGCTGCCACTTGGATGAGCCTTGAGGACGTTATGCGGAGCGAAATAAGCCAATCACACAAGGACACATATTGTATGATTCCACTTCTATGAGGCACCTAGAGGCATCGAAATTATAGATAGAGAATGGAATGGGGTTACTAGGGGTAGAGGGTAGAGGGAATGGGGAGTTGTTATTTAATGGGTACAGAGTTCCAGTTGGAGGAAATGAAAAAGTTCTGGAGATGGGTGGTGGTGGTGGTTGCACAACAATGTGAATGTATTTAATGCCACTGAACTGTACACTTAAAATGGTTAAAATGATGAATCTTATGTTTTATATATCTTACCGCAATTTTCAAAAAAGGCATGAAATAACAAATGACACAGTGTATTCAGACATGGCATTTTCTGCACTTGACTATGGCTGGACCGTACGCTGTGAGGAGGGGAGGAAGGAGAGGGAGGAGGTGCTCATGTTCCTTCCAGTTTCGAATGAAACAACACGATTCTTCTATCCCACATGCCTCTCTGGCTGCTCACTCCCTTATTTCCCTACCTGGACTGCCAGGTTTTCTATCCTTACCTCTCTGCAGCTCTTTCACCTCCACACATAACACACTCACTGAAGACTGGACACGGCCCCTTACCTTCCCTGAAGGCTCACAATGGCTTCTTTGGTGCTAAGTCCCATGGACTCTTCAGTCTTCTTGACACTATTGACCACATGCTTCTTGTTGAAACGCTACTCTCCTTACAATTTTTCGGTGTCACTCCTCTGATTTTCCTATCTGCTCCTAGTTCCATCTCAGTTTCCTTTGCTGGGTTCTCTTTTTTCTCTTGTCTGTTCATGAAGATCTTTCCCTGGGGTTCCATCCTGGGTTCCCACCTCATGTTTTGTAGCCTCTTCTTGCTGTCGCTCATTTCCTCCTGCTATTGTTTACGTATCAGTAACTCCCGAATTGATGTCTCTATTCCAGATCTCTCATCATAGCATAGGACGTGGATATTCATCTTTTAACTGTCCCCTGTCCACCCACACTCAGTGTATCAATGGCATCAGCATCTTGCCTGTACTCTCATCACACTCTTTCCCTCTCTCCCCTCTGGCATCTCTTTTGTTCATATCTGTTCAATTCTACCTCCTTTCCATGTCTCAAATCCATTTCCTTTCAATTAATAATGATAATACTTATAAGGCTACTATTTTCTACCACTGTGTGCTCTTATCGATCCTGAAGTCTCCAAGCTAGCAGAGTGCTGAGCCTGCTGCATAGTACTAAGATGAACAAGTAACGATGATGAGAATATCTAATTCTCATATGGGGCTCAGTATGTGCCAGGCCCTGTTCGAAGCACGTCACATATAACACTTCACTGAATTCTAACAAGTATCCTATGAGATAGATCATTCTTTTTCTATCATTCCATTATTCTTTTCCGGGTGAAAAATGGAGGCACAGAGAGGTTAAGCAACTTGCCCAAGGTCCACAGCTTATAGAGGCTCAATGTTGAATGAATGAATGAATGAATGAATGAATGAAAACATGAATGGGAGAATAAATGTCCGAGGCCAGAAAGAGGAGCTGAGTTGCATAATGATAAGTCGTGCCATGTGTATGATTGGTAGATTGGAAACCATTTCTTGGGTTTCTTTCTAAAGAAGTGCTAAATCTTTGTTTTGGCAGTTGTAGTTTGACCCAGGGTGTAGTAGTACATCAGAGAAAATAAGAATTTGATCTATGTGATCAAGATAAATAAGGGGACAAAACATTCTTGATGGAGAGGGAAAGGAAATTGGTTGGTCCAAGGTCTGATTTCAGTTGGAGGCGTGAGTCAGGGCGGTTTACCTACAGTCCGTGCCTGCAGAGTGATATTGGCATCCTGCCTCATCCAGCCCTTGCTACACAAACATCGTGACCAGCGTCCCCCAGGGAGCCCTATACCTGGGATTTTTATAGCACAGAGTCCTGGGCATCTACAGGAGGCTGCTGGCCACCTGTCATTGTCACTTATTTAAAAAACCCGTTCTTGATACCCACATCGCCTCTATCACACTAAAGCCTGGTTACCACAAAACTATTAATTGAACATTTCATCATCTAGAAAAATTGTGCTGCCGGACCTCTTTGCTGTCTTCCCCAGGTCTTAACCCTCCCCGAGCTTCCTTTTTGTTTTCGGAGGGCTCTATGCTGCAAGTTCTGTGGTTCTGCCGTGACCATTGAGAAAGAAAAGCAATGAAAAGCGTCCTTCTCCTCCTTTGCTGCCCTCTACAACCAAATAAACATCAAGACACCTCCATTTTTCTGGCTATTCCTGTTTTCTTCCTTTCTCCTAGCTAAAAATAAACACATGAATAAACTGCCCACTCTGACAGGCTGTCAGAATTATAAGACATCTTCAAGACCTGCTGGTTCAATGTCTTCATTTTAAATATGAGCAAACAGAAATCTAGAGAAGGTTGAGAATCCTGTCGTGGGGCACAGTTTAGATGAAAACTCTCGCCAGGGGACATGGGAGATAGAAAGCATTCTCCCTTTGCCCAAATTCCTTCCCGCAGCTTCTATTTATGTGACAAAATTACACTGTAAATTGATTTTTATACTTTCCTGTGATTTCTCCTTTAATTTTTATTTAGAAAAATAACTTCATTTTTTAAAAGATTATTTATTTATTTATTTGACAGAGAGAGACAGCCAGCGAGAGAGGGAACATAAGCAGGGGGAGTGGGGGAGGAAGAAGCAGGCTCTCAGTGGAGGAGCCTGATGTGAGGCTCGATCCCAGAACGCTGGGATCACGCCCTGAGCCGAAGGCAGATGCTTAACCACTGCGCTACCCAGGCGCCCCTAGAAAAATAACTTTAAAAATCTATCGTATTTCATTTCTTCTCTGCTGGTTGCCTTCTCCAGAGTAAGCCTTGACATAGAAAAATGAAAGCATTGTGTATGTTTTTCTCTCTTCCCTTCTAGTGGCTATATGCAAAAGGAAGGATTGCCGTAGGATACCCGAGGAGAGGTGAAACTTCAGTGTCTAATATTTTCACAAGCCCTATCCTGTGTACTCCCATGATGAAAATCACTTTAGGACAATCATTGAAATACAATGTTATTTGTAAAATATTTGTAAAAATATCGTTTATATACCCATTTTGTCCACCGCATGATGAGGCATAGACTATGTCATCTTCCCTTCTGCGTTCCCACTACATAGCACAATTTCTTGCACATAGTACACGCTCAATAAATGATTGCAGGCTTATGGCTGAATGGAGTTATCAGTCTGGCCACTCATTCAGGGCTTAGACTCCCTGTTATAGAGAATACTACTTAGATACCCTCAAGCTCAGCTTTAGCGCAAAGACAGCACATGATAGCAGGAAGAAGCAGGTTGTTTTTATGCACATGGAAGAAGCCAGACAAATGCTTGGAGCAGGAGACTAAACTTACTAGGTTGTCCATCAGGAAATTAAACAGCCTATCCATTCATTAGAGGAGGAACAAATGACAGGCCTTGTGCATTACCAGACTGTTAATAAGCAAGAGCCAGACTAGCTTTTATAGAAAGCCAGACTCCGAATGTCATGTTACCCAGCCCCGTCAAGTTACCCATTCTTAAAGTCTTGCTGTTCAAAATTGTGAAGACCGTAGAGAGTACTGGTGCTAGAATTAGGGGGTTACAATCCCTCTTTTATAACGGTCTCTGTGCTCCTTTTTTTAAGGCTGCCGAGATGGTTTATATTTGTTCAGATGACCTCATGCAGAGATCAGCCGGGCCACGTCACCCCTCACCCAAAAGGAGAGGCATTGTTGTGTGTGTGTGTGTGTGTGTGTGTGTGTGTGTGTGTGTGTGGAGGGGATCTCATAATAAACTCACTGACCTCTTCAAATTGAAGGCCTTGCCTTTTGGACTTCAATCCATTCCACTTGCCATGTTGAAATTGGTCCAGCAGGGTCAAATACATCTTTCTAAGGGAAAGCATGTCTACAGCAAGGGTGAAGTGATGAGAGAGCCTCACACATTTTTGAGTCTCTATTGGGTACTCCAATCTGTGCTTGATGCTTTTGCATCTCATTTGTTCCTCATAACAGCCCTGGGAGAGAGGTTTGACCTCTTTTTTACGGATAATAAAGCTAAGGGTCAGAGAAATAAAATAGACTTGCTTGAGATCACAGAGCTAAGCGGTGCAGCTAGAATCAAATACAGGTCAAATACAGGTAAACCTGTGATCCTTGCAACATATCATTCATTCAACAGCTGTTATAAAAATATCTGAGGCCAACAAATAACCCATTTTTAAAAATGGGCAAAGGGTTTGAACAGACATTTCTTCAAAGAAGGCATGCAGATGTCCAATAAGCACATGAAAAGAAGCTCAACGTTATTAGTCATTAGGGAAATGTAAATCAGAACCACAATGAAATACCATTTCACACTCACTAGAATGGCTATAATAAAAAAGACCAATAATAACAAGTATTGGTAAAGATATGGAAAAAATGAAACTCTTGAACATCATTGGTGGAACTGTAAAATGATACCACCACTTTGGAAAACAAGAAATTAAACATTGAGTTACCTTATGATACTAACAGTATCACTCCTAGGCATATACCCAAGAGAATTGAAAACATACGTCCAGAGGTGCCTGGGTGGCTCAGTCGGTTAAGCATCCCAGTCTTGATTTCGGCTCAGGTCGTGATCTCAGGGTTGTGGGATCCAGCCCGGCATCGGGCTCCACACTCAGCAGGGAGTCTGCTTGAGATTCTCTCTCTCCATCTCCCTCTGCCCCCCCCCACTAACTCTCTCTCTACCTCTCTCTCTTTAAAATAAATTAAAATCTTGAAAAAAAGAAAAAGAGAAAACATATGTCCACCCAACAACTTGTACCTGCATAGTTATAGCAGCATTATTTATAATAGACAAAAGGTGCGAACAACTCCAAATGTCCATCCGATGATAAATACATAAATAAACTGTGGTATATCTACACAATGGAATATTATTCAGCCATTAAAAAATGAAGTACACTTTAAAAGTAAGGGTGAATTGTATCATACTGACACCTGCTACAACATGAGTCAACCTTGAAAACAGGATGCTAAGGGAAAGAAGCCAGTAACAAAAGGCCATATACTGTATGATTCCTTTCATAGGAAATGTCCAGAACAGGCAAATCCACAAAGATAGGAGGGAGTGGTTGCCAGGGGCTGGGAGGAGGGAGGAATGGCCAGTGACCGCTAGGAAGTATGGGATTTCTCTTCCGGGTGATTAAAGGGTTAGAATTAGATAGTGATGGTGAATGCACCACTCTGTGAAGAGACTAAAAACCACTTAATTGTACACTTTAAAAATAAGGGTGCCTTTTATCATATGTAAATTGAATCTCCATAAAGCTGTTATAAATTATAAATGTGAGGCCAGAGGGTTGGTTTAAGCTAGTGTCAGGTAACGATACTTTGGAAGAACACTAACTCACTGGGCATATGCTACCAAGATTTAAGATTTAACAATAGAATGACCAATAGAATGCCTGCAGGGAATGTCTATCCATGACAGGCTTGGAAATGAATTTCTTGATAAACAACCAAAAAGGTGAAAGAATGTCCCTTTTGGTTCTGGTGTGAGATACACCACTCTTTACAATAATATTAATATATCTCACAGAGATTAAGGCGCTAAGAGTATACAGTCAATAGGAGACACAGTCCCTCTTTTATACTACAATAGTAAAATAAAAGTAAATGTAGTGCTAGGACCACTATTGCTACTTTCATTTGTTCATTTATTAAAAAATACTTATCCAACATCTGGGATGTATCAGGTACTTTGCTATTTGTGTTAGAATTTATCACGCTTATTATTCACAGACATCTCATAAAGTATTAGTCTCTCATTTTAAAGTTGAGAAAACTGAGACTCACAGAGGTTAAGAAAACTGCACAAAGATACATAGCTAGTGAGTAGTATAGACGGAATTTGCCCCAAGATTTGTCTGACTCCAGAGCTAAGAGCTAGAGGATTGGATTGGAGAGTAGAGAGCAAGCAGTGGCTGGCCATCTATGGACAACATCAGGGTGGGGACGATGAGCATGGTGGTGGAGTGAGTATGTCTAGCCCAGACCCTGGAGTCAAATGCCTGGGTTGGAATCTTGCCTCTGCCATCTCATGAGTGTACTGATTTAATAAGTTATGAATACAAAAATACTTTCAACAGTGTTTGGCACATAGTGAACATCCAATGTGCAGAGCATTTATTATTATTATTATTATTATTATTATTATTGCCACCTCTGCACACACACATGGTCATGGCTCTGAAGTTAGGGACTATTGCTAAAAGGGTAGAAAAGCCTGTCACAGATTTACAGTTGAAACATGGTTATCTCTGAGGAATGGGCTTAAGAGAAGAGGAGTGCAAAGAAAGAGGAAGGATGTTCTCACTCTCCCTTATTTGTATATTTTACAATCATGCATTACTCTTTAAAATGAAAGAAAACATAGCTGATAATAATGCTTTCGCCAATAAAAGAATACTTGTACAAAAAACAAAACAAACCCGGGGACATTTGCATTTATTTTGATTCTCGAGAAACCCAGAAAGTGAGTCTTCTATATGCAACTCACAGACCAGAGTCTTTGCAGTGAGGGGCACGGTGCCAAATTTAGAGATTCATTACCTTGCTCCTTCAGCCTGTTTTCCATTATGGGCGAATTCGCTGTAATTCGATCTTAATAGATGACCTGGCAGGCATTTCTAGACCTCAGCTCTACAGGGGGCACCTCTCTGCTTCCCAGGTACTCCCCCAATCGGTGATATTTACAGGTGTCTACCAGCAGGCCTTCCTCTAGGAGATTGGAAGGTGATGGGGAGACTTGTTTGCGGATGTGGAGTCTGAGAATGTCAGTCATGGGTGGGGTCCGGGGCTCAGGAAAGGAAGGAAGAAGAAGAGGTGAGCAGTCACATCTTCCAAGATGTGAGAAGACAAACTACGTCCATCATCTCACCCCAGGGAGCAAAGATTGGCTATGCATCTTTCATCTTGCCTAGCCTCAAATTTTCCATGTCAGCCCTACCAGGCTGTTTTTCCTCGGTTGAAGTGTGCTTTCTCATTTGTGAAATGGGTTTCGTATTTCCTATTTTCCAAGGGTTTTTGGAAATCAAGTTAGCTTTGCCCTGAAATGCATCATATAAGCTTCTGGGAGCAAAGCAGAAATGATACAGAAATAAGGACAGGGGTCAGTGGAGTGACTCATCACTGGTTTGCCTCTCTACAGGAAGAATAACTGGAGGATTGAAATTTAGCAGCCCCTCAGAAAAGGGCCCCAAACCAGCAAAACTTCCATGTTTTACACTTAACTTTACATAAGGATACGGGTATACTTGGGACAGACAATAAGGATACAGGAAAAAAGCTGTTAGAATGTTGTGAGCAAAAGCACTGTCATTATCTTGCAGGTCTCTGTGCAGGAAGAAAAACTAGAAAAAATTTAAATCCAGGTTAAATTCCCAGGATAAATGCCTTCCAGTGCTTCCTGCCTTTAAACCACACCTGTATCCTACCTCTACGGGACTCAGTCTCACACATCTCTCCTTTGTCCCTCTCCCACTGCTGAGTCAGAGCTTTGCAAGGGGACAGGAAGGAGACAGCCCCAAGGGACGTGTTCCCACCAGCCTTGAGCTGACTCCATCTCCATCCCTTACAAATGACGCAGATGCCCTCTGTCCTGTTCTCCCATACTTGGAAAAAGATTTGCCCAGTGCAGTGTCACACAGAGGAAGGACAGAGTTCAGAACTCACATGGCTCAAAATATAAAGTGATTCAGGAAATTACGAAACAAAGACAACTGGCATCAGCCTCCCAGGTCTGTTCTTCCAATCTCGTCCCAGAGCAACCAGACAGTCTAAGATGGAATGAGCTGTCATTCCAACTGACAAATCTGGTGGTTCACATACTGCCATGTTTTCTTCTCTTGGCTATCTGTTGGGTGGGAGACGGGGAGAAGAGGGGATTTCCGTTTCCAGAGTCTTTTGTCTCCTTATGGAAAGGTTCCTAATGGCAGTACTATATGTGTGTCATAAAGAAGTTCTTGTTTCCTAACATAATCTGTTGGTAGTGTGGCATTGAGGAGGCCTGAAGGAACCGGGAGATACCCTATCCACCACTTCAAAAAAGAAAGGACATTTTTGGAAATGTAACAGAATTATTAAAATTACATTATAAAATTAATTATATAATGAAATCAGTTTTGTGTGTTCTGTAATTGGTATTAAAAGTCACACCTTTTAAAAGAAAAATCAAGATAGAACATTTTACTAGTATATTGGAACAATTCAACAAATAATGACACTTTAATTGTACCATCTTTGCCTAGCTACTCTCTGCTAGCCTGCTTGCACAAGCTTTGTTTTCACATGAACGCCTTCAAGTTCTGTATGTGAGGCACGCACGTTGCTGCTCTGTTTCCGTCAGGGACTGATTTGCTACTATTATATTCAAGTAATTCAAGCTCCTCCCTTCTACTCCCAATCCTTCAGCATTATGTTTATGCTATCCCATTAAATCTTGTTTTGATTATGTGATGCTTCCCTTCAGGAGGGAAGGGATTGGACCCTTTCAAAGGAAGTCAAATGATAAAATGGAGGGGTGCCTGGGTGGCTCAATCAGTTAAGTGTCTGCCTTTAGCTCAGGTCATGATCTCAGGGTCCTGGGATCAAGCTCCGTGTCAGGTTCCCTGCTCAGCGGAGAGTCTGCTTCTTTCTCTCCCTCTGCCCTCCCCCCACTCGTGTGCATGCGTGCACGTGTGCACATGCTCTCTATCTCTCTCTCAAATAAATAAATCTTTTTTAAAAATGATAAAATGGGGGGGCACCTCGGTGGCACAGTGGTTAAGCGTCTGCCTTCGGCTGAGGGCGTGATCCTGGCATTATGGGATCGAGCCCCACATCAGGCTCCTCTGCTAGGAGCCTGCTTCTTCCTCTCCCACTCCCCCTGCTTGTGTTCCCTCTCTCGCTGGCTGTCTCTCTGTCAAATAAATAAATAAAATCTTTTTTAAAAAATGATAAAACGGAAGGAGTCAGAAGATATTATGATGGGAAACGACTTCTGAGACCACTTTATCTAATCCTCTTGTTTTACAATTGAGGAAATTGGGGACCAATAGGGTAAGGCATTTGCCCAAGGTCACACAGAGCAACTGGTGGAGACACCAGAGGCCGCTCCCCTTCTCTACAGCAACAGGATGCTTCTACCTTCAGAGCGTTCATTCAGCATAGCCTGAGTGAATTAGGAGAGGTTTGGAAGGGGGCATGCACCAGCTTTAGTGAGTGTGTGCCTTGGACCTTTCAATGTGCTACCATCCAGAAAGGAGGAGCAGAAGGTGAGAGGGGAGAAAAAAGAGGATAGCTGCACACTCTTGGCATGTGGGAAGATTCTAGAAATAGTTTAGACTCAGCATGTTTAAGAAACTGAAATCGTCGGACCAAGGGATGAGGGAGGATAAGTGATGAGGCACGTATACCCCACAGTTCTCTCTGGTAGCTGCCACTCCCTGTTCTGCTCGGTTTTGCCTCCAGGTCTCTGGTCTCAGTCTGGTCACTCAGCTCAAGATGTTGCAAATGCATTTGCAACATTTTCACCTTCGCACCTTTGCTCGAGCACCACCTCTATCCTCCCCACCCTCTGTGGCCCAGCTCAGAAAATCCTTCAGAGGGCACTTCACGAGGGTACCCCTGAAATATTCTGTTGAGTGTGATTCTCTTTTCGCTGAGCTGTTTGGCTGTAATACTAGGTTCTGCCATAGATTATTTTGCTACACTTTTTCTCCTCCTCACTAACGTCCTCCACACGCTGCCCACCCCTCCCCCACCATAGCGATCTCACGGAATCAATTATAAGCTTTTTGAGGATGATCGTGTGTCTTATTAATTTTTACATTATCCATAGCACGTGGCACAGACCCAGACCACTGTGGGTACCGAAACTGAATAGAATATTGGCTGTGAATTTTAACGGTAGACCTGATTCTGTTAGTGAAACGTTGTTTGGTTTTTACCAAAACCAAAACGTTATTTGTTTTCTCACAAACACAGTTTAATCTAGAAAAATCCATCTTCCACTACCATAAATAGCCCCTGGAAGCCCAGAGGAATTTTAGCACCTTTCAAAGGTGAACATTTCTCACTTCCTTGCTAGTTAACTCTGC
This sequence comes from Ailuropoda melanoleuca, assembly GCF_002007445.2. Lineage (NCBI taxonomy): Eukaryota > Metazoa > Chordata > Mammalia > Carnivora > Ursidae > Ailuropoda > Ailuropoda melanoleuca. The sequence goes on from NC_048225.1 coordinate 86,346,995, forward strand.
TTGTTTATATACTGTGAACGCAGTCACAACCACTTGACTCAAGCCCACGGTTTATCTGGTTGGTTTTGTCTCTGGCCTGGTGTTAGTGGTGTCCATGGTCTAATGGGAGTCAGGTCTGAGCACAAGTTGGAACAAAAGATTTGAGATGCAGGACAAACACTCAGGGTGATGATGCTACATTTTTGCACTCTGTAATTTAGTAGGAACACCTCAACTATGCACTTGACCGAGTAGCGTGCTGGCAGCCTAGGGCACTCCCTGGCATCGCTGAGTGGAAAGCCTTTGGTGCCAACGAGCTGCTCAGATGCACCCAACAGGCCGGCTATTTGCCCCAGAAGCGGCTCTAAATCGTGGCTTTCTAATGGGGAATAGTATAGTCTAATGGTTAAGAACCAGGAGTGTTTGGACAGAACTAGGTTAGGTCCTGGTTCCACCATTACTAAAGGAGTGATGTAAGATAATACTTAATCTTTTTAAGGCTCATTGTTAAAAATGCGTGAAGTGGAGTAGTAGCCCGCTTCACGGCATTGTTTTGAGGATTATACGCAATTGTGCATTTCTCTGTAGCGTCCGTGCTCAGTCCCTGCCAGCTGTTGGGAGCTGACTATTCCCATGTGCTTAGTTATAGATGCCCGGCCTCTCTGGCAGTGGTTCTCCACTAATTCTGGCTTTGAAGCAGGAAGTGCTGCTCTCGGAAAACTAAGCTGAACCCTCCCTACCCTCAGTGCAGCCCTGAGATCTCCGGGAGAAGGATTTAAAAGGTGGAGAGAAGAATGGTACAACTCTGGTTTGTCAAAAACCTTTCCTCTTGGGACGCCTGGGTGGCTCAGTCAGTTAAGCATCTGCCTTCGGCTCAGGTCATGATCTTGGGGTCCTGGGATTGAGTTCCACGTCGGGCTTCCTGCTCAGTGGGGAGTCTGCTTCTCCCACTCTCCTTCTGTGCTCCCTGCCTCCCTCTCTCTCTCTCAAATAAATAAAATCTTTAAAACAAAACAAAACACCTGTCCTCAAGTGTCTAAGGCTGGGAGAGGGGCGGCAGATCTGCTGTCTCTACATCAGGGGCTCCGTGGGTTAGAACACGGCCCAGAAACATGCTGTGAGCAGAATCTGGGCTGGGACCTGGCTAGAGGGTTAGCCATTAAAATCTGTGGAACAGAGCAAGCTTCAGGGGCCCACGCCAGGACGACATTTCTGATCTTGGCCACAGTAGCATCTCTCCCAATGAACCCATGAAATGCACATTTATTATTTCATTCATTCAACAAAATCTTATTAAGTGCCTGCTCTGTGCCAACCACTGACCTCACAGAGTTTTCATTCAAGTTGGGGAGACAGGTGTCAATCAATTTGCCACAGGAATAGCAATAGAGCACTGGTTCTCAAACCTTAGTGTGCAGGGTGCCTGGGTGGCTCAGTTGGTTAAGTGTCTGCGTTCAGCTCAGGTCAGGATCCTGGGATCCTGGGATAGAGCCCAATGTTGGGCTCCCTGCTCAGCAGGGAGTCTGCTTCTCCCTCTCCCTCTGCCTTCCACTCCCCCTGTTTGTTCTCTCTCTCTCTCTCTCTCTCTCTCGGTCTGTCAAATAAATAAATAAATAATCTTAAAACAAAACAAAACCTTAGTGTGCATCAGACTCCTCTGAAAGATTTGTTAAAACAGTTTCTGATCCAGGAGGTCTGGAGTGGGGCCCAACATTTGCATTCTTAATGAGTTTCTAGGAACCACACTTGGAGAACCACTAATGTATAATAACAAACTGTGATAGGTTCTCTGGGGCAAAAATATAGAGGGTTCTGGGAGAGTGTATCAGAGGGTCCTAACTCAGATCAGAAGAGTCTTAGAAGTCCTCTCTGAAGAATGGCATTTAAACTGAGGTCCGGGGGTGCCTGGGTGGCACAGTCGTTAAGCGTCTGCCTTCAGCTCAGGGCGTTATGGGATCGAGCCCCCACATCAGGCTCCTCCGCTGGGAGCCTGCTTCTTCCTCTCCCACTCCCCCTGCTGTGTTCCCTCTCTCGCTGGCTGTCTCTATCTCTGTTAAATAAATAAATAAAATATTTAAAAAAAATAAAAATAAAAAAAATAAACTGAGGTCTGAACAGATGGCGAAGAGTGGGGGGAGAGAATGAGGGGTTTGTGAGGAGGAAGGGAGCATGGTGAATTAGAGAAGGGAGGCCAGTGTGGCAGGACCATGGTGGGTGGGGGGACAGCCATTCAGACAAAGTCAAAGGGACAAGAGTCACATAGATCATCGGGGTCTTGGAGATGAGCAGAAGGGTTGTGGTTTATGTGTTAGGCATGGTGGGAATCCTTTGTTGAGCAGAAAAGTGACATGTTCCAATTTATTTTAAGATTTAACTTATTGCCACTGTATGAAAGATGGATTGGATAACAGTAAAAATGGTAGTAGGAAAGTGGTGAGGAGACTGTTACAGAAGTCCAGGCCAAAAAAAGGTGACTTATAGGGATTGAGGGATGTAGGTAAATCTGGGATATTGTTTGGAGGTAATATGGCTAAAATTTGGTGATGGGTTGGATGTGGGAGAAAGGAAAAGAAAACAGTTAAGGATGACTACGGGTAAGTAGGATGAAATTATAGCAGCGGGATGGATCTGATGATCTTCCTAAGAAAGTGATGAAAATTTTGTGCCCACATCCACTGACAGTCTTTATTTGATCTTCCCTCTCACCTTTCTTCCCCCTTTCTCATCTCTTTGCCATCAGGCCAGTCTATACCCATCCGCCATTTCCTTGGGCTAGTTAAGCTATTTGCTGTGGCGATAGGCTATCTGAAGATGAGGGTGAGGCTCTGGTAAGTTTGATCAAACCCTGTGGGCATTGGTTCCCAATCTGACACACACGGCGAGGAGAAAGGATTTGTCCACACATACAGATGCTCTATCTCTTTCAAGCTCTTCTGTAAAACTCTTAAAACATTCATCAGAGAAAGCTTAACCTTGTCATCCTTATTTCACTGGAGCAACACTGAACCAGGGAGCAAAATGCCTTGCTGTCTGCCAGAGAGGGAAGGAAGCCGATTCCAGAGTGGAGGTTTGGGGCTTCCTGGCTCCTAGGTATCTCAGCAGGGCCTCTTGCTCAAGCAAGTAGAAGTAGGTCATGAGCTGCAATTAGGGACAGGAGCAGGATGTTTCCAGCTGGAGGTTTGATCACCAGTGAGTCAAAGTGGAGGTTCCCATGGCAATGGTAATACCATCTCTTTTTTTGAAACCAGCAACCCGGCAATATGGGGGTGAGTCAACTGCTACTTTGAAAACCTGCTGTATTTCTCCTCTTTCATGTCTCAGATTGGAAATATCCGTGACGACTTGGTTCGCAGGCATTTGGTAGGGTTTCAGATGGTTTTCCACATGGTGATGTAGTCTTAGGATAGAAGCCCAGAAGCACCATCTCGTAATGTGCCCTTCCCCTTGTCCACTGCACCATTCCCAGGGAATGATAGACTTGAGGGCTCTAATGGTATGAGATTTTTTTTTACTAGCTTAAAAGTCTTTCTCAGGGCATTACAGCATTTTCCGACTTTTCTGATTTTGAGAAATATCAAGGAGGGAAGGATGAATGGAAAAATCCTGCTGTTTCCTAAGATCTCTGAGAACTTTTGCTCTGGTTCTTCTGTCTCTTTAGGAGGTTGTGTTCTGAAAATGATGGCCAGGGCCTCTTCTCCAAGCCCCCTCATCTGCTAGATTGCATGCCCAGGCCATCCAGGCACCCCCAGGTTCTATCTCAGGATGACTCAGACAACTCCTGAATCACAGAATATCAGAGCTGGAAAGGGCTTCCGTCAGAAAGGGGTGAGCATAGAACTAGCCGGGACTTTAAGACTTCATCCAGGTGAGGTCTCTCATAGTGCAGGACCTTGGTGTGGTCACTGTGTTCCTGAGACCAGCCATTTGTTTTTTGGTCCAGGTTTCATAGACTGACTCACAATAACCAGGTTTGCCATAAATTGACATATAAACTCAAATGTCTCTATATAAATTTTATAATGGGGGATATCCCATTTCGGAGACCCGATTTCTCAGGTCTCTTATCCAGTGTCAGAGTATTTGGGAGATAGAACTGATAATCGGGGGGCACCTGGGTGGCTCAGTTGTTAAGCGTCTGCCTTCAGCTCAGGGCGTGATCCCAGAGTCCTGGGATCGAGCCCCACATCAGGCTTCTCCGTTGGGAGCCTGCTTCTTCCTCTCCCACTCCCCCTGCCTGTGTTCCCTCTCTCGCTGGCTGTCTCTCTCTCTCTGTCAAATAAATAAATAAAATCTTTAAAAAAAAAAAAAAGAACTGATAATTGGAACTTACTTAGTGATTAAAGCTTTAGAGCAAAGTGAAGTGGATGACCTTGAATGATCTTTCATCTGGGACAGAAACTCCTGCTGAAGTATCTCTGCCCAACAACACACACTTTTGGGTTATAGCAGAATGTTCACATGCCCTTGAGCTTACCGTTCCCTTCCTAGGACAGCCTTGGGAAAGTAAATACTGATCAGTTCTGCTCCTTTTGGCATATCCCTGTCAATAACATATCACATTTCATTGGGTTTCAACTGTCTCAATGCTAAAGTAATTTGCAATATGTCCGCTCAAATCACACCCTGGTTACCTTGTCTCCTGATTTATTGATGTTCTCTTTGGATGGGTTGACTGTTAATAGAGTCCCTTTCCAAGGGTACTCACTTTCTATGTTTTTACAGGGAGCCCACTAGAGCCTCCTCGAGGATTGTGGAAGGACCAACAGTTCTTCCAATCCAACACTTTAAAACACGAACTCCCCTGGGGCGCCTGGGTGACTCAGTAGTTAAGCGTCCGACTCGTGATTTTGGCTCAGGTCATGATCTCAGGGTTGTGAGATCGAGCCCTGCATTGGGCTCTGTGCTCAGCAGGGAGTCTGCTTGAGATTTTCTCTCTCTCCCTCTGCCCCTCCCTGCCCCCACTCTCTCTCTCAAATAATAAATAAATAAATCTTTAAAACATAAATTCCCAATGCCATATCCCCGGCCCACCTTGACTTGAATACTGCCAACATTGCAGAGCTCACCACCCTCTGAGGGCTTAGCTTTTTCAACAAAGAGCCTAGGCTGAAAAGGATGAACCAATGAGAAGATATTGTCAGTGCCCTGTGTGTCCAGCACCTGCCTTGTAGATGAGGTTTTTTCTGAAGGTGCTGCCAGGGATACAAGAGAAGAGTAAATGACATCAGGAATGGATAGCTGGCCTATTACAAAAGTTCCAGAGAAGGAGGGTCCAGACCTCGACTTGGCAGTTTGTGTCCTCAGCATCCTCAGAGCTCATTCAGTCACTTGGAACGACTCCTATCTATCCAGGACTAAAGGTGTTTGCTATTTTGATGGAGAAAGCTGAACCCTGGGGCTCAGGAAGGGAATAGCCCGCTACTAGAGCCCAATGAGGCTTGTCCAAGTGTCTGAAAATCCCACCATAGTTTCGGACCCTATTTAGTTATAGCATTATCTCCAGAAGTTTCCTTATAAAGCAAATCATTTTACATGAAGTCACTAACAGATGATGATGTAAGTGGCTGAGCAAAGAACAAGAGCCCCCCCCCCAAAATGGGACCCAGGTACAGGAGCACTGATTTGGAGTATGGGGCATACTTCTAAAGAGGGAAATGGAAATTCTGAATGATGGTAGGTTGGCTGCTAACAGTGATGGGACATGGCTCCCAAGGACCCCCATCCCCACCCCAACCCTCAAAACAAGATTCCACAGTGAGATTTCATTGCTATTTTTTGCTGACCCAATTCTGGAACTGGGGAATTTTCCCTCCAAATTTATCTTGAACTCAGTAAACTAGCTTATTGTTCAAATCCCAGCTGTACCACTTAATAGCTTTGCGATCTTATATATGGTACTTAATTTATCTGAGCCTTAGTTCACTCTGCTGTAAAGAAGAGAAAATAATACCCACCCGGAAGGACTGCTTGTGGAAGATTAAATGAAATTACATGTAATGTGTGGCATGCAGTAGACATGCAGTAAATGGAAATAATTATTTCTCCTCTTATTTCTTGTAGCAGCTCCCTTTAATGTGTCCATAAAGAATTCCTTCTACTCCATTTCCAAGAGTCTTGTCCAGATGTACAATCGTTCACTCCAGGAGCTGAATTGCGATCAAGCCTAATAACAAAAGTAAATTTGAACACATTAGCATTGGCCTTGGGAAGTCAGACATTTATATTCCTTACTAAGGATAACTTATAGACTTTGAGCTATAAAATTGTGGTAATAAAAGGAAGGTCCAGGGGCACCTGGGTGGCTCAGTCATTAGTGTCTGCCTTCGGCTCAGGTCATGATTCCAGGGTCCTGGGATCCAGCCCTGCATTGGGCTCCCTGCTCAGCAGGAAGCCTGCTTCTCCCTTTCCCACTCCCCCTGCTTGTGTTCCCTCTCTTGTTATCTCTATCTCTGTCAAACAAATAAAATCTTTAAAAAAAAGGGGGGGGGTCCCGTTCTTTCCTTCTGTCTTCCTTTTCCCCCTTTTCCCTCTTCCCTTTATCATCAAGACCTTCAAACTGCAGGGTATCTTTGAATGAACTTATCTCAATTTCCCCTCCAAAACTGACCAAGGCTGACTAGGACAGTTCCCTGAACTCATCTGGTGAGAAAAGGGGACTCTGTTGTCCTCCTGGACACGCTAGGTCATGGCTCTTGCTTGGTGGGTGAAGGAGGAGAAAAGAAGGAGGAACCTGACAATCGTGTTATTCGATTTGTTTATTGATAGCCCTTACCATCCTGTACAGTTATGCCCCTTGGAATGGGAACTCCATGTGGGACTGTGTGTATCTCATATACTCTCATGTGTTCGGTGTTTGCACAGTGCCTAGTGCACAGCAGGGATTCAATACATGTACAGTGAACGCATGAATGTGTATGATTGTGGCCGGGGGGGGGACGGGGGGGTCTGGAAATTTGCTGAGCTTAGGAGCCTCCAACTACAAGGGGACCTCCTATTTTTTTCCTAAAGATTTATTTATTTATTTGAGAGAGAGAGCAGGGGGAGGGGCAGAGGAAGAGGGAGAGAAGGAGTCCCAAGCAGACGCCACACTGAGCACGAGTCTGACTCTGGGCTCGACCCTATGACCCTGAGATCACAGACATGAGCTGAAATTGAGAATCAGATGCTTAACTGACTGAGCCACCCAGGTGTCCCTGGGGCCGGGCCTCCCATTTTGGACTGAGACATGCACCTTCTCGCAAGCTCAGCATTGGGATAGTTTCCATGTTTTCTTCCCAGGAAGTGTAAGCCTCTCGGTTCCCCCTACCCCACCCCACCCCGGGCTGCCAGTCTGCAGGGCCAAGATACATTTCCAGCAGGAAATCAGTATTGGATGTTCCCTTCCTTCCCTAGCATTTATGTTTGCAACTTTGGAAATCTCATGTCCTCTTCTCACCGCTATTTTGGGTGAGATGGGAAATTTCTCCCTGGGCTTTTACATTCTGGGCCCAGGCCACCCGCTGCTGCAGTGGATTTTAGGCGTATTATTTTCTGCTTCTCTGAGTGCCAACAGCACACTCGGCACTAGACACAAACATGCAAGGACAGCGCTCGCCTGCCCCAGAGGCTTGCTGGGTAAGTTAAACAGACAATAAAATGCAGACTTCAAAAATGTCAGAGGAGAAGGCATTTAAAATTCTCAGCGGGGGCTGGAAAGAGAATGCTTTTAACGTCTTTTCATTTCTTTCTCTTCCCTTGCCTTCAGCTTCGAGCTGCCTGAGAGCGGTCCTGCCCCTTCTCAGTCTGTATGGCCATTTAAGGATGACTAGTCCTTTTGTGAGCAGGCAGAGTTTGAGCTGTTGGCCCTGAGTGTGGACAGTGGCTCCTAGGATCCGCCCCAGGCTGCCTGAAAGAGCAGAGGCCCCTACACTTGGCAGTGAGCCTTTCCAAGCCTGCTTTCAATTCTACCATGTGGAATGGTGTTATAAGTTGATGATTCAGGATTGCAAACCAGCAGAGCTCTGTCCTTTGGGGGAAGCATATTCCACATGACAGGCTTCCCTCAAGCTATTTCTGAATACCAGAAACCAGAGCCTAGGACGGTGCAGATCAGGAAGCAGGTGAACTGGGGCCCATGGCTCCGGGTCCACCTGGCCGGAGTTTCAGGGATGATGCTCTCACTGCTTACCTTGGTCTTTGCAACAGATGTCCCCCAGGCAGCATGGGTCCTCCCCTGCGTTCACACTAGTGTTCCTTTCTCCTGACAAGGACCTAACCTGCGTCATTGGCTCTCCTAAGCAGACAGGAGGAGAAACTGCGATGACTCCCAAGGCTTCACTTCCTGGCCCCCTGCAGAGGCTGTCTTTCTGAGGAAAAGTTGTGCTCATTGGCTGATGAAAGTATCAGGACTCAACTAGTGAATTCAATAGGTCTGGCACCAAGATCTCACCAAAACTCATGGCCTCAGAAAGCATAACATCTTCCTTGTGCCTGGAATGTGTGGCAGGAACTGGTGAAGGAGAACCGTTTGGGGGTTTGTTTTGTTAGAGCAAAAGGACCCTGCTGAGATGCCCCTTATCATGACGTACCATGCAAGACACTTCGTTCCGGCCGATCTCCAAACATGGTCCGGGCTACAAGGCTGGTCTGGAGCATTAGGCAAAACAGAGACATTTGCTCTATCATTCTCCCTTCATCTCCCTTTCTTATTTGTTTCCGGGACATTCACATCAGTACACAAGTCTTAACAGCAAAGAACATAAATGTCTTTGTAGCTAATATTTTTTTGTGCTTGGTGCTGCTCCTTGTCCCCAGGGGAGCCCCCTGGACGGACATTTACAGTGAGAAGGATAGAAATGATTTAACAGCACTCACTCAGCGTTGCCAGAATAAATTGCTTCCATTCCCCCTGCTGCCTATGCGTGTGCTTACATACTTGTGCATGCATGCACACGCACACACCCAGACTAAGACCAAACAAACCATACTGCTTATTATTTCAAGGGACTGAAAAACCCCTAAAAGGTGTCATTGCTGGGTTGCCATCATTTTTACTAATCCTCAGGCTGGACTGAAAAGGAGAGAATGTATCACCCATGTTGAGAAAATAAAGGAGGAGGGCATTTTATATACAGGTGCCGTCTTTTCAAGAGAGGCAGGTGAGTGCCTCTTTTCAAAACGGGGCAGAGGTTGGTGAAGGGAGGTATAGTAGGAATGCTCTTGGGAACGATGTTCAATGTACATGTTCTCCCTCATTCCTCCCACCCTGAGTTGCTATTGAACCTATAACCACGTTTCTGAGAGTGTGTGCCATCTCTCTGAGCGTTGGCATAAAAATAAAAAGGTTGAGATCAACTGATCTAAAGAACAGGCTGGTTTGGGGCCCACCTAACAGGTGGAGACTAGAAGCACTGAAGAACAAATAGTTTCCATTCAAAGATCTGCAGCGGAATGGGAGCCCCTGCGGTAGCGGCACGGTTGTACTGATCTTCAAAGAACGGTGCTGTTGCAATCATTCGTATGTTCAAAAACATTTTTGAAAATTCAGATGTCCAGAGCCCCATGCTACGTGCTTCAAAGACACAAAGCTAGAATGAATAACAACATTTTTAGAACGTATTTTTCTATGCAATAGAGAATTTTCCAAGCATTTTCACATAGTACTTTATGCAATTTAATCCTTTCAACAGTCCCATGAGAGAGGTATTTTATAGATTATGAACCAGGAGTTTGTGCTCTCCAGCATGGACAGAACACTCACCGGGGAAAGTGATAAAACACCAGAGGAGAAGCTACGAAGGATGTGCTAAAGTAGTTTGTAAGAAGGAAAGGTCAGTTCCAACCAGGAAGATCAAGGAAGGCTTCACGGAGGAGGTAGCATCTGAGTGGGCTAGAGGAATTGCATCTTCTGCGGTGCTGGAGTCCTTCAGTGACGGGAGGGCCAGATGAAAGTGCGGTCGGTTTAGTTTTATTAATGGCAGGTGGTGGTCAAATTGTATGGAAAATCTGTTTCATTTCCATTAGGATTGGTGTGGAGGTCAAGAGAGAATCACCTCTTAACTGAGATCTATTTTTTTTTTATTTAAGCGAAGGGGAGGAGGAGCAGAGGGAGAGAATCTCAAGCAGGCTTCCCACTGAGCGTGGAGCCCACACAGGAAGCGGGTTCAATCTCATGACCCATGAGAACAAGACCTGAGCCGAAATCATGAGTCAGATGCTTAACTGACTGAGCCACCCAGGTATACCTCTGAAATCTATTTTGGTGTCGGGGTCACGGAAGTTGGCTCCCATGAGACCATGAATTGCTCACAGTTTGGGCTGCTGAGTCAGGTGAGTGATTAAGGATTAGGCTCTCAGCTGACACTCATTTTCTATCTACCCTAACACAGTGTTCCTTAATCCAGGGCAATTTGTTCATTCAGGGAACAATGGACTTTCTTCCTTGTGGGTAGAGGCCAGAGCTGCTGCTAAACATCTGTTTTAAAAAAAAAATCAACTAATTTAAAGATCCAATTGGCTTTATTCAACAATTCATGAATCAGGCAACATCCCATCTAATGGACAGTTGTACAAAATGGAAGGATATTATAGGCAGAAATGGGAGCAGGACAAAGAGATTATTAGCAAAAGGAAAGAAAGTATTGTCACATGCAGTGTTACATGGGGTCTTATCATGCAGATGACCTCACTAGTGCTGATCTGGAAATTCTAGGCTGATTGGTTTAAGATTCCACTCTTGGGAGAGGCTGGAAGGTGCAGTTGAGTTAGGGATTAAGTCTTGGTGAAGTTTAGCAAAGATGACTCCACTTTGGGCCTATTGTTTCTTTTTAACATATCTTACAATGCACAGGACAGCCCCCACAATGAAGAATTATCTGGGCCAAAGTATCAACGGTGCTGCGACTGAGAAAGCTTACATTAAAGCACTTACTTAATATTCTTAAAGCACCTACTAAATGCCTGCTCTAAGCACAGAGCTGAGGATATAAAGATGAGAGGTAAATCTGTGCTCTCAAATTGCTGACAGTGTTGTGTGTCTCAGACATGCTCAATGATATGGAAATAAGATGTGTGTTACCATGCGGGTAAATACAAAGACCAGTGGGGACAATGGAAAAGAAACCCAGCATGGTGGTTGAAAAGCAGTCTCTTTGTTTTTTGGTTTTCTTCTTTAATATTTTGTTTATTTGTTTGTCAAGGAGAGAGAGAGAGGGAGAGAGCACAAGCAGGGGGAACAGCAGGCAGAGGGAGAGGCAGGCTCTTCGCTGAGCAAGGAGTCCGATGCAGGACCCTGGGATCATGACCCGAGCTGAAGGCGGACGCTTAACCAACTGAGCCACCCAGGCATCCTGAAAAGCAGTCTCTTTGGAGTTGGTCAGCCTTGCGTTTGAGTGCTAGTGTTGTAGGAAAGATGTTAAGGTTCGGGGCCGATGGCCAAGAAAGAATTCTTGAGGTGTCTTTGGTGCAAGAAAGTGGTTTCATTAAAGCACAGGGACAGGACCCATGGGCAGAAAGAGCTGCACCGGAGTCCTGAGGAGTGGCCCATTATATACTTTCAAGTTAAGAGGGTGTTAGGAATACTGTAAATCTCTAAGGAATTTTGGAAGCAGTTTCCAGGATGTTGAGGCGGCTAACTATTGTTAGGAAAAGGTCATTTATTACCGTCTAATAAAACCTGAGTCATGAGACCCTTCAGTTGTGTATCAGTGGGTCATATGCTTGGGGTGATTGCCAACATGTGTCTTGGGGGTAGAGATAAAGGAAGTTTCCAAAGGAATGTGTATGTTAAAGTAGACTCACAGGACCCTGAGGGTCCGGTCGGGCTTAGATTGCCCTTCTGCCCTTAGCAAAGTATCAACATCGAGTCCCTAGAGGAATGCCACTCTGCCTGTTTCAAGGACTTGTCAGTGGGCTGTAGGTAGTAAGGAAATGTAATTTTTCTTTTGCCTTCGTCTCCAGATCACTAGTTCTATTCCTTACTGTATCCTCTGGGGCAAATTACTGAACCCCTGTAAATATCAATTTCCTCACCTATGTATACTACAGCTAATTATGCTGACCTCATGGTGCTGTGTGAGGGTTAAACGAACTTAGCACAATGCTGACACGTAATAGTTGATCGATAAATGGCAACGAATGATAATGATGAAGACAGTGCTATTGCTGATAATGATGATGATGTTTGCCTGCTTGAAGATATGGGAAAGCTTCACCGAGCAGCGTTTAATCTGAGGCTTGAAGGATGAGTAAAGTTTTCTAGGGAAGCAACAAGAGGCATTTCAGACGCACAGCACATCATGGGCAAGACCCTGAGAGAGATCATATCAGGACTTGTTTGAAGAACTACCTATAGCTCCATACTGCTGAAGTTTACAGAAAGGGGGGGGTGTTCGCTGGGACTGGGATTAGGAGCTAGCAGGACAAGAGGCTGGATGGTAGGCGAGCCCCGTTGTGAAGTGCCTTTTATTCAATGCCATAGAGCTCAGCTTTTGCACTATAAATTGTGAGAAGCACTGGAATATTTAAAATGCAAGAGTGGCAAGATCAGACTTAGGAGTTGGCCTTATCTAATGCCTTATCTCAAAGTATGGTCTCCATTTGTTCAGGTAACTTTTATGGAGCATTTGGAATTCCACGATGAAAAAGACAAAATCTCTGATATCCTAGAGACTGCTTTCTAGTGGAACAGACCTAGAATAAACAAGAAAACAAGTGAAGGGGTGCCTGGGTGGCGAAGCTGGGTGAGCATCCGACTCAGGTTTTCGGCTCAGGTCATGATCTCAGGGTCATGGGATCAAGCCCCCCTTTAGGCTCTGTGCTCAGTAGGGAGTCTGCTTAAAGATTCTCTCCCTCTGCCCCTCCCCTCTGGTGCACTCTCTCTTTCTCTCAAACAAATAAATACATCTTTAAAAAAAAAAAAAAGAAATATCTTAAAGATGTGCCCCTCAGAGAGTTAACGCACTGATAAGGATGTGCACCATGGGTCAGGTGGTTTCAACTTCCTCCAGCCTATTTCAGAAAGGACTTTATGAAGCTGTCTTCAGGGGCTGTAAGTGCAAGCCTGAGAAAGATGGAGCCACTCCTGGTGAGCTTTTCTGGCAGCGTGGGAGGTTTCTCAACCAGAGACACTGCTTTGCAGGTTTGGGCTGCAGCAGGGTGGCAGGCAGGGGCCATAGGCGGCAGAAGGGGAGAGGAGGAGGAGAGGAAGGAAGAGATAACAATCATAGAGACGCAGCTGGTCTGTAAGGAGCCCCCAAAATTCAGAGATGGGATTCCACCCCATGTAATGTCTTTGGGGCAAACCATCCAAAAGGAATGGAGTTAGGTTTCCATTAATTAATTTGGTAATTGTGTGTCCAGACAAAAAGCACTTTAACAAAATTGAGGGAATATAAGTATATTGATACATTTTCCAGTGGGCTTCTGAGATGACTTATTTCCTCTGAGTGCTCTTGATGGAAATCAATCTTAAATGCATGAGTCTGGAAAGTAATCTGAATTGAAGGGAACAATTTATCATATTTAACAACAATCAACGTCTATTGGGTGCCTACCATGTATGGTCATTTGTCCCAAAGCACTTCACTAATCCCATTTGAAAATATCATGGTTGCCATTTCAGAACCGGGGCAACTGAGTGGCTTCCTGGAATCTTGAAGTGAACCACAGTGACATGCCTTCTGACGCATAGCATTCAGTCCTACCGACTTGAGCAGTCTCGTGTGCCCGAGAGGAAAGGGCCAAGGGTGCGGAGTTAACAGCACTGGGATCACGTTCTAGCTCAGCTGTCCATTAACTGTATGACCTTGGGGAAGTCACTTATCCAGATAGAACCTATTTTCTCAACAGTAAAGTGAGGACAAGTATTGTCTTTGCCCACAGCTTGTCATCAGCATCTAATGTAATAACACCTGTGGGGCATTTGTGAATGACAGCCTACCCCAGGTGAAGGATATTATCCTAATAACCACTACCTGCCCGCAGTAAAAATCCAGGTGGTTAGATGGAGTCACAGTCATTTGGCTGCCATGCCAGTAGGTCACTTGCCGGATGCTGTCATTAAACCAACAACATGGCAGACCGTCCTTGGGTTGTGCTTCCCCAGCTCAGGTTGGCAGGCCTGGAAGGACAGACACCCGCCAGCATCCAGGCAGGTATCATCACACCTAAGTCAAGGAGTTATTTGGAAAAAGTTCCCAGGCTGGCTGTCCACGAGAAGCAGCTAAGCAGAGGAGACAGTGTCAGGATCCAAATGAGCATCGGTACCGGCCAGCCATGTGTGTTTGTCAGGGGGAGCCAGGGGGAGAGGCTGGGTTTGCTCTTCAGCACCTGGCCCCCTGTAGGGAGGCAGCATCCGGGAAGGCAGAAGCCAGGGAGTCTGACCCTCTGGCCGGAGGCCCCTCGCAAGGCCGGTTGGCAGCGGACCTTAAGGAGGGTGATGGGACCAGGCTCTGTGCTCACTGTAACCATTCGAATCAGCCCAACTGGCTCCTTTGGTGGTCAAGGGGACCATTCCTCTTTCACGTGTTTGGGTTTTCAGGATGCTCGTCCTTAATAGTAGTCATGGCCCTACCTCCCTGTGTGTTCCCGGCATTAATGCATGCTTCCAACCCTCCTCCCCCTAACCCCGGCAGACACGCCCCTGTCAGAGCCTCAGTGGGCCACCCAGAAGGCAGAGGTAAGTGCTGTCTCAAATGCAATGTCACTTTCCTGGTCCACAGGGTACCCCTCTGGCTGCCAGGGCAGTTATCAAAAATGCATCGTGTGACAACTGAGATGATCCACGTCAAGGCTTAGAACAGTGCCCAGCACATGCACAATCAGGGTTTAGTTAATATGAGCCATCGTTGTTACCTTTTTCACAATACGTTATGAAGAAGTATTGTTATTAACTCGACTTTAAGCGGGAGGAAATCGGAGCGCAGAGAAGATGGATCTCTCTCCAGGCAGCTTCAACTTGTGAATGATGTCCTAGGGACTTGAACTCAGGATTCCCCTGAGCTGCGCTTCCTCTCGCCCTGAGCTGCTAACCTTAAACCCTGTCCAAAAATGCTGAAAGGGACTAAAGCAGTGTTGTCCAAGCACTTACTCTGGGCGCCAATCCCTGAGGACTTAAAAATGTGATCTCAGGAACTGGAGCTGCTGCATCTGCCATGATGGGATGTGTGTCCCCAGGGGAGCCCTTGTGGAGGGACAAGGCGGGGGGGGGAAGAGGGGCTGCTGGCAGGACCCCATGTACTTAGCCAGCAGTGAAACAGGTGCGTGGTTCAGATCCCCTGAGACATTTCCATCTCTCTTCCCAACCTGCCCGCCCTGCCCCACTTCACCCCAGTTGTTAGCCTGAGACTGGCAAGGCCATCTCCAAAAAAGGTTGCCTGGCCAAATTCCCCGATGTGGGGCAGTTTCTAGTTGCTTCTTACTGTAACCCAAGGCCACATCGTTCATGGTGCTGTCATGGTCAGCTGCCCTCCACAGCCGCCCCCGAAGCCAGGTTCGGCTTCCTAAGTCACTAGTGAGTAAGAGAGTGCCCCCCGAGGCCCGCTGAGTAGTCTAGGGGCAGTTTCTCAGATGGACGGAGTGCACCCAGGAGACCCGAGGTCTACATTTAGCTTTTCCATTTACCAGCCTGGGCAGTAGTAATACCAAACACTAAGACGGCATTGACAAAACAGCCTCTTAAACCCTGTTTCTTTTAATTATCTTAAGACCACATGAATCATCAGGACAGATTCTCTGATTTCCATTTTACAGAAGAGAACCTGAGGTGTGGTTAAGAGCTTGATGGAGGGGGCGCCTGGGTGGCACAGCGGTTAAGCGTCTGCCTTCGGCTCAGGGCATGATCCCGGCGTTATGGGATTGAGCCCCACATCAGGCTCCTCCGCTGTGAGCCTGCTCCTTCCTCTCCCACTCCCCCTGCTTGTGTTCCCTCTCTCGCTGGCTGTCTCTATCTCTGTCGAATAAATAAATAAAAAATCTTGAAAAAAAAAAAAAAGAGCTTGATGGAGATTGGGCCTCTCATAGGTGAAAATCAGGACACGAACCCAAGATCTTAGTAGCAATCCCAATGGTAGGCCCACATTGTCACTTCTCTCCCTTCTCCCTGTACCCCATACAAACACATACACACAAAATGAACCTCAGTGTTTCACATGTGAAGTTCAGTAAACTGTAATAAATGAGCTCTGAGGTCCCTTCTAGCTCAAACAGAATTGAGTGTCTTTCAGTTTTCTGAGGTGCCCTTATTCCATTTATGATACCTGTACCAGGGTTGTGATCTTTCAGACCTATCCCCACTCTTCTGGCTGTATCCCGTAACACTGCCATTCTTACAGCTCATGGAATATACTTTCTTCAGGGAGGGGATATTTGCAACCGGTAATAAGAGAATTACTAGCTTATTCCTTAGATTGCACTAGCAAATAAAGAAACCCCCTTGCAAGGGTGTGTGCACTCGAGCAGCCCTGTACTTGGGCATTAAACCTCTGAGAGCAGCTCAGCCTCACTCCATAAAGAAACCTGGTCTGCAACATCTTCTAGCATCATCTATGAGGCATTTAGACCACTGGAAAATGGCAGTAATAGTGCAAATGGATCGAGAGTATTGATGGCTCAAGGTATTTAAGTGATTAAGAATTTAAAAATGGAGCAGGAAATGATTGTTGCCAACAGAGAGAAGCTTCAGCTGAATCCTTGGTCCATTACTCTTGAAGGAATAATTATAATAGCCCACAAACTGATAGTGATTCTCCATTATAGACGCTTCTCAAACATATGGTCTTTTTTGCTGCAGAGAGGAGGTGATTAAGATTATTGGTAGTAAGGGAACCTAAATTCAGGACCATACTTTTTAATAAATTAGCTAAACTTTTCATGTCTTGGGGTTTTATTTATAAAAATCTATGTTATAATAATAACATTAAATAACATATCAAATAGGGATGTGAGGATTTTAAAGTAAAAAAAATTATAATTAGTAATTTTTCCTTATTTCCTTCCATTATCTGATCCTCTGTCATTGTGGAAATTCTTTCTTCCCCATTCTTTTCGGTTTTGAAAACTGAGGTAAAATCTATCCGGAGCAGCACGCTCCCATCCTAAATGTACAATTCAGGGAATTTCCATAAATAAATACGCCCGCGTAACCAACTCCCCAGCCAAGATAAAGACCATTTCCCCCAACCAAGACAGTGTCTTCATGCGCCCGTCCATACAGCCCTTACCCCTCCCAGACAGCTAATTTTTCTGATTTTTGTCATCGTAGGTTAGTTCTGGATTCTTGAACTTCACATAAATGGAATTACACTGTATATGTTGCTTTGCATTTGGCTTTCTTCGCTCAGCATAATGTTACTGGCTTTATTTGTGCTCCTGAGAGTAACACAGTTTATCCTTTGTTAACTCCAGAATAGTCTTCCATTGAATGAGTCTGCCACAATTTGTTTATCCCATCTGTTAATGAAGGTTTGGGCTGTTTCTGGTTTGGGGCTATTGTGAACACAGCTGCCATAAGCCTTCTTGTAGAAGTATTTTTGTGGACATACACTTTCATTTCTCTTTGGTAAGTATATGGGAGTAAAACTGCTGAGTCATATGGTAACTGTTTAACTTTCTAGAGAGCGACCTTAGAGTTTTTCAAAATGGCTCCCATCTTACAAACCCACCAGTTCTGGTTCTTCCACATCCCCACCAACATTTGGCTTCAGTAGTCTTTTAACTGCAGGTCTTCAAACTGGTATAAAGTGATGGAAAATGTAACCAATGAGAGAAACTGGGTGAAAGAATACATGGGCCCTCTTTGCATTGTCTTTGCAACTTCCTGTGAATCTAGAATTACTTTCAAAATAAAAAGGTTTAAAAATACATTGTTTTTTTCAAAAAACAGGTGTGAAGTGGTATTTCCTTGTAGTTTTATTTTGCATGTCTCTGACTCCTGACGATGTTGAATACTTCTTGACATGGCTTTTGGTCGCTCATTATCTTCTTTTGTGAAATGTGCATTCAAGTTTTCACACATTTTCCTTTAACTGGGTTGTTCATCTTTTTATTATTGAGTGGTAAGAGTTGTTTACATATTCTAGATATAAGCCCTCGCTTACATATGTTGCAAATATTTACTCCAGTTGGTTGCTTGCCTATTTGTTTTCTTTAAAGTATCTTTTGGCTCCTGGGTTGCTCCTGGGTTGAGCCTCTGCCTTCCCTCAGGTCATGATCTCCGGTCCTGGGATCTAGCCCCACATTGGGCTCCCACTCAGCAAGGAGTCTGCTTCTTCCTTTGCCCCTCCGCCCCCAACTTGTGCTCTCCCTCTTTCTCAGATAAACAAATAAAACCTTTAAAAAAAAAATAAAGTATCTTTTGATAAGCACAACTTTTAAATCTGCTGGAAATTAATTTATTACTTTTTCTTTTATAGTTAATACTTTTTCTGTCCTTAGAAAGCTTTGCCTATATTCCAAGGCCACAAATTTAGTATCCTCTATTTCTTCTAGAAGCTTTATGGTTTTAGCTTTTATACTTAGGTAAATGTGCTATGCCTACCTCAAACTAATATTAGTGAATGTTGTGGATAGAAGCTGAAGTTCGGGGGGTAGGGACAGGTTTCCCATACATTTACCTAGTTGTTTCAGCACCAACTGTTGAAAAGACTTTTCTTACCCCCATTGATCTGCTTTTATTGCAAATCAATTGACCGTACGTGTGTGGGTCTCTGGAAAACCTTTTAGTCAGAACTGGATCTCCTGGATTGATCTACCTTCTTTTTCTCTCCTATCGTTCTTTGTCCTCATGGTTTACTTTACGTGGTTTCTTCAACCTAATCTTCCAACCTTTCTTAGGATTTTAATTTTTGGCTGGAATATTTTCAATTGGCAAGAGTCTTTTCATGTTCTCATATTTGCTATCTCAACCCCTTCATTTCTGTGTTCTTCCTCAGTGAGGTCTTCTCTGGTCATTGTGTTTAAATTTCTGTAATCCCTCCCTGCTAGCTCTGCCTTACTCCCTTCCTGGCTACTTTATTTCTCCATAGAATTTACCATCAGCTGGCATGCTGTAGTTCACCTAGTTTTGTTTTTGTTGTCTATTTCTCTCCACTAGAATGAAAGCTCCCTGATGGCAGGGTTGTTTAAATGTGTTCTATACTAGTGCTACTGCTGTTTCTAGAACCTAGACTAGTGCTGTACACAGTTAGGCATAGGAAATATCTACCAAATGAAGTAACAATTAATTGTGTCTTTGTTATAGCATTTTCTTTTTATTTCATGGATGCAAAATCTTTATCTGAGGATATTATAATATCTTTGAAATTTTTTTCTATTTTCTGCATTTCCTCTGTTTCTCTGAGTTTCCTCTTCCGACCCCCATTGTTTATTTTCCTTTTCCTCCTTTATGTTGGATGCTTTCTTCAAATGACTGGTGAACCTTGACCATTCATTCATTCATAAACTGGGCCTTGCTGAGTCAGAGATGGAGCTTGTTGACTAGTAGGTTTTACGGACATGTAAGGCTGGCTCCACCAATATCCATCCATGTTTCTCTTGAGCCACTCAGTTTCCCCAAAGAGGAGTCCTCAGTCTTCTGCTTGAAGAACATAAACTAGTCTGCTAGTGTTTTGGGAGCCTCATGGGAAAGGAAGCTGTGGATCTCATTGTTTAGCATGGAGACTTTGATTTAATCCCCTTCTGTTCCGGAAAGCGCTTCCCCTCTGCCCTTCACTTTGACTTGTTTCTCGGTCTAGAACCTCTTCGGGTTATTTGCTCCAGAGGAAAATACTCCCATTTCCTGCCAAGATCAGAGAGGGGCAACAAACACAGTACATGGAGGAGGTCAGAGTGTGGTGGTCTAATGCCCTTTATACCAATTTTTACCTATTCTGTGTTCACCCCCATGATTTCTAAGGTAATGGTGCTCAAATCCTGACTCTTAGATTCAATTGTGCAAATTAGCGTTGGGCATTTATGTTTGACTTTCTCCACTCTGCTTTATCAATTACCACTCATACATCTCTATTTTTCACCTTCCAAAAATATGTGGGTGTCTTTTGACTGGTGTTACCTCCCCTCCCATTTTCTTTGTCCTTAACATTTTTACTTTTTTATTCCTTTACTTTCATTTTAATGGGTTGTTTTTGTTTTGTTTTGTTTTTGAGAGAGAGAGCGTGAATGGGGAAGGGCAGAGGGAAAAGGAAAGAGAGAAATCTTAAGCAGGCTCCATGCTCAGTGCAGAGCCCAATGCAGGGCTCCATCCCATGACCCTGAGATCTTGACCTGAACCAAAATCAAGGTTGGGTGCTCAACCGACTGAGCCAACCAGGTGCTTTCATTTTAGTGGGGTTTTACGAGAGTGGAAATAAATAAATTTATTCAGTCTGCCATGTGCAACAGAAGTCTGCTGTAAGGATTAAATGAAAAGTGAAGGGGACAGTGACTCATAGTGTTGACAGTTACCATGTTTAATCCAGTCCTCCAGCTTGATTCTGAATCCAGTCCAGTAGGCTTAAATTTGATCATGACACTGCTCTAGTAACACCACAGTGCTGATCCTGCTTAAAAACCACAAACAGAAGTTCACTGTACTGATTTAGGGAGGCATTAAAGTCTGTTGCCAGGGAATAAAGTTGGAATCAGAGGAAATCACATAAATTCAGGGAGTAATTTCTGACTAGGCTTTAGTTCTTCCCAGAAGCCGGTTTCATAGAGTTCAGGAGCTTAGCTGTGAAAGTCTCTGCCTCCTGTGTCCTTGTAAACCTCTTCATCTCTTAAGAACATCCGTGCACAGAGGACAGGCCAGCTTCTTATATTCACGGATTATTTATCCAACAAATGTTAGTAAGTGTCTGTAATATGCCAGGCACTGGCTAGGCTGGGGATTAAAAAATAAGTTAAACCCGGTCCTAACTTCTGAAAGCCTACAATCTAGCTGGAAAAACGTAAGAATAATAAAATGAAATAAATGATCTTACTTA
This sequence comes from Ailuropoda melanoleuca, assembly GCF_002007445.2. Classification (NCBI taxonomy): domain Eukaryota; kingdom Metazoa; phylum Chordata; class Mammalia; order Carnivora; family Ursidae; genus Ailuropoda; species Ailuropoda melanoleuca. The sequence continues at coordinate 86,367,910 of NC_048225.1, forward strand.
GGGTTAACCACAGAGAGAGGCATGCTTGAGGTAGCGTGGAAGCACAGAGAAAGGTATGATCAAGTTCATCCCGGAATACAATGGGAGGCTTCCAGAGGAATGTATGTGTTGTCCCTCCTGGGAAGTTCTATTTGTTACCCAAGCTTCAGGAAAGCATTATACAGTTCGGAGGAGCGTCCATCCTAAGAAGACATAGCCGTGCTGTACCTGAAGATGACCTGATCAGAAACCTCTTCAAGCCTGGCGCAGCAAACACCTATGGATCAGAAAAGAGCCCCTCGACCCTGAAGCACCTCACCACAGAAGGGGGCGTGGAGGTGACGACTGTGGTGGTGGTGGCCCATTCACATTTTACATTAATGAGTGAAGGACTATCTCCTTCCCGCCTGTATCTGTAGCCAGAGATGTAGATTTCCCAAGACATAGGGAAGAATTAAGTGGAGAAGGGTAAAGTAAGACAAGGCCCTGAAGTTTCTATCAGACATTTCTATTTGGACATCTGGGTGGATGGTACTGCTGTTAACAGAAATAAGATCTGGGGTGCCTGGGTGGCTCAGTCATTAAGTGTCTGCCTTCAGCTCAGGGCCTGATCCCAGGGTCATTAGATCGAGCTCCACATCAGGCTCCCTGCTCATCAGGAAGCCTGCTTCTCCCTCTCCCACTCCACTGCTTGTGTTCTCTCTCTCGCTGTCTCTCTCTCTCTGTCAAATAAATAAATAAAATCTTTAAAAAAAAACAGAAATGGGATCTAATAAGGAGGAAGAAACCTGTTGTGTTGGTAGTTGTTATTTCCATTGTGGTTGTTTGGTGACCTTTCACAGAAGCCCAGTAAAATGAGAATAGCTGGATAGTAGAGTGAATTAAATGAGGGAGCATCTGTAGTATGTTTGATAGGTTATATTAACTATTGATAACTATTATTCATCAATATGGTAAGGAGTTGGGAGACCTGGTTGAATCATGCTTTTGTGATAGCCTAATCCCAACCTGAATTCTCTCCACTTAGGGCAATATCATGTGACCTCTTCCTGACCCATTGACTAGGGCAAACGGGCTGTGGGCCCAGAGCATCTCCACTGGAGCCTCCCAGACACCAGTGCTCAGACTCCATGGCTGTTGGAGTGGGACCTACGGTTCTAGTGTTCTTGTGCTCACCTCAGCAGCCACTCTGGGGCCTATGGTAAGATCAGGCACAGATAGGCCCTTGGGTGTTGACATGAATGTAGTTAAAGGTGGCTTTCATCCTCAGTCGGTTTTCATGGAAAGCACAGAGTGTGTTGAAATGCAACAGGAAGCAATTCTGTTGTGGGGCCCTAAGGCCTGAGAGCTGCTGCCTGTGGTGACAAAATTGGAGAAGAGAATGGCTGGCTCCAGCTGGGGCTCAGCAAATTTCGACACGGGCTTGTGTCTGTGCATCAGAAGGTGGAGACAAACACCTTCTCCTTGAGGCGGCTGCGTAGAAGGTCATGGAAGGTCTCCCCTGACATTTGTTAACCAGATTGCCCATGTGACCGTTGGGGGTGGGGTATGTGGAGACACACCCCTGCTTGTCCTTCCGGCACACCTCCAGGGGAAGCCCTGGGCCCTGCACATCCCCAGGACAGTAGTGTGTGAAGGCTAACCCCGGTCTGTGTGGCATGGTCATGTGATACATTGCTCTGAGTGTGGTGGGAAGAAACTTTTGATAAGCTCATCTGCTGGAGGGGATCCGTCCCAGCATCCTCTTCATTCAGTGAGGAAAAGCCATCATGCACGTTTCTCAAAGCCTCTGGGCTCGCATTTATCATTTCCTCCTTCTAGCTTTCATACCACTGGGAACAGTTAGATTGCACTGGTGGATCCCTGAGATAGCTGGAGAGAACAAACTCGCAGCCAGAAATGACAGAATTAATGGCAGGAGAGGGAAGCACGAGCCAGCGATGCTCTGTGAAGAAAGCCAAGAGGAGTGCCATGTTTCAGGCTTACCCAGAAATGGTTTGGGTCATGGGGGAGTCAAATGGCTTAGTGAGTGTATTTGTTCCCTATTACTGCTGTAATAAATTGCCACACATTGATGGTTTTAAACAACATAAATGTATTACTTACAACTCTGGAGGTCAGAGGTCTAAAATCAGTCAAGAGGGCTGCTTTCCCTTCCAGAGGCTCTAGGGAAGACTCTGTTTCCCCGTTCACTCCATCTACTAGAAACTGCCACATCCCTTGGCTCAAGGTGTTCCGTTCCTTCGACCTCTGCTTTCCTCATCACATCTCCTTTCCCGACTCCGACCCTCTTGCCTCCCTCTTATAGGATCCTTATGTTACCTTGGTCTACCTGAGTTATCCAGGGTAATGTCTCCATCTCAAGAGCCTTAACTTGACACCTGCAAAGTCCTTTTGACCATGTGAGGTAACATATTCACAGGTTCCAGCAATTAGGAGGCAGACATCTTTGGGGGGCCATTATTCTGCTTACGACAGTAGAGAAAACCTTCTCAACCCACTCCCAGTTTGAACATTCTCTTGGCCAAAGGGCCTATCTTTGGGCCTATCTGGAGATGTTCAGTAACACCTCTCAGTGATGGGGTATCCAGGATTCACTTTTATCAGCTCCAAGTATCCCCTGGAGGGTTCTCTGGGCATTGGCCTCCTCCTGGGTTTTGTTCTTCCCTCCAAAAGAATTTCAAACAGCTGGGTGGAGTCCTTTTCTATGGGGTTTTTAGTGGGGGCCAGATGCATCCCAGCTCTGCGCCAGCACTGCCTGGCGATACGGGCATCACAGCCTTGTCCACCCATAAGACCAAGGGCCACCTCCCTGGATCATGATCTCATTTGCCATTACCCGGTGGTTCCCAATAGGCTGATGGCTATCACTGTCGCAAACAAAATGAGGGGAAATGTGCAGAGGTTTCAAAGGCCATGAAGCCAGCAGGGAAGGTGGGAAGGCCGGGCACCCAGACCTGTGTGAGGCTGGGAGAATTCCAGGGTGAGTTTGGATCCCCAGAGAAATGGTTACATCCAGGGAAGTCACAGAATTTCCTTCTGGTCCAGCATAGCTAAAGTGACTCTGGGGTGGCCCTCCTGGGCTTAGCTAGCATGTCCTTCAGGCAGGCTCAAAGGCAGGCAAGTGTCTTTTCAACTGTTTCAAGTGTCTTTCCCCGTCTGGTGCAGGGCTGGCTGGTGACAGGATCTGATTGCCCTTCACTTCCACCCTATGCGCTCATGCGGATCCCAAAGCTCATTTCAAGTCTTTTCTCCATTGTCATTGCCCTCAGTTTCCCCTCCCTTTGGTCCTGGCCTCCATGACTAGTGCTTTAATTTATTCAGTATTTGGCGGCTTTTACACGGAATGTTCTCAGTGATTAATACCGTACCCTGCCTCTTATCTTTCAACTCTGCTGTACCTCCTGGGTTATGGTGTCCTGAGAAGTCAGTCAGAGAAGCTGAAGTTGTCTGGGAAAAGAAAATCCCCTGCCGGTGAGATCACACAATACAGAAAGGAGCAGGCTTAACTTTGTCAATCTGGGCCCTGCATTCAGATTCTAGAAAAGGCCCACTGGCCCTTTGTTTGCAGTCACATGAAGTTCTCTAACAGAAAGCCAAACTCCCGGCTGGGAGGCCCATGCAATATTTTGGCAGAGGTCTTCTCAGAGAACATGGGTTCCATTTGGAGTTTGTAAAAGGGGTGCAGGGTGGGGCATGCTGTTGGCAAGAGATTTGCCTGGGTGAGTGGGAGGCAGACTGTGCTCCCCTGGGGAGGGGAGCCCTGAATTGTCAGCAGTGTGCACCTGGCACCCTGAAGAGGCTGAGGCAGGAGGGCTGAACAGAGGGAGAGAGCGGGGAGCCCTCCAGAAAGGAAGGGAGTTTAGAAAGAAAGCCTGGTGGCTTTTCATGATGCGGTGAAGGTGTTTACATTCCAGGCTTCCCGATTGCCTTGGCCACCCCTGGGCCGAACTTGCCTCTGTTTCCTCTGCCACTCAGCCCCACGGGTATCTGCCTTCCTTTCATCCGGTCCATGCAGCAGGGTTCCCTGCCAGCAACTCACCTCCAGCTCCCATCTCTTCGCCTTCGTCCTTCTCCATTGCCCCCCTGCTCCCCTCTTCCCCAGCTGCAGCCGCAAGCAGGCCCTGGCAACCCTCCACCCAGCCCCCTGCCCAGGTGGCCAGGCATGTTTTATGACAGCAGCTGTGGGCTTTCCTGTGTGAGCGCTCAGCGCACCCCTGCCCCCGCCCCAATTCCTCGAGCTTCTGTTCTGTCACGGGAACTGCCATGATGGGTTCAGGGTGGAGGGGACCCCAGCTGAGACTTGGGCTGCCCCTCTGCCGGAAAATCAAGCATGGACCTCTAACAAACCCCAGTTCCACATGTTTAGCCAGCTGACCTCTCTACCACCTTACCACTGACGGCTTGCAAGGCCCTGTAGAGCGCTCAGCTCTGCTGGGGCCAAGCCATCCCTGCAGCTCCATCCCTGGAGCTCACCTTGGGGATTCCCCAGAGGAAGATGGAGGGAGGGAGGAAAGCAAACACACTTGGCAGGAAGGCAGGAGAGGGACAACCCCCTTTGGAAAGATGGACAGCTTAATGAGGCTCTGACAATGTCCCTCTGTGAGGGGGACAGTAAGCGTTTGGATAATGGTCTTAACGGGGAGATTCTTTTATGATTATGATCCCCATGATGATGCCCATGGTTACGGTTCTCATGGCAAGGTTAGTAGGAAACTGCCAAGGGCTATGCCCACCAGCCAAAGCCAACTCAAGCAGTCTCCCATGCAGGCAGGAACACAGAGATTGCAGCTGCTCCTTAATGACTTGGAGACATGTACACTTCAATTGCATTTAAATGGACCATTTTACCTAATTAAGAGTCAGGATCAGAGAGTTAAAAATTGAAGTGTCCTATTTCCTCAATGTTAAGATGCATGCTTTTCATGTTGAACATTCCTAAAATTGGAATGTCATACAAACTTATTTTTAATGTAGTGCTTCTCCCCCAGCACACACACACACACACACACATTATTGAATGCTTGTGGTGCATGTTAAAGTTAAAAAAATATAATAGCATTATTGTTACTTTAGTCTATGTTGGTGGTGGGGACAGAAATCACTTCAGCAAGAAGAGGGATTTAATTATAATAATCATGAACCCCTGTGGGCAAGAATGGGCCTCAGGGAGGCTAGAAACTCAAATTTGGAACACTATGGGGATTCCTTGAAGTAAACTGATCTCTCATCTTTGCCTCTTCTGTGTACCTGATTCATCAATCATTCATTCTGCTGACTTGTGACCTCTATACCTCAAGATTCACAGTGTAAGATGGTCAACCACGGCCTCCAGAAGGACCAAATCTTTCCATCTCCATGTTTTTCTGTCTCTCTCTCCTCCAGTCCTAATATCAGGGGGGAAATTCCTCTGTGTCCTTCTAGTCCAATCAACTGTGAGTGGAGTGGAGAACAGGGCCACATTTTTCAAGATGGCTGCTAGCTTTTGGTCTCTGTGGATTCTCAGGTCGATATAGGGAGACGCTGTAAATTGGACAGACGTTCCTTAAGAAATCCCTACAGGGGGCAGAAGTTTACTACTACGATACATCATTCCAGTGGCACTATGAGTTGGAGCTGGGAAGGACTGTAGGCTGGACACTGGGAGACAAGCCACTTAGACTAGAATCAGGAGGACTGATGGCTGTGATGGCAAGTCTGGTGGGCAGATCAGCAATGGCCATGCTGCCTCACTCAGGGCTGCCCAGGGCTTTGCACGGATCTCCGCCTCCCTCAGGAAGGACTCGAGGACAGAGGGACCATTGCCCAAGAGCATCTGAGGTGTGGCAGGGAGGCAGAGATGGTGAATCACAAAAAAGAGCTCTTCTAGAAAGGCTCATTGACCTTTAGATTAGCACCACAGAGGCACTTTCCAAAATGCTCTCTGAGGGTCCAGATTTGCTGATTTCATCCTCTGACTGTATCCAAAGAAAGCATAGCCCCTCCACAGTCTTTGGAAGAAAGAGGGGTGGGGCAGGTGGGTGGAGAGGAAGCCGGGAAGCCAGGGTCCCAAGTTGTGGTGTCTGGCCCCTCACCTTTTTCAGGGACCTGCCAACTCCGTCTGCTCCAGTGGCTGGGGTCCAGCTGCAGTGCTGTGTGGTCTTCGGTTCCAGGACCAAATGATGAGCCCCTCGCACGACACCTGCCTCTCTCCTCTCTGGCCCTGAGCTCTGGCCGCAGCAGCCTCCCTGCCTGCCACGGAAACTGCCGAGGCAGCTGATGGCGATGAGCCGCCGACCCAGAGACTTGGCAGGAGAGCTGCTTGCTAATTTGGAGAGGATATTAAGTGAGAAAGGGTAGTGTTCAGTGCGAGCTCCCCTGAAAGCCAGGGGAGCCAGGGAGCAGACAGGGGCAGGGAGGAGCTGCGAGGAAAAGCAATAGTCTCCCAGGGCAAAAGAAGAAAAACAGCAGCCAAAAGGACTATTTTTATTTCCAGTTCTCCAGGCACCACTCCCAAGAGATCTGCCCAAGTGACTCACGAATGTCCTTTGTGCACAGAGAAATCACCTGGTATGTGGGCACAGAGAGCTCTGTGCTTACTGAATAAATATCCCCTCTCTTCTTCAGCCATTCACCCCTACCACCCACTCCATGGCAAACCATTCTGGGAAACTCTAGTCTCTGCGCGGTGTGCAGATTTCTGAATTGGTAAGAGTTGTTGGAACCCAGACAGTAACAGGCATTGGTACATATGAGCTGTCAAGGTAACAAGGGGGATTGCGTGCAAATATGGCCCATTTGGCTTGCTGGATTGTTGATTCTTATGCCAACACATCTCCATAATTTGCTGTGTGAACAGAGATAAATTATCTCACCAATTTCTGTTTCTACTTTCCCATTAAAGAAACAAAACAAAACAAAACAAAACCATGAGCACTGCTGGGAAGTGGTAATGGTGGCAGCCATCCCAACCCTTTTGCTCCTGTGTGGTATGACTGGAGACTGATTCCATTCATCTCCTTATCTTGGTCTTCCCCAGTCTTCTTCCATCCACCTGGTTATACAAGCCCTTCTCTAACCCCCAGAGCCAAACCCTCAGCTACCCTGGTAATTCTTCCTCCAATGCGTATCTTGAGTCTATCCTCTTTCCATCTCCCTTGTCAACTCTTTTTTTTTAATATTTTATTTATTTATTCGAAAGAGATAGAGACAGCCAGCGAGAGAGAGAACACAAGCAGGGGGAGTGGGAGAGGAAGAAGCAGGCTCATAGCGGAGGAGCCTGATGTGGGGCTCGATCCCATAACGCCGGGATCATGCCCTGAGCCGAAGGCAGACGCTTAACCACTGTGCCACCCAGGCGCCCCCTCCCTTGTCAACTCTTAACCTCTTCTGTGGCAGTAGTGCTGCTCTAGCTTCTCAACCCACTCTCCTCACAGCCCAGAGTGTTTTCCGAAAGCAGAAGCGAAACCATGCCACTTTCTTAAATCCCCTCAATGACATCACCTTTCCCTTACGGTACACCCAACATGGTCTGTTGCCTGCAGAACCCCTCAGTGATGTTAGACTTTTCATGTTCTGGAACCCACTGGACGTTAGCCTGCCTTAGAGTCTTTCTCATGCTGTTGCCTCCACTTGGAATGCTCAACCTCTAAATCTCTGCCCCTGGATCCTCCTCCGCATTCATACCTCAAATGAGAATTAGTTTCCCCACCTACCCATCTATCTTCCTGACAGCCATATTTAAGTAGCTCTCTTCCCGTGTTCCACGTGTTCCTGATTACTTCATTCTGTTCATTACCTAATTATTTCATTCTGCTCATGGTTCTCAATTTGCATTTATGTCTTTATCTGTATACTTCAAAATAAATACCAGTCTTTTCTGTCTCCGTCCTTCAGGTTGTAAGCTCCATGAGGGCAGGGACATATCCCTTTGGCCCACTTCTGACCATTAGCACCCAGGCAGGGTACACAAGACATAGCAGGTGCTATAAATATTTATTTACTTCTTTTGTGAACACCTGTGAGGTGTGAAGAGTGGTACTATGTGATGGGCCAATAGTGATGAAATAAAGCAGACTGCCCGCATAGAGCTGATGGTCATAACACATGATTTAACTACTATTTGAGTGTGGGGGGGGGGGAAAGGTGATGGTTCTTTTAATATCCACACCACAGTGCGATTGCATTAAGAAACCCAAAGTAATAGCAACAGACCGACCTGGCTTCCTCCACTGGGGAAATAATATAAGGTGAAAGATTTTATGCATGTAAAGTAGCTCCATCCCGGTGTAATTCTTTGGGCCTATTTAGACATATTCTTTAGAGGTTTCTGATGCATTTTCCCCAAACCATCGAGCATTAAATTAGCTTAAAGAAAGCCATAAAGATTGCCCTGAGTCTTGTAAAGAACATGACACTTTTCATTTTTCCATTTTATTCATGCAGATAAATGTATGTATCTCTCCAGAGTATTTATGGATTTTAATCCTTCTACAAGGTGACTGTGTTTGCATTCAGTTGAAAGAGAGGGAATAAAATCCTCTTACCTACACTGAGGAAGAAATTGAATCTAGAGTGGAGCTGGCTGAGGTAGGAAAAGAGCACTGGCTAGGGTTTGGGAAGCTCAGATGCTGGGGTCAGTCCTCCCACGAAGTAACCGGCGAGTCAGGTCATCTCACGGGGCCTCAAGTTTCTCAATTGGAGAGTCAAGGGACTGGACCTACTTAGGTGTCCTGATCTACTGGGGGCAAGAGACCAGGATGGATGGATGATGGTGAAATGGGAGACCCTGGGTGAGCGGCCCCTAATCATCTGCTTTGTACCCAGAGAGAGGAGGATTTGGTGTGCCTTCTGGCTCCCAGGTAACCCGGAGGATTTCTCTGTTGGACCACAGTCATTGAACCCACGTTTACTCTGTTCACACTGAACCACACTGACACTCTACTGGGTAGGTTCTGGGGGTCCAGAGATTCAGTCATTCAATAAGTATTTATCAAGTACCTGCTACTCACAGCACCAGGAACTGGGTACATAATGGTGATGGAAGCAAAGCCTAAGTTCCTACCTTCACGGAGTCTAAGTCTGGGGGAGACAGGTTGTAAGTAAAGAGAAAGAAGGAAGTACAATGTGAAGCGTTAAGAGGACGGAAGCAAGGGGCCGAGATGGAGAAGGACACAGGCAAGCCCTTAGGGGTCAGAGAAGACTTTCCAGAGAAGGTGGCATTCATTTGAAGGATTGAAAAGGAGGAAGGGAGGGCTTGTTCAAAGGCAGGAAAAGGCTTAGAGTATGGAAGAACTCAAGGAAAGCCAGGGGAGCTGGCATTCAGTGGTCCAGGAAGAGGCTTTTTTTTTTTTTTAAAGATCTTATTTATTTAACAGAGAGAGACCGTGCAAGCAGGGGGAGCGGCAGGCAGTGGGAGAGGAAGAAGCAGGCTCCCCATTGAGCAGGGATCCCAATGTGGGGCTCGATCCCAGGACCTTGGGATCATGACCGGAGCTGAAGGCAGACGCTTAACAACTGAGCCACCCAGGCGTCCCCAGGAAGAGGCTTGAATTAAGGGTGGTGAAGAAGGCAAAAGCCAGACCACACAGGGCCTTCTGGGTCAAAGTAAGAGGTTTGGATTTGGATTTGGAGTAAGGCAAATAGTATGACTGGCTTTACTGTCACCAGTGTGAGATTTCCCAGTTTGAACAGCACAGTGTACACACACTTAATTTTGTGTATTTCCCTATGACAAAACTCAGCTAATGAGAGTCCATTTGCCCTTCTCAGGGCAGATAACACAGTAAGTTCTGGCACTCTATTTTAATACCCTCTCAGCAATTTCAGAATTCCTCGCTCCCTTTTCCCTCTCCCTTTCTCCCTGGATTTGCTCAAAATTCCAAGGGGCATGTGTATCTTTCTGATGTTGAAGGAAGGGCACCTGACCCACGCTGGTCCTCGCTGGCATCTGCTGTTTTAATGTAGCTTGGCATTTGTTCTGTTGCCCTGGGCTACATGAATTAACTTCTCTAGGGGTCTTCCCTTCCAAGTTCTGCCTTCTCTGCCCTTACTGCTCTGCCTCCTCTCAGGTCCCCAGTTTGGTCACCCACCCTGAAGCTTCTGACTTTGGGACCACTTGCACATTTTACGATGATCCCCCACCAGGCCCCCAAGCTAACCTTTGTCCCACTTTGGCACCTAGGCATTGATCCAATCTCCCCACCTCACAGGAAGCAAAGATACTGGGTGGGGCAGGGGGGAAATGGTGGGAAGGTAGTATCTCAATATCTCTGCCTAAATCTGCTCATTTACATTAACAGTGCATCCCTTGCTGGTGCTGAAACTTTTGTTCAGAGTTGCAGAGGGTTAGTGGGATCAAGTTCTTTCCATTCTCAGATTCTCAAACTTTTCCAATTTGGACTCCATGCCACAGTCATGAGGGCGTGGGGGCAGCAGTGAGGCAGGTTCCAGCCTCGGTTGAAATGCACTCCCTTTCCAATCCCATTCTCCTCTAAGCTCCACTACAGAAGAAATGAGTGTCACCTGGAGGATGGTGATGAAGGTGAAGCTGGAAAGAAGCTGGTGGGGTTTAGAGACTGTTGATGGATCAGATGGGGGTGGGGAGGTCATGGGAGAGGGAGAAATGGAGGATACCTCCCTGGTTGCTGGCTTTAGCAACTAGGTCCTGGGTAGTGTTGTTGTTGCAGGGAGGGAACAAGCAGGTGGGGAGTGGATTTGGGGATGGATATCAAGAATCTAGTTTTGTATGTCTCAAGTTTGAGATATTTGTGAGAGACATCCTAGCGAGAGATGTCAAGCAGATCATTTGATTTCATTTCTTTTTTTTTTTTTAAGATTTTATTTTTTTATTTGACAGAGAGAGAGAGACAGCCAGTGAGAGAGGGAACACAAGCAGGGGGAGTGGGAGAGGAAGAAGCAGGCTCCCAGCAGAACAGGGAGCCTGATGCGGGGCTCGATCCCAGGACCCTGGGATCACGCCCTGAGCCAAAGGCAGACGCTTAACGACTGAGCCACCCAGGCGCCCCAGATGATTTGATTTCTGAGATTAAAGCTCGGGGTAGAGGTCTGCAAGGTGATGGAAATTTGGGAGTGGTCAACAGACAGATGGTATTTAAAATCATGGGAATGGACCTTAAGTAGTCTCATGTGTTCAGGTGGGGCTTAGGCTTTGATGTGTGGTCCTGAAAATTTCACCTCGTGATTTGGGTAAGAAGAGCTTAGGCTCCAGATGGCTGTTCCAGGGGCCCTGGGGACCCAGCTGGTGGATCAGTGATCCCTGACAACTGCTGCTACTCACTCAGCAGACTCTGTTAGTCTCGTGATATGTGGGAGCTCCCAGCTGGGGACAGAGGTTGGGACAGGCCCAGCTTGTGAAGCGTCAGGGTGGGAGGAGGGAGAGGTCTGGCCATCTGGATGGGGTGGGTGGAGCAGGATATTTCCAGGCAAGAAGGAGCTGTCCTTGCCCCAAGTGGTTGTGATTATTCCTGGAGCCTCCAGGCAGGTGCAGCACAGAATCGTGAAGAAGGAGAACTCAAGGCCCACTATACACAGGTCTGAGAGCCTGGGAGCATACGCCTGAACATGTTCTCTCCCTCAAGGGTCTCATGGGCAGATGATAATATTTATACCCCTTCTGTACTCATGAACCCACACAGGATAGTCTCAGAGGGTGTCATATTCCGGAAAGTCAGTTTAGCATTCACTTGAAATTTAAAAATTACTCCATCTTTACTGTCAAGGATGTTAAAGGCACTCAAATGCATAGCCCCAGTAATGTTAATTAAAATCTTATTTCTTTTTCTTCTCATATGATTTACGTGCCACAGCTGCTCAGGCACCACCACTGTCAAACCCAGCTCTCCCTCCCTCATAAATACACTCTCTTCTACGCCAGCCTCCCCGGAAGCCTTCCTCCCTGCCCTGTTCTCTCCCTCAGCCCTTTATTATGAATGTGTCAGGCCTCTCTCCTTGGAGGAAACATGCATCCTTTTGGAAAGTGAGGAAGGAGGTTTAGGGAAGTAGGTTGAAATGACAGGACTCTATCTGGGGGGAAGGAGGAATGGACATTTTTGTTTCATCACATATTTATGAGTTGACTGACACTTCCATGCTCTCTTTCCAACTTCCCAACAACCTCGCAGGGTAGTTACTCTCACTAATCTGACTTCATAGAGGAGGAAACGAAGGCTCACCCAGAGCCATGTAGCTTAAAAAAGGCAGGGAGAGGACGAGAGCTTCTTGCCAGCATGCAGGTGGCTGAGATGGGGGTGTGCCAATGAGAAAAATGGAGGGAGATGGTTTCTCTCCCTCACCCTGCCCCATTCCACTCCTTTCTCCCCGCTCTGCTCACCAGTCTCACCTGATCCCCTTTCAGCAGCAAGGACAGGGCAGTTCCATTCCTTGGTCAGGAAATTAGTTGAGAAACGAGGAACCAGGGTCTGTCTGGCTCCTCTCTGTTTCTTTTTCTGTAATAAAATGAAGAGGTTAAAACAGGTGACTTTGGATGAAATTCTGTGACCATAGCTGCCTTGTGACCCAGTCCCAAAATGGTGATGGACTCAGAGAAACAATCTTTGGATAGCCAAAAAGTCATTCACAAAGAAATCTCTGCTAAAACCTCTCAAAGAACACCAAAAGGATGTTCTTCTCAAAATAGAGCAACACTTCAAAAAAAAAAATCTCTCTCCCCATGTACATTTTGAATACAACTACCTCAGGCACTGACACCTCCCTCCACACCCCCAAAAACTGTTCCCAAGCCCAAAAGATTCACATCTTTCTTCTCTTCTCATCTCACTCAGGATCTATTTATTTCTCTTCCACCAACTCAGAGAGTTACTTTCCAGAGGAATTCAATCCACCCCATGTGGTTTCTCTCAATTACCCCAATTCGGCAGTGAAGACTGTGCTACCCCAGAGCTCCCCTCCATAGGCAGAGAAGGGGAGAGGGGAGAGATGCATAAGTCAGTTTCCTATCACACTGGGATGAGTCCAGGAAAACAGGATCCTTGCGTTCCTGGTACCCAGCACTGTGTGCTGGCACATAGTAGGTACTCAGCATCGGTGGAACGGAAGTAAGCAGGGCAGATTTTTTTAGGGGAGCCAACTAAAGCCCAGAGCACCCACCAGCGTCCAGCGGAGTCAACACCAGCGAAGTCTGACGTCTACTTCAGTGCGGTTTCCACCGTCGTAGGGGGTATCATGCGGGGGTGCGCACACACGTGTGTCTCCCGTGCAGGGGCTTCTGAGTCTGGGCCTGGTGTGATTTCTGACTCCACCACCTTAAGCAAGCCCTTAACTTCCCATCGGGAAACTGGGCTTAAAGATAGCATCCCCAGTAGAGCTGGTGTGATGACGAAATGAAAAGTAACAACAAAAAGGTGATGTCGACACGCATGCCCTCGGATTTCGGAAGTCCAACAAGGCGGAAGCGGAAGTCAGCCATTCGGGGCTTGTTGCCTCAGCACATGGGCGCCGAGGCCTACGGCTCACCCGACGCGGAAGGACTTAGGACTTTCCCAGGGTGGTGCAGTGTTCTGGTGCCCTCTCCTCCCGGGCCCTCCTCTCCCGGGTCACGAGGAGCCAGCCCCACCAGTTCCTCCCCCACCACCCTCTCCAGGGCATTTCCTTTCTCAGGGAGGACGAGATGACCTCGCTCTGGTTTCAAATTCCAAGACGGAACAGGAATAAATCCCGCCCCCCCCCCCCCCCCCCCCCCCCCCCCCCCCCCCCCCCCCCCCCCCCCCCCCCCACCCCCCCCCCCCTTCCCCTGTGCATCGTCGCCCCTCCCCCCTGGCCGGGAGCCGGCTCCAGAGGCAGGCCCTGTTTCTCCATCGGCCTGGGCTTGTCTCCAACAGACTAGGCCCGGCCCGTAAACAGGCCCGAGAGCCCCAGGACCGAGGCCCAGAAGAGGCCCAGGAAAGCCAAAGCGAGAGGAGCTGGGGCTGGGGCTCTGGCGCTGGGGAGGTGAGGCAGGGACCGGCTGGGCCAGGGGCGAGAGGCTCCCTTTCCCAGCTCCGGTAGTGGAAGTCAGAGCTTCCCTTTGTCAGTAAAAGAATTAGATCCCGTAAAGTCTATAGCACAGTGCCCAGTACATAAAAAGCACTGAGATTTCGACCATGATCCCAACTCCTGACACTACTGGAATTATTTATCTACGAGGCTCCCCCTCACACCAGGGGACTGGTCCCTGTCTGCAGGCGCTTGGATCCAGCTCACAGCTGCAGTGAACCAAGAAAACATTTTACTTTGGACACGAGGCAAAACTTTTTGAATAGCTCCTGTCATTAGCCAGGGTAGGGGCCTGTCTCTTGACCAGTGACCAAAGCCCTGGAGTTAATGGCTCCACTCGGGTTCTCTTGGGCTGGGGGATCGTGAATCCCTTTCCAGCACAACAGGTTAGCTTCGGCAGTCTCTGGGCCTTCACCTCTCTGTCGGTAAAGTGAGGGGGCAACTGAGTCAACTCTAAAGGGCTTTTCTGCTTGCAGAGACTGAATGAGTGACTTGACTGCCGGTAAAGAGAACTGGGGATCAGAGAAAGCATAGAGGACCAGGACTCAGGCCCAGTGTGGGGCGGGGGGTGGGGGTGGGGGCTGAGGTATAGAGGGGTAAAGCTGGGCCTCCCCTCTGGGATGGAAGGGCTGACCTGCCTGGTCACACTGCACTGAGGCTGCCACTTTCGAGGTCTGACCTGAGGGCTCCAATCTAGAGGAATCTACCCTACCTCGACAGAGACTGCTGAAATGATCATTTTATTTATTTACCCTGCCTACCCAAAGGGGGAGAGTCAGGGATTTTTTTTTTAAGACTATTTATTTATTTTAGAAAGAGAGAGAGAGAGTGTGTGTGTACACGTGTGTGTGTGCACGGGCAGGAGAGAGAAGCAGGGAGCTCCACTGGGGCTCCATCCCATGAACCTCAGATCATGGCCTGAGCTGAAACCAAGAGTCAGACGCTAAACTGACCAAGCCCCCCAGGCACCCCTGAAATGATCATTTTAGAGTGGCTCCTTTGGGGAGGCATGCTGAGGGTTAAATGTATGTATTAGACTTGGACTAGATAACATTCCTGGAACATACACAGGTCTAGTGATTAGTGGTGTCAGGATACCAAGCAACATCTGGCTGAGGGCAGGACGGGAGCACTGAGGTCTGGAACATGGAGACTGCCAAGGCCGCTGAATGAGAGCTCCAAAATGCAGAGCGGGGGCCAAGCAGGAGGACTCACTGCAGCTAGCAAAGAGCTCAGTTTCCACAAGTGCGAGGAATGGGAATCAGATAAGGGCCTATTTCCAACCTATTTTGCCTAGTATGCAATATTCCTGTGAATATTGGTCTGTTTTCAAGCACTCCCTCACTCACTGTTCCACTGAGTATCAATACTATTTAAGATGCTCTCTAAGGGCTGGGATTGGAGTGGGGAAGGCAGCAAGCTGCGTGAGATGCAGTCCCGCCCTCCGGAACATGAAATGTCAACACTCCTGGACAGCCCACCAGGAACCCGTGCCTGGGCCAGCTCCAAGGCCTGGGACACCCGGCGGGCTGGCTGGCCCTGGCTCTGTGGCTGGGGCTCCGGCCGCCTAGAAGAAAGTCTGGAATTGTTGTTTGGCTCGGCACATGCTCTTCTCAGACACAGAGAAAAGATGGGTCAGAAAGAACGTGTGTGGAGAATGAATCCTCTCCCTTTTCAAGCTAGAGAGCCTGCAGGGGAGAGAGGAGCTGGCCCCTCTCCCCATCACTCTCCCATCCCGCTGAGTGGCCACTGATGGCAGGGAGGAGTCAGGGAAACAGATCCCCCTCTCCCCTTGCCCTGGTGAAACAGACACAGGGCCTTGGCACCCACTCCTTCCTCATTGTTCACACGGCTCTCTGACCTGTGTCAAAATAAATTCCAGATCCCAGGAGAGAAGTTTCCTGGGGATGCAAGCATATGGGTTGGGTGGGGGAAATCTATGCCTATAATGTCCCACCATTTCTTTCTTTCTTTTTTTTTTAAAGATTTTTTAAAATTTATTTTTTAGAGAGAAAGAATGGGGGAGGGACAGAGGAGAGAGAGCCTTAAGCAGACTCCGCATGAGCATGGATCTCACAACCCTGCGATCTTGACCTGAGCCAAAACCAAGAGTCAGACACTTAACCGACTAACCCACCCAGGCGTCCCTTCTGCACCATTTCTGAAGAAAGTGGCCTCACTGCCTCAAGCACCTCAATGCGCAGATGCTGTCGGGATAGGCACAGACTGAGCCCACGAAGAGAAATACAGGCCGATCCCTCCCCCAGAGTGGCTTTTCACTTCAGTAGTCATTAAGGAGAAAAAAACATCTTCGAAATCAAAAATGAAAGACTGGTGACTCTGAATGTGGTGGTTTGCTCAGTCTGTGGGGTACTCTGATATTTCAAAAGCAGTTTGGACATGATGTCTTTAGTTTGGATTGAATTAAACATACACCCCCACACATACAACACACTTTCTGTGTAGACTGTACCCCCTAAAGGAATGTCAGACTAGTCACTGCACATGTTACCGAACATGCGTGATGTGCCTTGGTGTTCACCAAGGTGGAAGTGCTGTGCCGCAGGGAAACTTGGGACTTGCTCTTCATTTTGTCAAAACAGTTGAGATACAAATGAATCCTTTTAAAAGTAAGTACAGGGTGGGGAGTGTGCCTGGGTGGCTTAGGCGGTTAAGCGCCTGACTCAGGGTTGTGAGTTCAAGCCCCATGTTGGGCTCCGCGCCTCCCACAGAGCCCACTTAAGTAAATTAACAAACAAATAAATGAAAGCAAGTACACAAGTATTGTATTTCGATCTGTATGTCTGCCCCACGTGATTTCAGAATCCCGTAGAGATCGCCATCACAGTACGATGCGTAGTCCCACTGAACATGCTCTTCTTCTTTTTTCTTTAATCATTATCACCACCTTTTTGTTGAGGTACCACTGTTCTAGATAACAAGAGAGAAAATAATTGGTTGGCATATTCAGATGAAACGTTAATGTAACATTTGTTGACCTAATTATTATTTTATCTCTTGAAATCTGTATGACTTAATGTTAGGAAATTAAATTCACAAAACTTTTTTTTTCCCAACAAGTTACTATATTTGTATGTGAAAAATTCACCTTCAGACGGGTAATTCTAGTTTTCAAGGTACCTGCACTTTTACACACACGTGTGCTGTAATTCGGCACAAAGCTGCAGGCACCGCCAGTGCCCGTTGCGTATACCTCATGTCTAAGTGATAAGGAGGGGCCAGGTACTGCAGATGCAAAGAAGAGTAAACCACAGTCCTTTGTCAGGTGTTACCAAGCTGGGGAAGGGCCTTCGAGGAAGAAGGAACACGTGGGTGAAGGCACCAGGGGCCATGTGCAAGAATCCATGTCTCTGGGGGCAGAGGCAGGCTTGAGGCTGTGGCGGACGCACAGGAGAGAGCCTCGGGGTTCAGATTTAAAGGGGCCTGCTTGGGACTTTGGGCCTCATCCTAAAGGCAAGGAGCAGTGGAAGGTTTGAAGGCATGGGGGAGGGTGAGTAGGTGCCCCTGGAGACAAGCAGAAGGTTCCACGTGGGACACACTGAAGGTTGCTTAACTTTCAGCAGCAACTGCTCTTGGCAGAGACTGCCTCATAAACTTGACGCCTGAGGATGCGGCTTAGCAAAAGCCACCCTGCTCCCAGTAGCTACACTCCTGGCAGGTCCCTGGAGAGAAAACCCAGCAACAGGGGGGGCCAAACCACAGCTTTCTGCTTCAAGGCGCTTCTTCCCGCCTTTGCCTTTGGAGCTGCCCGTTGATGGTAGTTAGGGATGAATTGATATGTGCTGTCGTCATTGGATTTTAAAAGGTATATTTCTTAGGGTGACTCAGTCAGTTAAGCATCTGACTCTTGGTTTTGGCTCAGGTCACGATCTCAAGGTCGTGAGCTCCAGCCCCGTGTCAGGCTCCATGCTCGGCGGGGAATCTGCTTGGGATTCTCTCTCTCCCTCTCCCTCAGTCCCTCCCCCTGCTTGTGCACATTCTCTCTCAAAATAAATAAATAAAAATTTTAAAAATAAGTAAATAAATAAAAGGTATATTTCTCAAAAAGAAATGCTTGAAAGTGGAAATACCTAAGCATCTCGTGAAAGTGCCAGCAATGGAGCAAGTATATTTTCAAGCATTAGTTTTCTTTTTTTTTTTTTTTTCCCCTAACCAAATACCCAGTTCTCCACACCTAGGGAAAGAAAGTACAGCTGGTTGACCCAAATACCCAGAAGCCAGGTATCTCCCTGTCTTCAGTGGTAAATACTCAAATCGCTGCCCCGTTGCTTAGGAAGAGACGGGACCTCAGGCACGCTAGGCCTGTGCTTGTCCTACTTCAAAACACTGGTATTTTAATAACGTTACAAGAAATGACGTTTTGGGGGCGCCTGAGTAGCACAGCGGTTAAGCGTCTGCCTTCGGCTCAGGGCGTGATCCCGGCGTTATGGGATCGAGCCCCACATCAGGCTTCTCCGCTAGGAGCCTGCTTCTTCCTCTCCCACTCCCCCTGCTTGTGTTCCCTCTCTCGCTGGCTGTCTCTATCTCTGTCAAATAAATAAATAAAAATCTTTAAAAAAAAAAAAAAGGACGTTTTGTTCTTTTCTCTTCTGTAGTATGCTTATAAATCTCTAAATCTCTTAATTGAACAGAAGACTGATGTGGGTGGGTGGGGAGGGGACCTGGCAGGGAGAGAAAGAATTTAGGGAGAGTGCTCGTTTGATGCCAGCTCTGCCCATGAAAATAGGAGGACTGGACTTCATCGCAAAGGGCACTGGCTGGAGAAGTATTGGAGAGTAATAATCCTATCTAATTACGAGGAAATGAGATGTGAAAAGAAAAGGAGACAGTAGCGAACCTGAAGACTGTTGTTATTGAGTATTGCTTCTGCGCCTACCGTGGACTTATTTGGTGACTTGGTTCATTTGGTCGTTCCCAGACGCCTATGAAAGAGATACTAGCATTTCCCCCTTTTTACAGACTTAAGAATGTGTCCAAAGTCACACTGCCGGCAAGTAGTGAGGCCAGGATTTGGCCTCAGATATACCAGGAGCTCCTTGGAAAATCCCGTTCTGCCGGTCGAGACTTTTAAACCACTTGCCAGTCGTTCATTTGTCCTTCAACTGGAAAAGGACGAGCTTCATAAACTGTCACTAGCATGCCCTTTTGTGGGGAAATACACACTGAAGTACTTAGGACCAAGAGGCTGCTTACTATCCAACAGTTTAAAAGTGATGTGTATATACGGAAAGCCAAAATGGGAAAGCACATGCAGTAAGATGTGAACAAGTGGGGAATCGGGGTGAATGGTATGTTATATGGGAGTTCAGCAACTTGTTTCTAAGTCTGAAATTATGTAAAACTAACAATATTTTTAAAAACAACACAAACCTGTGATTAATGTGCTTAGAAAAAGTGATTCTCTGCCTTTTCCTATTTCAGAGTATGCTTCCAGATTTCTAAATCTATTTGATTAAATTGGGAAGAACACCAGGATGTGGTGTGTGTGTGTGTGTGTGTGTGTGTGTGTGTGTGTGTAGGGGCCAGAAGTGTGAGTCTTGTGCAACTATCTTACTCTGTTTGGAGAAGCAGCCCACTTCTCAGGTTCTGCATGAGAAAAGTAGTAACTACGTTTCATGGCTCTTAGTCATCTGACCCGAGAGACAGGAGGCAGATCCTTCCAGGGAGTTTGGCTAGAGACAAGCCCCCCTGTCCACTCCTGCCAAGACCGTGCCACCAGGTCCCTGCCATTTGAACTTCCAGAAGAAGAAAAAAAATCTTTACAGCAGAGTGCCAAAAACCAGTGCAATTTTTTTTACCTGATTATTATATAATATTACTTTGGGCCTAGAAAATAGACCGCTGAGAAATCCTTTCGCTGTTGCTTGTCTGAATGACTCCCTCACAGCTTTTCATAAGGAACATGAATTAATTAGGGCCTGCGAGGAGAAAGGGTCTCCCTTGATCTCTGGCCAAGGATTCCCTAAATCGCTCCCTCTGCTCGTTCCAAAATCCTGTGTGCTTTAACTGCTGTGCACAAAAACCATTCATTCTGTCAGCTCAGGGGGATTTTGAAGCTTAGACGCATGCCTCCCGAGGCTGTGAAAGCAAAGGGAAGGGGGCAGATAGAGAGGAAGAAGGCAGGTGAGCAGGACCTCGTCCCAGATCGCCGTCCTTCACTCAAGCCGAGGCAAGTCTCGCCGTGTGGCCTCTTGCGTGAGCACGAACCCCAGGACTCATCTCTTACAACCCTGCTGGATCTCTTGGAAATCCTTTCAGCGTGTGGGGCTTTTTGTCATAATGGTATTTGACTCGGTTACTTTTCTCAGTCACAGTCCTTGTGTTAGAAGGGTTGGAAAGGTGGACTCTGAAATCCCAAAGCCCTTGGTTTTCTTCTCTTGGGACTATAATCCTTCCACCTGTGTTACCGATATTCGTTTCCATTTTACCTCTCAGACAGAGCCCTTGTTTTATGTATGTGGAACCTAGTTTCTCGATCTTGGCCGTGTTGGACCAGATAACTCTTCACTGTGGCGGCTGTCCTGAGCCCAGGAGGATGTTAAGCAGCTGCGTGCCAGTAGCAGCCCTCTTCCAACGGCAACAACCGAAATTGTCTCCAGACATTGCCAAGTGTCCCCCGGAGAGCAAAATCAACCCGGTCTCGAGCTGATCTAGAACTTCCTTAGGAACAGGGGCCTTCCTGGTCTTCTTGGGAAACCAGAGCAGGCTAAAGGCATTTGATTCAGCCTGGGCTGATGGAGTGACTAGAAACAGTTGTGCCCTGATGGGTGAGGCATTCTGGAAGACACGGTATGACTGGAAGTCATTTGCGGTATGACTCTGGGTGCTAGAGCTGAAGTCTTAGGACTGTGTCATATTCTGTGCCGGCTCTTCACACAGGAGTTTTTGAGAGCAGTCTCAGGGTCACGGCAGTATGAAGCAGAACCAGAGATAGGAGGATCCAGATTGCCAGGCCAAGGTCTTTGAATAATTAGAAATACGGCATCTTAAGAATGTCTGGGAGCGTCCTTCTGGGCCTCGCCCAGGTTGGCTATAGATTTACCTGCCCCTGGCAGCCTCTCTCTTTGCTCTGTAATTAGAACTGCCCTCCCAGTAGAAGGTCACAGGGCTCACCTTGTATATTCCAAGAGCAGCTCTGTGGACTGCCCAGGGTGAATTTCCATGAGTCTTCAGGTGTCCAGCCTATATTTTCAGGAAAGTGTTGAGAAAGTTCATCCAAGAAAAATCCTTGCTGTGCCTCAAATCAGGACAAGAATATCAAGTCTGGTCTTCTAGGGGGCACTGTAACTTCAGCTAAAAAAAAAAAAAAAAAAAAAAAAAAAAAAAAAAAAGGAACAAAACCCAGAGAGATAAGTATGATAAACCCATGCATGATATACCTAAAAGCACGAGAATATGGGACTTACTGCTTACTTAGGAATTTTGCACAGGTTTTCTTAAGTCTTGGAGGCTGCTTTCAACTCTTGGGTTTGGGGGAGCAGTATTGCTACTCATTTCATAAACTAATGATATGATATCAAGTTGTTGAATACATAGCCACATTCTGGGGAAGGGATTTGACCAGATCAAATATGGCCCTCACAAAATAATCTTCATAATTCATCAGCTATCACAAAATTTAATTCTACTGTAATATTACTCTCTCCCTTGTGTAGGCCTTTCTACTTTTTAAAATTATGTCTTAGTTATCCAACACTTCGTAAGATGCCCATCAATTACCATACTCCTTCAGCAGTAAATGATGGGAGGCCTGGCATTTGCAAGTTCATGACCGACCTGTCTCTCCTGGACTCATAATGATCACCTAAGTGGTCTCACTCCCTCCACTCTTGCTCCCCCTCAATTCATTTTCCATCCAATAGACAAATGTACTTTCAAGTTTTTTAAAATTGCGAGATAGTCAAAATTTCAAATTTAAAAATTTCAAAAACTACCATTCTCCTGCTTACAACCCTCCAAGGGCTTAAAATAAAATTCTAAACTTCTTCCCTGCTCCCAAGGCCCCTCGGGGTTGGTCTCCCTCCAACCTCCCTCACTTCAGCACCAGCCTGGCTCTTCTGCTGTTGAGACTTTATATGCACTGCACCCCACGATCTGCCACACTTTCCCTCCCGATCTTTGTGTGGCCGATGCTCCGTCATTCACTCCTCTGCCTTCACATCACCTCCACAGAAAAGCCCACCCACAACCACCCATTCTCCACCCTCTCTCCCCATTTTATTTTCTTCACTGCTCTTATTATCACTATCTGAAATGATTTTACACACATATAGTTTTAGTCAAATGTCACCATACTATAGGTATTGTTCCGTGACTTGAGTGTTTTTTTTCAAAATCCATTGTTGAATTTTTTTTTTTTTACACTGTGTCTTAGAGATCTTCCCATGTCAGGATGAACTAGGCTTACTCCATTCTTTTTTAATGGCTGCGTAATATTCCTTTGGTATAAGTACCATAATTTGTCTGATGGCTTCCACATTTATTTCTGATTTTTTACTATCAAAAATAATGCTGAAGTGAAACCTCCTTTTGGACACACCTCTGTGCACATGCGTGGATTTTTTCTGTAGTAAAGATTCCTGGAAGTGAAATTGCCAGGTCAAAGGTTATGCCAATTTGTCATTTTGATAGATGCTCACTGCCACATTGCTTTCCTAAAAGGCAATCAATTTATACTCTCACTGATGGTGGGTTAGAGTGCACACTTCCCCTCATTCTCACTGACACTAATTAGTATCATTTTTTTAAAAAACGTTGCCTTAAAGGATATTCTATGAAGGTATTTGATTTCACGTCATCTGAAGGCCATTTTAGGATCGTTTCCTGCTGGTGTCCCTTGGAGTCATGCCTCTAGGTCAGCTTGGGGAGAAGCAGCAAAGCCCTCTGTGAGTTCCGAGAGTTCCCAAAGACAAATGAAACCTTTGAAAGCAGTCTCATCCATCGCAGCAGAAAGCCCCTCTGTCCAGCCACCAGCAGAGCACGATCAATAACGTGGAGAGCCGTGGGCCAGCCTGACGTTTCCTGCATGCGGCATTCTCCCCCATCCATCATCCAAACACATCCCGGCCACTCAGCTACGACTGAACACAGTCAAAATCTGCCCAAGTGCGGCAGGCCCCACCCCCAGTCTTGGCTTCTCTGGCATTACTCAGAACCTTTTGTTCGGCTGCACTTAAGGGCAGGGGGAGGTCAAGGTCTGGGAATAGTCAGACCCTGGGTCTCCGGAAATGGCTTCTCAAGCCTAGAGGGCCACATCTGCTCTCTCTACGTGAGGGGAGGACAAGTGGCAGTGAGCACCCCAAAAAAACGTCTCACTGGGGGCACCCAGAGCATGAGGACCAAAGGAAGCCTTCGTATACTTGATGCCCCCACAATGGCAAGCTGCATATTTTTTTTAAGGTTTTATTTATTTATTTGACAGAGAGAGAGACAGTGAGAGAGGGAACACAAGCAGGGGGAGTGGGAGAGGGAGAAGCAGGCTTCCCGCTGAGCAGGGAGCCCGACTTGGGGCTCGATCCCAGGACCCTGAGATCATGACCCGAGCCGAAGGCAGATGCTTAACGACTGAGCCACCCAGGAGCCCCAAGCTGCATATTTTTTTAAAAGAGTTTTTCAATTTTTCCCATCCCACCTTCACTTTTCTAATAAGAAGAAAACCTCAGTTTTTCACCTCTCCATGGAGGGAAAAACTCAGTTCTTCCCTTTTAGGAGTCTCTTCCCTGGGTATCTCCTTTACTCCTTGTACAAATGCTCACGTTTCTGACATTTCTGGTCACCAGTCATGCAGAGGTTTTTCCCCAAGACAATCAATTCTCTATGACACCAGCTGGGTGTCCTACAATTTAACTCAATTCTGACACTACTGGGATTGAGCACCAGATCCCACAGGTAAGGGCTCAGTCCCACAAGTGTGGCCCCTCTCCCCCTATTCACACCCACTTAAGGAGCCAGTAGGAAGCCCAGGTTTGTCACCAACCGCCTATACATCAGGAGGTTCTAAAGACCCCTCCTTGGGTTTGATTAATTTGCTAGAGTGGCTCACAGAACTCAGGGAAAGACTTGCTTCTGTTTGCCAGCTTGTTAAGGATATGGTAAAGGGTACAGAAGAACAGCTGGATGAAGAGGTACACAGGGTGAGGTCCGGGAGAGTACCAAGCTTAGGGGCTTCTGTCCCCATGGAGTCCAGTCCTTGCCCTTCGCCCCGGGGCCGAGCGTCACACGTCTGAGCGCCCTTCCCATGTTGTGTTCGCCAACCTGGAAGCTCTCTGAACCCCCTACTACTGGGATTTTATGGAGGCTTCTTCACATCGGCATGATCAAATAGTAACTCCATTTCCAGACCCCTCTTCCCTCTCTAGAGGATCAAGGGGTGGGAATAGGGGGCTAAAAATTCCAAGCTTCTCATCATGGCTTGGTCTTTCTGGTGACTAGCTCCCATCCAGGAGCACCAAGAGTCATCTCATTTAGAACAAAAGACACTGCTATCATCCAGGAAATTCCAAGAAATGTTGGAACTCTGTGTCAGGAATAGGGGTCAAAGACCAAATATCAGGACAATAGATGTACCTGGTACTCTTATCACTCAGGAATCTACAAGTGTTTTAGGAACTCTGCACCAGGAACCAGGGGCAGAGGCCAATATGTATATTTTCTATTATCTCATAACTTTCCCTCCCCAAAGGAATTGTTAGACTTCCTCCAAGAAAGAAAAGTAAAGCCAATGTCTCCTGGGTGCTGGTGTTATCTGCTTTTCACATCTGTTACTTCCCTATGAGCTGGATCATATTATCTCTAGTTTAAAGATGTGTTGGCAGCCAGAGCAGTTGGGTAACTAACCCGAGGTCATCCAGCTAGTCATGCCTGGAACAGGATTTAAACTTTGAGTCTATAAACTTATGCTCTATGGCCAACAAGGTGGGCTCCGTGTCTTAATTTAAGGGATTTCAAAGGCTTAATTTTGATTGTAGGTTCTCATACATTTCTTTACTTATGGGTTTCTTCAAAGAGAAAATTCTAAAATATCAATGAAATTACTTCAAAACCGTGTCCTTTCTGCGACTGTGAATGAGTCCAACACAGGATACGTTTTCTTTGAGCCGATTTCCTCTCTGCACTTCTGCAGGAGTTGGTACTTGTTCTTTGGTTCAGTGTGTGCAAAACAAGACGGAGTGACTCACGGGTCCCCTGGGCAGGCTAACTCAAGTGACGGCGAGGGTGACCACAGTATTAGCTTCCTCCTGATGCTGCAATCAATTACCACAAACTTATTGGCTCAAAGCAATACACATTTATTATCTTAGACTTCTGAAAGTCCTAAAACTATTATCTTATAGTTCTTCCTGGAAGTTCTGGGGGAGATCTGCTTCATTTCCTCTCCCAGCTTCTAGAGGACAGGTACGTTCCTTATCTCGTGGTCCCCTCCTCCATCTTCAAACCCCTCACTGCTCTCTGCTTCCATTGGCACATCTTCCCTGAGTCTGATCCTCCTGCATTCTCTTTGTCCGATCACAGCGGACCCACCTGGAGCATCCAGGATCATCTCCTCATCTTGAGATGGGGACTTTCATCTAAGTCACACCCCTTGCCATGTTGAGGTGACCTATTTCCAGGTTCCAGGGATTAGGACATGGACTTCTTTGGAGGGCTGTCATTCATCACAGCGCACCCATCATCTCAGTTTGCCGGGGACTACAAGCCCTTCCAGGTTGTGGAAACTTCAGTGTTGAAAGTAACAAAGTTCCAGGCAAGCCTGGAGAGTGGGTTGCCCCTAGCAGGGAAGAGGGGGGGCGCCCTTGATCCAGGAAGATATTTCTACTGATTCTTGGGAAAGTAGAGAGGGAAGATTAGCAAAAGTAAGAAAACTGGAAGGGAAAACAGTGTTTTCCCAATCGCATTCTTAGAAGAAAAGCAACCTGTAACCTTTAAGCAGTCCCATTCCGTGGGGTCCCTGCAGGAGAGCCCCAGCAGGACCACTTCCTTCCAAAAGGGAGGCTTCTCTGCCTGACGTTCTCCACTTGTTTTACTAGATAAAAGCAAAGCGGTTTCCTGGATAAACTCTACTTCGGAGCCTGAATTATCCCTAAATAAGAAGCCTGTATGGTGAACTTGTATTCAAAAAGGTTAATGGTTCATCCAGTGTGAAATAATAGACGTGTAGTTAAAAATACAGCCTGATTCCATGCGAATGACAGATTTGTCACTAATGTGAAGCCACCGTGGGGTTTTGTGTTTTTTTTTACATCATGTGTGCTCTTCTGTCTTTATACTTTTCCCCACATTTTCCCCTCTCTGCCCCACCCCCACCCACCTGCCCACCCACCCTGTTATATTTAGTATTACAGGCTGTGGGTTTGTAAAATAATTCTCCCATGTGTTTCTGAGTCTCACTGAAGGTGAAACCAGTTCATACTGAATTTTTACATATATATTTAGCTTTCTATTTCTGGAGAAATAAATAGAAAAAAACATCATTTTCAATACCAGGTAAATTCTGAGACGCGTGGTTGGGAAGAGTGAGGGACAGGAATCTGGGGAGCTTTTCCAGTGGAGAGGCTTCAGATGGAAAGGCCAGACTTCAGAGGTGGCATGGAGCAGCTGGGACACATGAGAGGTTCACCCCAGCTCGGTCTGTCCAAAGTGACGGTTGTGGAACTGATGTTCATAAATCATTTGTTAGCGGTGAAGACAAAGGGACACCCATTCTCCCAAGCCAGAGGTGGCGGAGCAGATAGGATGAACAGTAATGAGGGAGGAACTGTGCTGCTCTCTGCGTGTTCCCTGCCGGGGTACAGGGGCGCAGGGGTGCAAGTTCAAGTGGCCGCAAAAACCAGACAAATGGATGAAAACCCAGAAACTAGAGGAAATCCAGGCATGCAAGGGGTTCTGGGAAGCATTTGTTGCCTTCTCTGGTGAATGAAGACAGCCTGAGATGTGTGCACCAGGGAGAGGGGCAGATGAGGGAGTGGACAAACGGTCAAGAGAACCGGACTCTCTGTGTCCAGGGGAGCTTCTCGGGGTTTGCAAGGCTGCTCTGCACCTGAGTCTGGTCAGGGGCCTCAGTCTGACCCCCACATGCACCCACACCCGGCCCACATCTTCCTCTGGTCAGCCCCTGGCCACAGAGACTGGGTGAAAGAACATGCCAGATCGGGGCACCCTTCCCATGGCCTTGGGAAATGTAGCCTTCCTGAGTCAGAGAGGAGGAAGCAGGCAAAGAAAAAAAGCTGTGCTCTCATAATCCCAAGGGGCTCCATATCTCACCGCTTCTCTTATAGTTAAGAGGCCTGGGTGTGAAGGAGAGGAGAGGCCACTGTGCTGGCGAACGTACAGCCTGCCCGCCAGCTCTGCTGAGGTCTGATGGTGAGCGTTTGTAGATGGCTGGGGGGGGGGCAGGGCTGGCCGGCTCCAGGAAGGGCTAAGCCAGTTGCCCCCCATGGAGACTAAGTCCGTAACTAGCCTGCACTTATTATAGGGGGCCCGCAGCCCACGCAGTTGGTGGTGACCGAGGGATGGCACGGTGGGCTCCCATGGTCTCACTCATGGATCAACGTCAGGGACCAGACTCCTTTTCATACTTGCTTCAGATTCAAGTGGGACGCTCGCTTGAACACCATCTATGGCTTAAGCTGGACATCTCAAAGATAGAGGACCCGCTATGACTGACTGTCTCACCCACCAGGAGAACATGATCCCCAAGCTCCCTGTTTCCCAGACACGTTGGGACTGGAGGGCGTGGGAGTAGGAGGAGATCCAGGAAGGTGCTCCACGTCAGGTGGGGGAGGGTGAGACTCCCTTAGTGACAAGGCCCGGAAATGGTATCATTGTTTTTCAAGCCAAGAGAACCAAGCCATAGAGTCCGTGGTGGAACCCGGAGGCTCCATTCCTGACTCAGTGCATCCGCTCACATCCCCTGGAATGAGTTCTTCCTCTGTTTTTATTTTATTTTTTTAGATTTTTATTTATTTATTTGAGAGAGAGGGAGAGTGCAAGGGCAGTCGGGAGCGGGAGAAGCAGGCTCCCTGCTGTGTCGGGAGCGCACTGTGGGCTCCATCCCAGGACCCCCGGGGTTAATGACCTGAGCCAGAGGCAGACACTTAACTGGCTCAGCCGCCGAGGGGCCCCATCTTGCTTCCGTTTTAAAATGTGGGTTTTACTGTTATTTGGTGCTGCAAAGCCAACAGATCCGGAGACAAAGGGCACTGAAAAAGGTAGTGATACTCACGGATTCCAAGACAGGACACGCCATACTGCTGGGGGACCATATGGGAAGCACCAGTCAGGAGGGTGAGGGAGTTGGGAAACAGGGGCCAGAGCCTTTATTGCGGTTACTGCAGGGAGGAAGGGTAATCAGCTCATGATTGGCTGGTTTGATTAATTTCGGTGGCTCTGTGACATAGAGCCACCTAGTTGTCTGGTACCTGGCCCCGGGGTGATTAGGGTGGCTGGATAGTGGCCCTGACCATGAGAGCCACACTGAGGGGGCCTGGGGGGTATGGCTCTGAGTTGGTTAGTTTGCATTTCAAAGGCGTGCTCAAGGGTGAGCTATTTACCATCTCTAGGAACTGGCTAACCCTGGGAGGGCTGGCCCCTCCAGGGTCAGCAAGGCCCCAGATGTTGGAGCCCCAGAAAACAGAAAAATAAAAAGACACAGTGAGTACACCTTCCTCTTCACTGCTCTCAGGACCCAGCTCAAGTGTCCTATGTTCTAGGAAACTTCCCAGGCCACCCTATCCCATTGGGATAGCTCCCTCCCCCCGGAAGTCCTATATCACTTAATGTTGCTGCTGTTCACCTTTGTATCTATTATCTAAGCAGAGCGCGATATGCCCCTGTATCAAAAACCCAAGATCCTTGAAAGTGCGGACTGTGTCTTTTACTTCTGTCTGTCCCCCACAGCACCTGGCACAGAGCCTTGAACTTAGTAAATACTCACTAAATTTTTGTTAAGGAATGCCCAGAGTTCAGTGTGGTAGGCCACAGGGATGGTTCCTTTAAAAGAAAAACCATTTTCAACCCCTGGGCAGGAATAACCCTGCTCGGGTCCTTCCTTTATTGCCCAATAAACATTCTAGAATTTAAACTTAAAAACATTCTAACATTTAGAATGTTTACAAATCCAGATCACCTTTGTGAAATTCACAAACAAGGAAACTTCAGGCAGCTCCACCTGTGAACACAACTCAGAAAGGGTCATTTCTAATTGCAGCTGGAAAGGAGAATTGAGTTAGTATCGATGCCCTGACCACAGTGTTTCCTCCATTAACTCTCTGGAAGAGGAGAGTAGATTACACACATCAGCTGGTTTCACTGAGTAGCCAGGAGGCAGTCGAGACACATCGGTCTCATGAATTATTATTAATGGACGAATCATCTGTATTGTGTCCGTTCTTGGCTGGGGGGTCTAGCACAGGCTGTCAGGAGCGGAGATTTACTTGGTTCAAAGTGGCCTGGAATGAGTTGTGAGACCCAGTGGATCCTCAGGGTGTTGAAGGCAGGACACAGCAATGCCACCGATGACCTTGGGCCTCTCCTTTGGGAGCACTGGAGCAAGGAGGGTAGACCAGATGGAGGACAGGTTGGACCTGAGTGTAAAATGTTAGAGGGATTTGGCTCTGTTCCTGGGGCAGAGCTGAGGGACAAAAATAGACCACATCTTGGGAAGCTTGGCATGAAATTAAGTTCCAGAGCTCTAGCCAGCTCTGCCAGTGGACTGCCAATGTCCAGAAATGCCCTCATCATGGTGATGGCGCTGGGGAGGGAAGAGAGCTCCTAATGTTGCAGGGGCTGCCCCACCTGTCTTTAGTCCTTTGCTGTTCAAAATACAATCTACAGACCAGCAGCACTGGTCTCATTTGGGAGCTGGTTAGAAAGTTAGGCGGTGCTGGGAGTGGTGTGAGGCCAAAGGGGATGCTCCCTCTGGTGCAAAATTTAAGGGAGCACCACTAGACTCGGTAATGGAGATAAATAACATTTTTTAAAAAGGCAAAATTAATGCAAAAAATCTATGGTGAACAAAATAAAATAATTTTAAAATGAAGACAGGATCTGACCCTGCACTTGAAGGATCCTACCTCTCTCACCTAATCCTGGTCCTGATCCTACCTCTCTCACCTAATCCTGGTCCTGATCTCAGGCCCCACCCAGACCACTGAATCAGAATCTGCATTCTAACAAGATCCCCAGACGACTCACACGCACAGAAAAGTTTGAGAAACACTGCTTCGGACAATCCTTCCAAGCCGTAACAGCACCAAATCTTGGAATCCAGACAGCAACAAAAACAGAAAGGATGAGCAGAGATTCCAGAAGTTCCAGAAGCATCCCAGCCCCACGAGTCTGCTTCTCATTTGCCTGGATATGTGCACTCCCACCTTACAGTTGTGCAGTGTTCTGTAGTTTACTGTACACTTTTTAACAACATTTTATTTTGAAATAATGATAGATTCATAGGAAGTTGCGAAGATAGTACAGAGAATTCCATGAGCCTAACTTAACCCAGTTTCCCCTACCGGTTACGTTTTATGTATCTACAGTACCATATGAAAGTGAGGAAATTGACATTGGTTTGAAGTGGGTGGATAGTTATGAGCCATTTTATCACATGTGGAGATTCATGTAACACGATGAACTACAGAACTCGTCTCTCACTGCAAAGATCTCCCTGGAGCGACAGCTTTGGAGTCAGGCCACTTCCCTGCCCTGACCCCAGGCCGATCCCTAAGGCTTGGCCAACACTCATCTGTCTCATTGCTGAGAAGGTCATGTGAACAGAATCATACAGCATTTAATCTTTTGAGATTGGTTTTCACACAGCAAGATGATCTGGAGATCCATCCTGATTGTTGTCTGAATTGTTAGTTTGTTCCTTTTTATTGCTGAGTAGTAGTATTCCACCGTATGGATATACCACTGTTTGTCTAACAAGTTACCTATTGCAGGACATTTCATTTATTTCCTGTATTTGAATACTACAAATAAAGCTGATATGAATAATCATGTACAGGTTTTTATGTAGACCTGTTTTTATTTCTCTTGGAAAAACGCCCGGGAGTACCATTGCTGGGTTAGATGATAAAAACGTATGTTTAGTTTTTTAAGAAACTGCCAAACTCTTTTTCAGAGTAGCTGGCCGTTCGACATTTCCACCAGCAGTGTAGGAGAAATCCAGTTTCTGCACACCCTTGTCAGCTACTGGTATAGTCATTATTTTTTCTCTTAGCCATTCTGATTGGTGAATTAGAGATGGCTCCTCGTGGTCTTAACTTACAATTCCCTGATGCTTAGCGCTACTGAACCTCATTTCCTGAGATTATGTGCCATCGTTTTTTGTCCTCTTTGCTGACCGTCTCTTCCTGTCTTTTGCCCATTTTCTAATTGGATCCTTAGGGTCCTTTTTTACCATTGAGCTTTGAGGGTCTTTTTTATATTCCAGATATGAGGCCTCCGATATGTGGATCGAAGGTATTTTCACCCCGTCAATAACTCGTTTTTTCATCGGCTTAACAGGGTCTTTCAAAGAGCAGAAGTTTTAAATTTTGTGAAAGTTCAGTTACTGGGTTTTTTCTTTTGTGCATCGTGTTTTTAGTGTCATATCGAAGCCTTCGCCAAGTCCTGCACCCAAAGATTTTCTGCCATAGTTTCATCTAAAAGTTCATATTTTACATAATTTAAATCTATGATCCATTTTGAGTTAATTTCTATAGGGTAAGAGATTTAGGTTGACTTAGGTTTTTTTATTGTTGTTTCTTTTTGTCTATGGATTTTTTTTTATTTTTTCTCCAGCGCCATTTGTTGAAATGACTATCCTTCCTTTATTGAATTATTTTTGCACCTTTGTCAAAATGCAGTTGAACATATGTATGTGGGGCTATTTCTAGGCTCTGTTCTGTTTCATTGATTTATGTGTCTGCCTCTCTGCCAATACCTCACAGTCTTGATTACTATAGCTATATAAAAAGGCTGAAATCTGGATAGATTGATTCCCCACTTTCTTATTTTTTAAAAAAGGTTTTAACTATTCTGTTTCCTTCTATATAACTCTTAGAATTAGTTTGTCTGTATTTATACCAAAAAAGTCTTGCTGCAGTTTTGATAGGAAGTGCATTAAACTTATATATGGGTTTGGAGATCATTAATATCTTCCTGTGTTATGTCTTCTAATTCATGGTGTGTCTCTACATTTATTTACGTCTTCCTTGATTTCTTTTTATCATCATGTTGTAGTTTCTAGCATACAAATTCTGTGTATGTTTTATTATATTTATACCTAAGTATTTCATTTTTTCTGAGTCGTTATAAGTGGTCTTGTATTTTTAATTTCAGTGTCCAAGTGTCTGTTGCTAGCACATAAAAATACAATTGATTTGGGGCGCCTGGGTGGCTCAGTCAGTTAAGTGCCTGCCTTCGGTGTCAGCTCAGGTCATACGATGGGGGTCCTGGGATCGAGTTCCACATCAGGCTCCCTGCTCAGCGGGGAGTCTGCTTCTCCTCTCCCCCCTGCTCGTGCTCTCTGTCTCAAATATATAAATAAAATCTTTAAAAAGATACAATTAATTTTCTTATGTTGATCTTGTATCTTATGATCTTACTGAACTGACTTATTTTCTTTAAGGATTTATTTATTTATTTGAGAGAGAGCGAGAGAATGGGGGAGGGGCAGAGGAAGAGAATCTTCAAGCAGACTCCCCACCGAGTTCAGAACCCCCCTTACAGGAGGCTCAGTCTCACCACCCATGAGATCATGACCCATGAAATCATGACCTGAGCTGAAACCAAGAGACAGACGCTTAACTGACTGAGCCACCCAGGCACCCTTTGAATTCACTTATTAATACTAGGAATTCCCTTGTAGATTTCTTGGGATTTCTAAGTAGACTTTAATGCAAATAGAGATTTTTTTTAAATCTTTTTGATCTCTATGCCTTTACTTTTTCTTGCCTTATGAGCTAGCTTAAAACGTCAAGTATTATGTTGAACAGCAGTGGTGAGAGCAGATGTCCTTGTGTTGTTCCTGATCTAAGGGAGAAAGCATTCTGTCTTTTGCCATTAAGTATGATATTTGCTATAGGTTTTTAAGGATGTTCCTTATGTTGAGAAGTTCCCTTCTACTTCTCGTTTTCGGAGTTTTTTATCATGAATCGATGTTGAATTTTGTCAACTGCTTCCTCTGTATCAATTGATACAATCATGTGAATTTTCTTCTTTAGATTGTTGATATGGGGGATCACATTAAATGATTTTTCAGACATTGAAACAGCCTTAGATCCTTGGAGTACATGCCAGTTGGTCATGGTGTATTATTCTTTCTATGTTTAGCTGGATTCTATTTGCTAATATTTTGCTAATGGTTTTTGCATGTTTTGTAGTCTCTTTGCCTGGTTTTTGTATCAGGGTAATACTGGCTCCGTGAAATAAATTGGAAAATGTTCCCTTTTCTTCTATTTTCTGCAAGAGACCCTAGAATTTTTCCATTTTTTTAAATGTCAGCTTTACCTGGATATAACTGACATGTAAAATGTAGGATATTTAAAGTGTGCATCATGGTGATTTGATAAACATATACATTGTGAAAGGACTCTACCTATCCAGTTCATTAACGTATCTGTCACTTCACATAGTTTTTTGTTTTTTTTTTTTTTTTTTGGTGAGAACATTTTAATTCTACGCTCTTAGCAAAGTTCAGTTATAGAATACAATGTTATGGCAAGATTGTGATTTATAAAAAACATATATTCTTATCTTCATCCACAGTTCCTGGCCCACAGCTTCTAAAACCTTTGAAATTCCCTGAGCAAGAAGAGCATCTTGTTATAATATTTGGTCTCTTTTTCTCAGTTCCTGAAAATGGTTCAGAGCCATAAAGGTGAAATGGGTGTCTTGTTATTCATAACTAAGCCCTCTCCCCCACAATGAGGTTTATGTTAATGAAGTGACTTTTGGAAACCACCTGAGGATGGATGGAGGCTGGTGACCAGGGGAACCAACTATAAATAGAGGGTTGGAAATTTCATCTCCACCTCCTGATTTCTGGGGAGGTGAGAGGGCTGGAGGTTGCATCAGTCACCAATGGCCAATGAGTTAATCAATTATGCCCAGATAATGAAGCCTCCATAAAAACCCCAAAAGGAGGACATTCAGAGAGCTTCCGGTTTGGGGAACCAGAATGGTTCCACACACCTTCATGCTGGGTCCCAAATTCCATGAGTCCCCAAACTCCCCAAAGGCAGAGGCTTCTTGTTTGGGACCCTGCCCTATCTCTTCATCTGGCTGTTGATTTGTAGTCTTTAATATCCTCTGTAATAAATCAGTAATCTAGGGAGTAAATGAACTTCCTGAGATCTGTGAGCAGCTGTTGCAAATTAATCAAACCCACGGAAGTGGCCATGGGAACCCCTGACTTCTAGCCAGTTGGTCAGAAGTATAGGTAACAACCTAGCCTTGCAATTTGGCAACTAAAGGGGAGGAGGTGGTCTTGTAGGACCGAATCTTTCACCTGTGGGAGCTGGTACTATCTCTAGGTAGATAGTGTCAGAATTTAGTTGGATTGTAGGATACCTGCTAGCATCTGAGAATTGCTTCATGGTGTG
Organism: Ailuropoda melanoleuca; assembly: GCF_002007445.2. Lineage (NCBI taxonomy): Eukaryota > Metazoa > Chordata > Mammalia > Carnivora > Ursidae > Ailuropoda > Ailuropoda melanoleuca. Next base: position 86,402,487 of record NC_048225.1, read on the forward strand.
GGAAATACAAAGACACACACGCACGCATTTGCGCGTGCGCTCATTGGAATTGGGGGTTAGAATCATTTCAGTTATCAACTACAATCACCATGTTTTACATTAGCTCCATTTGTAGCTTTAGTTTTAATTCTCCTTTAAATGCTTAGGGGAATCCCCCAGTGAAACCACGTGGGCGTTACGCACTTTTATGGTCAGAATTTGATTCGATTCTCATAGCAACCTTGCAAAGAAGGCATTTTACAGGTATGGAAACTTAAGGCTCAGAGAAACGAAGTGACTTAACCAAGATCTAGGCGTCTCCTGATTCTAAGTTCAGTGTTGTTTCCACAAAACCACGCTTCCTGAGTTAGATGTCATTGGGCAGACATTTCAGTCATTTAGAATCTCTTTGGGACACAAGGAAGAGAATAATCATAGCTGTTTCTGGCCACTTTTGTTTAGCTGGGTGCCCGTTCTCTTTTGCTGGGCATCACATTCAAGTTAGAGGATAATCAGGCAACCAGTGAAAACCTAGTACTATTACTATAATCCCAGGTACAGTCTAAACGACTGACGACACGTGCATTGACACACCCAACTGCAAAGCCTCAGAAGAGAAGCAAACAAAACTGTCTGAAGAGAGAAGGAAAGCCTACTTTTTTGTGGTCCCTGGACATTCCCTGGGAAGTTTCGATGAATCCTCTCTCTCCTCCATCCCTTAGTACCTGACCCCAATTTCGCACCTTACTTAAGATAGGATTTTTCACCACCTTCACTATCCCTTCTGTGAATTTTTTTTTCCTGGCTCAGAGCATGTCACTTCCCTGTTTAACAGCCTTCAGTGGTTCTCTATTGCCTACAATTCTTAACTTTATAGTCGTTTTCTATGTATGTCTAGGGTTCTCAAACTTCAGAGAAGAGAAGACTCACCCAGGGACACTAATTGAAAATGGAGACTCTTAAGTCCCAACCCCAGAGGTTTTGACTCAGTAATTCTGGACTGAGACCTAGGAATCTGCATTTTAAGAACTTCCTCCTGGTGATTCTAGTGTAAGTGGTTCACGGAATGCATGTTGACCAAACAGTGATCTCTGGCATAAAGGTCATAGTCCTTGGCCTGGCTTTCAGGCCCTCTGAAGTTCAATTCCAACTTGCTCAGTCCATAGTACCCCTCCCTCACCCTCACCCCTACCAGGCCTGCAGACCTATAGACCAACACAATGGGTAAGACTAAACCAGTTGGTCAGTGCTCTTTGGAAAGGCAAAATTAATCTCTCCTGTCCCTTTTCCTCCGCACAGTGGTAGGTGTTGACCAGCTTTTTATTTAAACGTATGATTCCCAGAATAGAATACGTGGAAAATATCAGTGTGCATTGCTGTAGTTAAGGGTATTTTAATACATTTGTTTCAGTTAATTATATATATACGTAGGTATGTACTGTGTCAGGATATAAAATGTGTTTCTTACTGTGGGTTGAACTCCAATAACATTGAAAGCCACAGCTATAGAACTCACCTCTCGTTAGATCTGTCAGGATAGCTTTCTGTTTCTCCATTACGGTGAACCTTTGGAGAATAATAAATAAAGCCGTCTTTATCCTCTTACTCCTCTAGGATCCATCGTGGTATTTCGTGCTCAACAACTGAATTGATTTGATTACATCATCACAATCATGCTTCTTCTGGGTTTAACTACTTCAGATCAAATATCCTCTTTTAGGGTATAGGTTTAGAGTTATCCCTTTCAGAAATTGCCTCTTGTGGGGCACCTGGGTGGCTCAGTCGGTTAAGCGTCCGCCTTCAACTTAGGTCATGATCTCGAGGTCCTGGGATCGAGCCCTGTGTCGGGCTCCCTGCTCAGCGGGGAGTCTGCTTCTCCCTCTCCCTCTGCCCCTTGCTTCACCCCCACTCTTGCTCTCTCTTTCTCTCAAATAAATAAATAAAATCTTAAAAAAAAAAAAAGAAAGAAATTGCCTCTTTGTGAGACAGTGAACCTTGGAGCATTGCCAGGAGAAGAGGCCCCTCACCTTGGCCAGAAGCAAAGGGTAACATTTTCTAAGGCGATGAGGTTCTTTGAAGCAATGTATTTCCTCTGGAACTTCTGGAGTGTGGTCTGAGGAATGGAGTGGGTGGCTCTCTGGCCTGAGATGGCCCAGTGAAAGGACACTCTAGAAGGTCAAGAGTAGGGTAAATAGCTACCTGAGCCTTCCAGGTGAGCATGTGTTAAGCATCCATTGGTCAATTACAGAGTCACTATGCAGGTGCTTAAGAACCCAAGAAGTGTTCAGCACGGGTGACAGACTGAACCACATTTGGATCACAGCTTCGTTTTCTTAAGGCAGCAGTGTTTCAACTGGCAATGTGTCCGGTCAAGGTTGTTTGAATGCAAATCATTTTACATCGAGCTTGTCTCACATGCATGTTCACTGCACATCTCCTTTAGCTCTGAGTTGGGGACCTCCAACTTAGAGCAAAATCTCTGGCTTTGAAGAACTCAGTGCAGAAGAGGACTGAGGGCATAAACTTTCAGAGACCATTTCCCGGCCAGGTCTCTTGAACTGGAAGCACAGGGGGCTCGCAGAGCCAAGTCCGGCCATGGTAAACATTGGACAGAGCAGGCATGCTGGACCAAGGTAGAGGCGAGGTAGAAGGGAGCTTCCAATGAAAAGCATGGGTGTGCAAAGCGTAAACAGAGGTCAGGTTTTAGAGGATGGGGTGGGGGTGGGGCTTCTTTGCTGTAGTTAAGGGTATTTTAATACATTTGTTTCAGTTAATTATACATATACGTAGGTATGTACTGTGTCAGGATATGAAATGTGTTTCTTACTGTGGATTGAACTCCAACAACATTGAAAGCCACAGCTGTAGAACTCACCTCTCATTAGATCTGTCAGTAAAGAAACAGATTTACTGCAGCAGAGACCCTGACAGCTGAGGGCCAGATGTGAATGATCTCAACCAAGACTGGGGTATGAAGGGCCAGGAGAAGAGAGGGGAGGTATGGAGCTCATCCTAATATCAAAAGTGTTTTACAAGGCCTTCAATTTGTCCTTGTCCTCAAAATAAGACTTCTTGTAAATAAGTAAAGCAATATCACTCATCAAAAAAAGCAGAGGTGACACCACCTTATTAGAATGGGTAAAACCCAAAAAACCTGACAATACCCCGTGCTAGCGAGGATGCGAGCAACAGGAACACTCATTTGTTGCTTGTGGGAATGCAAAATGGAACGATCATGTTGGAAGCCACTTCGGCAGTTTCTTCCAAAAGCAAAGGTACTCTCACCTTCTGATTCAGCCCCTGCGCTCCTAGACGTTTACACGACCAAGTTGCAAACTATGTCCATGCAAAAACCTGCACATGAATGTTATCTCAGTTTGATTTGTAATCAGTGAACACTGGAAGCAACCAAGATGTCCTTCAATCGGTAAATGGTTAAACAAGTGGCACAAATGGATAGAGAAATTGTGATACATCCAGACAATGGAATATTCTTCAGCAATTTAAAAAATGTGTTATCATGCCATAGAGCTACACGGAGGAGCCTTAAATGCATACGGCTAGGTGGAAGAAGTCAGTCTGAAGACACCACGTAGTGCATGATCCCAACTGACTTGGTGTTTTGGAAAAGGCAAAATTAGAGAAATCGTAGAGAGTTCTGTGGTTACCAGCGGCTGTAGCCGGGGAGAGGGATGAACAGGGGTTGCACAGTGGATTTTGAGTGCGGGGAAACTGTTCTCAGTGCGACTGCAATGGTGCATACGTGGCAGGACGCATTCATCAAAACCCACAGATTGTACAACACAGGGTGTCTTCGTGGGAACTGTGGCCTATAGTTAATCAATACTAAGGTGTCAGTATGGACTCATCGAGTGTAACAAATGAACCACACAAATGCAAGATATTAGTAATAGGGAAAACAGTGTTGGGGGGGAGATAGGAAGGTGGGGGCTGAGTATATAGAACTCTGTGTACTATCTGCTCCATCGTTCTTTAAATCCAAAACTGTGCTCAAAAATAAAGTCTATTAATTATTTTTGTAAGAAACGAAGAGATTTCACTTTGAAAGAAAAAAAAAGAAAAAGGCAAATGTGATGAGAATTATTTTTAAAAATTAAGAGAGCCAGCACGGAAATCCTGGGAACTTGCTTGTAAGCTACACAGCCAGCCTGGCCACCCGAGACCCTCTTCACGAGCAGAATCCCTCACCTACAAAACAGAATCGCCCCGCGTTTCCTCAGTGGTACCAGCTCAGTCTCTGTTGGGTTTGCACACTGAGCCCCCTTGGAAGTGAGAACCAAAATTTTCATCCCCTTCGTAGTTTTCTGAATTTTCTCCTGGAAATGAAGTTGGGCTTGTCTGGTAAATTTGAAAAAGCAGCCTCACAAATTCCTTCCAAAAGAAAAAAGGGTTTTCTGTGGCTGAACTTTTCTCAATCAGCTATAATGATGGCTTTCCTGTTAATTCTCCCTAATTATGTAGAAGGCCTTTGCAATTTGTTTCGGTGGTTCTTCTCTTCTGAGAAGGTGGCGGCTGCTGCTTCTTCCTCTTGTTCTTCCTTTTAACTAACTCCTCCATTTTGGAATCTCTGCAAGTGATCATGGGCTGAATTCCAGTCTGTCCCTCAAATGGCTTTTAGTGAGGTGCTGGTTCTAAGTCCCTAAATTACTGACTTGTCCAGCAGAGAACCTTTTAAACTGGATTAATCCCCTGGAGTTCTAAATCCTTTTGCTTTGGGGGCCAGACTCCCATCACCTTTTGCCTCACCAACATAACTTTGAATGTTGGCACTTTCCATGTAAATGGTGAGAAGGCCGTAAGGCACTAAGCCTTGCAGGGCCCAACCTATTGATTTCAACGATCACCTTTAATCCACATCTTTCCTCTTTATAATGTGTGGTTTTCTTCTCTTAATTAGAAAGAGCCAGGGATTATCTGCACAAAACTGGAAGGTTTATTGTGATTGGTGGGATTGTGTCTCCTGTCCACGACTCCTATGGAAAACAGGTGAGTTCGTCCTTTGCCTCTCTGCTCCTTTACCCTCCCTTTCTGACCGGACGGCTCCTCGGGCACGCAGCTGCCCCACGGCGACCCTTCCCGGAAACACAAAATGCCCGATAGCGGGCGTCCTGCTCCCGGCTCTGGAGCACGCACGGTCAGCAGCTGGGAGGAACAGCTGCCCGGGGCCGCGGCCGTGACCGTGACCGCGATCGCGGGCAGCGCCAGGCCGTCGGCGCTCGTTAGCAGCGGACCTGGCACACCCGCCGCGGGCCAAGCGGGACTGGGCGCGGATGCCACCCTGGCGGCCCGTGTCGGATCTTTCCCGGATTTTAGGAGGAAAAGGCCTATGCCCCTTACGATCAGATTTAAATTCCTTTCCTTGCCGCTCCCTCCCTGCCGCACGAAAGGGACCATCTAGGAGCCCTCCCCGCATGTCCAACCCCCCTCCTTCCCCAGCGACCCATTCGTTGGTGGGCTCCTTGAGCCTCCAGACAAAGCACCGTTTGCAGGGTTAAGTCTCGTCTCTGCTGGGCACGCGCTGGCTGCTTCCTCCGAGAGGCCCACCTCCGGACCCTGTCGCAAGTGGCACATAGCCGCCCTCCGTCCCTTTCTTTCCCCTCCGCCGCTCCGTGTGTGTGTGTGTGTGTGTGTGTGTGTGTGTGTGTGGCAGGTGGACACACCGAGGGCCACAGCCTCATTCCCGGCCGCCACAGACAAACGGCTGCCCTTGAATAAGGAGCCGGCTTGCGGTGGGGTCTCGGGGAGGCTGTGGGGGGCGCGGCGAGCCTCCCGCTCACTGCTCTGTCGCTCACTGCTCTGTCGCTCCCCAGGGCCTTGTGTCGAGCCGGCACCGCCTCATCATGTGTCAGCTGGCCGTCCAGAACTCCGATTGGATCAGGTAGGGCTGGCCGGGCCATTGCCGCAGGTGGGGGCCTGGGACTCACCGGGGCTGCACAGTGGAGGAAGAGGAGGAGTCCCCTCGGCCGCCTGGATCCATCCACAGGGGTGGGGAGGCCGGAAGGGATGTTAGTCACCTGCAGGCAATAATTGTGCAGACCTTCGGAGGTGGCCCAGCTGACAGCTTTATTTTGTAACCGGGCCACGGGGCCAGCAGACTGAAGAGGGAAGCTTCAGTGTTTCTCCTGCTCTGTGGCTTTTGGATCCGGGGGTATTCCTGGAGCACCGTTGGATTTGGGGTGAGGCACGGCCAGGAAATCCGAAATGCCTCTCCACTTTCCTCCCCAGTTACTTCCTGTGAACTCGCACTTCCTTTTAGGGAATGTTCCCTGGCCTTCCTTATTTCCCATTCCCGAACTCAGGCTGCCTGGGGCTCCACGCTGACAGGGGACAGAGGGGCTGCCCTGGGGCGCTCACTGCCTTGCCCTCAGCCTCCGGCACCATCCTCACTAAGATGGCAGACACCGTTTTGCACAGAGCTTGCAGTGTAATTAAGGCGAGCTTCCACTAATTATGCTCCCCAAAGTTCCTACAGTTATAATTTGCATGAGAAAATGGCGTTTTAAAAAAATAATGGCACACCGTTTATACTGTAATTTCCCCCCACTGAAAAATAAGCAGCACCTAGAGGTTTCCATGAAAGGAGGGAAGTGAAGGGCAGCTGGCCTCACACTGAGGAAGAGAGATGGGGTGGGCGGGAAGGAGCGCAGTGAAGGGAGGCGACAATGATAATTAAATGGTGATCCTCTGCCCTGCCCGTTGTGAGCAGTGTCTTGTGTGAGCAACACTTGCCCTTTGTAGCCTTTCTCATCTCCCTAAGATACAGGTAGACACAGCTGCCTTTTCCCTGGTGAGCAACAGGCCCAGAGAAGTCAAGGGGTTTGAGCATGAACAGCATATCCATGGTCATGTCAGGGATAGAAACAAGGCCTTGTAACACTGTGGCTCAGGACCTCCTGGGCAAAATGGGGTCCAGTGCGGAAGACACAGGGCAGGGGGTTGTTCCTGCTCGGATGTGACTGGAAGATTCGGAAAGAATGGCTTCATTCATTCAATGAGTAGTTACCCAGCGCCTCCTGCCTGCTCTGCATGGCTCAGGCACTTGGGCAAGGTCAGAATTCCCAGAGTGGAGGTCACTAGGGAAGCTCAGGTAGCCCTAGAGATGGGGGCCGGGCCCCTGGACCTGGGGGAGCCTGCCTAGCCCAGTCTGCATGTTCCAGGCAGGTGGGTGGTGGTCAGGGATACGGGGAGCCTGACTCACAGGCTGACTCTCAAGGGTTTTCAGTCAGTGAGATCTTACCTCTGGGAAGCTTAGGTGTGTGTGCACGGTGGGAGGTGGGCAGGGAACGCTCAACTGCTAAGAAAACGTCTGAGAAATCTCCCAATTTAGCAGCTCATTAAGTTGGCAATTAAGCCTGAGCGCTGCATCGGTCTGGGCTAGCCCTTCCCCGCCTTGTTTCAAGTCCTCGTGGACAGGAGGGGTTGACCAGCATGCGCGGCCGTGCCCGTCAGCCTGACTGGCAGCCCCCCCCATGCCCACAAGGCCCCCCACTGCACAGGGAGGCAGACAGGGGCAGATCCCTCAATCCAGATACCTGCAGCCACCTCACAATGAGGGCCTGGCTTTTAACCCTTCTCCCAATCCTAGAGGGCCCAGAGGAGAATTTCCATCTTGTGGGGAAGCACAAGAGCGAGACTCTCTACTAAGCACTTTGTTTCTAAAACTCATCGAGCCCTAAGAACCCCACAAGAGAGTTACGTAGTCATTTTACAGCTGGGGAAAGTAAGCACCGAAAGACAACATCACTTTCCCAAAGCCCCATACTCCCCTCATTTTACAGAGGGGGAAACTGAGGTGTAGGAAGGTGTTTCAGGCCCACGTTTGATCTGATTTGGGATCTAAGGACAAGGCATGAGCCGCTCTGCTAAGCTCCCTGAGCTGCAGTCTCTGGAAGGAACCACCAAGGAAAGAGTGTGAGAATGGAAACCAAGGGAAGCCTCTTTCTGGTTATGTTAGGGTGGACCCATGGGAGTGCTATCAGGACACCTGGCAGACCACGTGCAGCGTGCTGGAGCACCATCGGGACCTCATGAAGGTGAGCGGGGCCACGGCAGAGGGGCGGGAGGCCCCCGAAACCAGGCGGGCTTGGTACGGGTGCTGCTGGCCTACTGACCTGGTTCAGTTTCCTGCCTCTCAGCCAGCTGTGTGCGAGACCAGGCCCCAAGCAGCAGGAGGGAGGGCAGCCAATTAGGAACCCGCGTCGTACTGGAGGCTGCCCCCTGCCTGGCTCCCCCTGCTCCATATGACTCGGGTGGTCTTCATCTTCTGACAGCAAATCCAGGGTGGGATTAAGGAAAGACTTCCAAAAGTGAAGAGGGAAGGAGACCTGGCCAAGGAAGGCAGGAGCACCAAGGAGCGCTGAGGGGGAGGTACAAGCAGCCAGGTCTCCTGCCCCATCTGTTTGGGACCTGCTGGTCTCCTTACTCCAGCACAGGGAGCTGTGGCTGAGGCACCTCACCCCTGCCAGTCACTGTCCCTTTGTTCACTCTCATGAGTTTCAAGGCAGACAGTGTTCTGGTCCTTGTTTTATGAGTGGATAAAAGGAAGCCCAGAGAGGGAAGCCAACCTATCTGAGGACACCCAGCCATTGCTTAGTGAACACAGATGGGAGCCCGTGGCTTGTGCCCAGGTGGTCGCGACTGAAGAGCTGCTTGCTGGGTTATAACCAGTGCCACACCAGCCAGCAGCACCGCCAGAGTGTGCGGAAAGCGCCCTTCCCAGAGCAACACCAACCCATCAATTTCCACAGTGGTGGCACGAAGAGCAGTGCCATCCACAGCAAGAAACCTGACAGCCCAAGACAAGAGGCAGTGGGTCCTGTTCACCGCCACTGACCCTGTCACGGTGCCCTCATCAGCCGCAATTGGCAGTCTGGATGGCGTTGTTCTGACATGGGGAGCGCCTCCACCCATCTGTGTTTTCTGCTGGTGGGTGTCAGAATCCGCTCCTTGGAGGGCTGTCAGCATCACACTCCACCAACTGCAGCTGTGCTTGATTTTAATAGAGTTGGAGTTCAGGGCTCCTGACCAGCCAGGGAGTCAAGAGGAAGGGGAAGGGGAAGAGGAAGAGGGAGGGCTCTAGCTGGCTGTTGCTTCATCTGCTAGGTTTGCCCCCTTGGAACTGAAGACAACGTGCCTCCCTTCTTTCTGTTTTCAGAATCCTTCACACACATCCTGAGTCTTTCCTGGTCCCCTTGAAAGGACCCTGCCATAGGGTGGCTCTCACTTGCTCCCTGTGCTGGTCTCAACAACAGCAGTAATAAAGGCATCCCATCCCGGCTTACTGTATCCGTCAGGATAGGTTAAGATCTGCTGTGGTAACAAACATCCCTAAAACCTTAGTGACTTCACGTCAGTTTATTTCTCACACTGCATGTCAGCTAGGGGTCAGCCGGGGGCCTGTGCGCCTTCTGATCTCACAGGGCCTCAGGGTCCGTGATGGAAAGGAGGAATCCGGGACCCTGCAGACATGCCTGAGCCCTGCCCAGACCAGCCACGAAGCCTGGCCGCTGTTCTGCTTCTAAATGCCTGGGCCTCCCCAGCGCTCCCTCTGTTACTCATGCCCAGAGGCAGGAGTCTGGGCCAGAGCAGCTCAGCCAGGAGCCCCAGCCGTTGCAGTGACGGGCACAGGCCGGTAGAGAATGTGAGTCCCAAGGGCCCCTGCCTGCAGTGGGAGCAGGGAACACCCCTCCGCTTCTGTTCTACCATCAGGCTGGTGTTCCTGGCATGGAGGACAGACCTGTTGGAGGGACAGAAACGGGGCTTGCTTCTGGGTGACCCAAGGCCGTGCTTGGAAAGGCCTCTGAGACCGTGAGAGCCCATGGAGGGCTGACGAGGGCAGAGTGGGGCATGCGGCCAGCTCTTTTCTTCTCTACCTAGAACAAGTCCCATGGGACCCGTGATGCAGGCCGCAGGAGGAAGCAATTCCTCAGCTACTCACTAGTTACTAAATGAGAATGTGGCGTTTTCTTTTCTGGAGGTGAAATAATAATAAAAAATAATAAAAAAGGCTGCCCCTTCCACTCCACCAGCCACCGCTGGGCGGAGAATCCCACAAAGCAGGCTGAGAAGGGCCTGTGGAAGCGGCCTCGGCTGGCTCCCAGACGTGGCTGGCTGCTTCTGTGACCTCATCGCGTCAAGAACATCACAGAAGGGACAGGTCACCCCACAGAACAAATGCCTGCCCTTCCAGGGCTCAGAAGGATTCAGGGCTGCTCTCTGCATGTGGGGAAGAGGGGCCTTCCAAGGGTCACGGCAGCCCTGTGGCTGTGGGTTCTCTGGCAGCGGGACTCAGGGATCCAGAAAAAGTGGTGTGTGGGGATGGGATACTGGCTTTCAGGGAAGGGACCTTGCAGAAGCCACGGCCCTGGGAGAGCTAACCGTATTGAAAAATCCATCCTTTGTTTTTCTGTTGCCCAGTCACGGGCTCTCCCACCCGCGGCAGGGAAGGGGGGTGGCTTCTGGGTCAGCTGGGAAGAATGCAGCCTTATCAGCACTGTGCTTTCTGCGGCCCCAGGGGGAAGCAGCAGGCCAGATAACACAGCACAATGGATCATACACATAGAATTTCCGTTTGGCTCTGGCATGTGTATCCACACCGGCCAGCAGGCGCAAGAGGGCCAGCACCCCGCCCGCTCTTCCTGCACACACACACATCCTGCTCGACCTGGCACCTCTCTCGGCCTCGGCCCTGACGTTGGCATCTCTGGCCTGGAGAGGCGGCAGGTGGCGATGGAGCCTGGGGGTCGTATGACCTTTCCCAAGCGTACACATCCCTTCTGCAGACATGACCTCATGTGAGCCCCGTGAAGCAGGCAGGGAGGGCAGGTACGCACGTCACACAGAAGGTTACAACGTCAGCAGCCAGGGGCCACATGCTGTACAGGCAGACGCTTTGCCAAAGACTCGCGTGTGTAATCCGACCACAACCCAGAAAGCAGCCACGTGGCCTTGTCCATGGTAAACTCCTGAGCTGAAGTTCCAGTGAAGGTAATTATCCAAGGTCATGCAGCCGGAAGGGGGCAGAGCTCACGCTTGAACCAGGGTCAGTGCAACACTGCATCCCATGCTTTTCCAGCCCTGAGCAAGCGCCGTCCTGCCTCCTGCCGGCCGCGTGGAGCCACGTGGCACAGCTGGTCTAGAACCCGCCCCTGCCACCACCTCAGCTCCAAGGGGCCTCCCTGTGATAGATGAACAGATGACCATTTGAAGATTACGAGGAATTCTTTTCATAAGTCCCTTGGCTAATGACACTGACCTTGCACCTCTCCCTTTCCCCAGCGGGTGACTGGCTGTATCCTCTCCAATGTCAACACACCCTCCATGACGCCTGTGATCGGACAGCCCCAAAATGAGACCCCCCAGCCCATTTACCAGAACAGCAATGTGTCCAGCAAGCCCACTGCAGGTAGGGACACTGGTGTGGAGCCGTGGAGCATGCACTTCAGAACCAACTGGAGGGCTTGCTAAAATCCAGATTTCAGGCCCTTCCCCAGAATGTGATTTAGTAGGTCTGGGAGGGGGAGGAATATTTGCATTTTTAACAAGGTGACACCGATGCTCTGGCCCTTAAAATAGAGCATCAGAGAGAAGCAGTCACAATGAGAGAGAGACAGAGACAGGGTTGATGGTGTGCATTTTTTCTTATATTTATAGTTATAAATTTCTATAAATTATATTTATAATTGCCTTCCTGGCATTAAAGATATAAAAGGCAGCATTTTTCTCTGCCTCTTCCAAGGGAGCTGAGGGTCTCGCCCAAAGTCACACGGCGAGGACATAGCAGGACTAGCATCTGCATTCGGAAGCCCAGACTCTCGGCCACCTCTTCAGTGGCAGAGAGCAAGGACTCCGACATTTGCCCAACACCGAGTCCTGTATGCCTGTGCAGTGCTCAGTGCTTTACACAGATTTGCATTTTATGCAGTAATTCTGTGATATAGATATTATGTTCCCATTTACAAGGACAAAACTAAAAATCAGAGAGGGTGAGTGATTAGCCTAAGGTCACACAGCTCAAAAGTAAGAGTCAGAATTCATATTCAGGACTATTTGATTCCAAGGTCCATGTTTTTTCCAAAAGTTTTTACCAACCAATTGCAAGAGACAGATCCTGGTATTACTTTTCAAGCCTTGAGACCATAAGCTATCAGGTTATTAGCTTGTTCTATACAGGATAGTTCATGAAGAGCCAGAATTTCATTGTTCTCATACAGCTACATGGTGGGCTCGAAAAATTTCCTGGATTAGAGCCCAGAGAGGTCATCAAAAATCAGATCCCTCTCAGCCAAAGTAGGATGTCTGATTATTATAAAGTCCAACTTCATGGGAAGAAATGAAGGCTAAGGCTCATATTAAAAAATGAAAAAAAGCAAATAGCCCATATGTCTTTTAAATGCAGAATGTGAGCCAACTAATGGTATGCAAACATACCTGCATAATGCATATTTTTTAAAATGGAGGAAAAGAAATAATATACCAACTTTAGTGGTGGTTGTCTCCAGGGATGGGATTATGGGTGCTTTTTATTTTCATCTTTATATATTTCCTCTTCTATACTTTCCACTTTTTGACAGTATAATAAATACGAGCAGAAAATAGATTCCAGTCTATGGCTCAGAATGCTTGTGCCTTGGACTGTGAACGAGAAGGAATGTTTGCTGTCATATTTCTGTTCTTTCTCTCTACCCTCCTGCCTCCCACTACCCAACCCCTGCCCCCTCCAGTGCAACCCTTTTGTTTAAGTGGCCCAAATGCTGGGCTGTAAGTTGTGAGTGGTTCTCTCCCTCTGTCCCTGCCTGTCTTGCTCTCTCCCATAGCCAAGATCTTGGGGAAGGTGGGAGAAAGTCTAAGCCGGATCTGCTGTGTCCGCCCGCCCGTGGAGCGCTTCACCTTTGTGGGTAAGGGAGCATTCATTCATTCAGTCAACACCTCCCAGCGCCTGCTGTGGGATGACTGTTAATAGAGCAGTGATGGAGAGAAAACACAAGTAAACAGGGATGTCCCCAGGCTTGCAGGACCAAGCAGTTACAGGAGCCCGGGAGCCCGGAGTGTGTGGCCTGGGGCTGTCAGACCTCAGCAGTGACTGCGCATTCCCCTACCCCCACCGCCCCACCCACACACACAGAATGAAGCCACATACCTAAGAGGTTTCGGGGGCCCAGAATCCTCCCTCGGGTCCTCCCGGCTCTGGCAGTGTCTGTCCCCCTGCTGATAGGCTACCAACACCCATACTCCTTCCTTAATTCCCTGTTTCTAGATGTTCCCTCAAGGACTCCGTGCAGATGGGCCTATTTCAGGGTCCCCCAATTCAACTCTGCGGAAGAGCTGAAGGTCTAGACCTCATTTCTTTGATGCTTTGGGGCTGACTTCTGCCATTTCTGAGATTTCTGAAAAATCTGCCCATTTTCCAAAAGGAACTAAGAGGGGCGGCAGAGGAGGAGAGGAGACAGGGGACCAAGATGGCAGCTGTGTGGTTCTGTGCACACAGGGAACCCCCACACTGGCACTGCACACTTAAGAGCACGTGTCAAAGCCTCTGTCTCTGTCATCTGTCACGGGCTCTTGCTGTGTCTGCCAACCCAGCATGTGCGGTTGTGCTCGTTCTCTGAACCAGGCAGCCCCTAAGGGGAGAGGGCCCCCTCCTTCACTCTCAAGAGCTGTCTGCCTAGGCTTAGAGGACGCTGCTTTTGTGGACTACTTCCCGAAAATACAGAAAGAAACAGAAGGTGCTCAGCACTCGTAAGCGTAAGCGGCTTCCCAGAGAAGCTGTCCGATTCTTAAAGGCCCAGAACTGTGAATTCGGGCCCTGGAGCATGAGGAGACAGACGCTCCCTGCTCTCCATTCGCTGGACTCAGATGCCCTCTGTGCAGGGAGGCAATGACCCCCTACTCCCACACATGCCCCCCCCGTCCCACACTCCTGAGGAGGCCCCTGGGCCCACCGCGTGTTGGGGAGCAGCCAGTCCCCTCATGCTTCTCCCTTCCCTCTTTCCTCCCTAGATGAGAATGCCAATCTGGGCACGGTGATGCGGTACGAGGAGATCGGTAAGTGGCCGGAAAAGCGGGGACGCTTGGGGTTTCCTGCCTGTACTGGGGGCACAGTGGGGCAGGGGAGAGGCTTGGAGACCCTGGGTTGTGTTTGCAACAGGGTCTCCTCTCAGAACAGTGGCTCCAAACTAGAGCAGATTCTCGGTTATTCCTGTCTGGCCAGTTCCCGGGAGGTGGGACTGGCTGGCTTGGCAATTTTCCCTTCAGAGCCCTCCTCTCCCTCCTCCAAAACCCGTGGAAGTTAAGCTTCCGTGGCAGCCAGAGAGACCTTTCTTTTGCCCAAGACACTGCACGAGGCGTAGGGGCTCCCCGTCTTCCTTATCTTCTTCCTTATTTCTGGGCTTGGAGGGCAAGGAGGAGAGAGGGGAGGGCAAGGAGGAGAGAGGGGCTGAGAGCCGGCTCCACGACCTCCCCACAGCCGTGGGCAGAGGCTAAGGCACCCGCTGTCCGTGTGAGGGTGCATAGGCCCAAGGCCAGAGCAGGTGGACGCTGGCCACACCGCACTGTCGGATGGGAAGGACCTGACCCACCCGTGGAAGTGAGCTGACTCCTGCAGAACCATGGGGAACATACCAGAAAACAGAGTCCTTCCCGAGGTTCCAGAGTGGGGGAGAGACACATGTGTGTGAAGCTGGAGAAAGAGCGAACAAATGCCAGGATGGAGCTGGACTTGGCGCCGTACCACGGGACAGGGAGGGTCAGTGACAACTGGAATGCTTGCAACTCTAGCATGAGGGGCAGCCTGGTGTCCGGCAGACACGCCCCATCTGCAACCCCAGCTGCAGATACTCCAGACCATCCCTTCCCGCGTCACCTCCATCACCTCCGTCACCTCCGTCGAGGGCTGGACATCATTGTGCCCGCTGTGATCCTGGGAGCCTAGGACGGTACCAGGAGCTTCAAGGTCTCTCCCAGGAGGCCCAGCAGATGTGACATCACTTCAAGGAGCGTCTCTGGGTCCTGTCCTCCGATCTGAGGAGCAGTGGAGTTGGCTCCTACTGTTTTGTTAGAACCCTTTCTGAGATTTTCAGCAAGTATGCAAACTGGTTGTCAAATGCAGCCAATGCTAAAAATTAAATTATATTAAACCACAATGAAATACATTGTATTAACAACAGAGATCCTGAGGACTCAAAACTCACTTCTGAATTACATTCCTGTATTTGATGTCCTTGATTTACCAGCCCTTCACCGTCTTAAGGTCACAAAAAGCAGCCATGTGGATTCCTGGGTTGCTCCCCCAAAACAGCGCAGAAGCATTCAGCTCCAGGAGGGCGAGGAAGAGAAAGCCTTGGACTCCCACTTCCTGCGTTCCCTGGGGGCCTTCTTGAGCAGCCCAGCTCAGGGGTCTTTAGACCCGCAACTGTATTCAGGTCTATTTGTCTCCTTCCTTGTTCCAGAAAGCATTTACTGTGGCAAGCTTCAGCTGCGACCTTGTTTACCTTCCCGGCAGGCGGGGCCCCTGTGTGAGGCCATACCTGCCGGGAGCACCCCCGCCCGCCCACGGAGAGGCCCCGCTAATGCTAATGAGTGTTTGCACAGTTTGCTTCGAGCCCAGCGCCCTCAAGTTCCTTATCTCACTGCTGCCTGGTGAGGGGCAGGGCCAGCCTGACCCCATCTTACTCTTCTTTCCAAGAAAGGAAAGCTGGGCAGCCACAGCTGTCAGGATCAATTGGTGGCCTGGTGTGGTCCCAGTGGCCGTGGCCCCAGGGGGCAGTGGGAGCTGGAAAGGGCCCCGGGGCCTGGGCTTCACAGACCCAGGATTCCTGGGAGGGGAGTGTGGTGCGACAGCGCTGGTCCTGCCTTCTGGCTCTGGATCCCTGGATGGGGTGAACGAGGGAGGGAGGTGGAGGGCAGAGCAGGTGCAAGGAAGCTGTCTTGCTTCTAGACTGTGCGCTGGGAGGCCCTCTGGCTCACAGCCCCCTTTCTGAAATCCCCTTGCACCTTGCGATAAGGAAAAAGCCACGTTATCCTAGCTCAGCGAGCACCTATGGCTCAGTTTCCATGTTCTTAAGCCGCGGAGTGCTCCTGGGGGCTGCCCCAGACCAAGGGCTTTCGGGCTGGAAATGCTTCCATTAGGCTTCTGCAACAAACCAGGAGAAATCACTGCTGCCCTCCAGCGGCCACGCGTGGAATCCCACGCTCTGCTGGGGCTTCTGGTCTGTGACAATTCATCTGTTCCATCCTGCAAGAGAAGGTGAAGACCTCACTTTTTATCTTTCTGTGCTTGGCTTTAAAAAAACAAAACAAAAAAAACCCCCAACCCCCCCAAAACCAACCAACATTGTACTCGAGTGGGAAAGTGAGTTCGTGGCTTGGGAATTGAAAAGAGATGTATTTTCATGGCTATAGAGCAGGCTTTCTCAGCTACGGGCCATTGACACTGGGAAATAAACAATGCTGTGCCCATGGTGGCTGCCATGTGCCTTGTAAGATGTTCAACAGCATTCCTGCCCTCCAAGCACCAGATCCCAGTAGCACGCCCCTCTCCCTGGTCTTGACAACCAGAAACGTCTCCAGGCATTGTCAAATTCAGGAGAAAAAGCTGCCCTCCACTGAGAACCACTGACACAGAGAAAGCCAAGGGCCAGCACGTCCTCTGGACAATGCCACCTGGCTGAAATTTTGCAATCAGAGTCACAGAGCCTCAGCTTCTTTCCCTTTCTACAGAAAGAGAACTCTGGAGCCCTGGGTGGTTCCACATGGGGGATGGGGAAGAGTAGGATCCCAGGAATGAGCCCACTGTGGCTCCTCTCAGCCATACGAAGACTGGCTCATCTCTACAGATGGGGAGTTGGGCCAGAAACCCCGTGGCATAACACGGAAAGAGGGAGACACCACTTCCCCCAGGACCCCCAGGCTGCAAAACAAAGGCCATCCCAGCACAGCCATCCCATCCTGCCCAGAAGGCTCTCAGACCGCTTGGCTGCATGGCCTCTGTGGGCAGCTTGTCTGCTGTCCACTTATTCAGTACGCCCTGAGCACCTACTGTGTGCAGGTCATTCTGCCAGGCCTTGTGCATAGATAGATCAGTTAATGTCCCTGCCCCTAAGCAGATCTTTGGGCTCCAGGGTAGCATGGAGGAGAGGAGAGGCTGCAGGAATATTCAGGAGCGAAGACCACAGTGCTTCCTGGGGCTCCCTGAGGATGGGCTGCCCGGGTGGGACAATGAGATACTGACACTGTCATCAGCCCAGCGGCCTTCCTTTTCTGTACCATCTGGAGATTCCCACAGCAGGGACAAGGTCACCGTCTGAAAGTCCTTATCAGGTCCCTGAGCGAGCTATGGCGTCTCAGGCAGGGTGACCTAACCGCCATCTCTCAGCCTCGGTGCAGGGTGGCAGTGGTCTCTGGAAGGCTCAGAGCAGGGCTGGCTCTCTCTCCATTTTGGACAAGATGGCCGCAGCCACGGCCTCTCGCTGGAGGGTCCAGGATGCCTGGGAACCAAACACTCCGCACCGAGTGACACACCGGCAGGGGTCTCTGCCCACATGGTTCGGAGAATCCCAGGATCCTTTTTTCCCCCATTGCTCAGTTTTAGTAAGTCAGTTTGCTGTCTGTCTGGAGGGGCCTTGCTGGGATGATGCAGAGTGGGCTTCGGAGGGAAGGAAAACAACAGACAAGCAGGAATGTGCCTGGGATGGGGGCAGGGTGGGTCAGCCTTGCTTCTCAAGCTCCTGGCCTAGGACGGTGGCCCTGTAAAGAGAGGACATCCGATTAACTCAGCTACTGCACGGGGACACCCGGTGTCCCCCCAGGCTCCTGGATGAAGACAAAGCCTGGATAAGGCACAGCAGCAGAGGAGCCAAAGTCTGTTGGCACTTGAGTTTGATATGGAGCAGAAGAGAGAGCCCCTTAGACCTTAGACAAGTCGCATACCCGGCTCCGTCTCTCTAGGGTGACGAGCCATCCTGGTTTAGGATGGAAGGACCCGTGTCCCCAGAAACCCCTCGGTACCAGGCAAACCAAGACCTTCCCTGAATGAGTAATTCCTCACACAGGGGACAAGAGTGTCTGTAAATGAGCCGGGCAGGCAAAGGTGTCTTCACTGCACACACCATGGTGCAGGGGAGCCTGGAAGAGCTGGATGCTGGAGCCGCAGGAATTGGCCACTTGGGTATTTATCAGGGGCGAGGCTGAGTTGAATGTGTTCCAGGGCTGCACTCACCCCTGTGCTGACTTTGTTCTCCTCCCCAGAGCTACGGATCTTGCTTCTGTGTGGCAGTGACCTGCTGGAATCCTTCTGCATCCCCGGGCTCTGGAATGAGGCAGATGTGAGTAGCAAGGTTCCTACAGCAGCATTCAGAGCTGCCAGGGAAGGATGGGGTGGGGGCACCTGGTTTCAGCCTCTGCTCTTCCCTCCCCACCACAGCCTCCCTCCCCAGCCCGAGTGTCCCATCTCCTGTGAGCTCCCAGGACAATCCATTCTGGTCACTATGGAAGAAAATTCCCACCGACCCCAAGCTTTAGCTCTGACTGCGTTTTTACACTCACTCCTACTCGGGCTTGCTCCTGGGAAGCCCCTGGGAAGAAAGCAAAATGAGTCACAGAATACCTTCTCCACGTAGTACTTGGAGCCTATGAGTGTGGCAGAGGCAGGAGGTGGGGGAGGGAGCGAGGAATTTTAAAAAAGCCTTCGCCCTTTTGAGATTATGTGTGTTTTGTTTTCCTTTGATTCCTTTTGAAGAGGTAGTAAATACCACCCTAGAATTCCCTCAACAAGAAAAAAGGGGTTTTCATAAAAGCTTAGCAGTATGTCGGAACGCAGCAGGGATGTTCGAATATGTTTGACTAAAGGACACACGTTTCCTCTCCTGTCCCAGGTGTCATGACGTGCGTGTACGCACACAACTGAAATGAAGGTTTTGCCCTTCCTGTGTGTCAACAGTCTATTCTATTTTTCTTACGTGGGTGTGATAGGTCCTCTAATAAAGGGTCACAACCATAATTTGAAAAACACAGGGCTANGATCGGTAGGGGAAGAAAGGGATAAAGAAAAGGGGGGTAATCAGAAGGGGGAATGAAACATGAGAGACTATGGACTATGAGAAACAAACTGAAGACTTCAGAGGGGAGGGGGTGGGGGAAGGGGATAGACTGGTGATGGGTAGTAAGGAGGGCACGTATTGCATGGTGCACTGGGTGTTATACGCAACTAATGAAGCATCAAGCTTTACATCGGAATCTGGGGATGTACTGTATGGTGATTAACATAATATAATAAAATAAAATTAAAAAAAAAGAAAATAATAAAAAAGAAAAAGAAAAAAGGGGTCAGGAGGGGAGGCGTTCATGGCAAAAGGTCAGTAGAATCCTTCTAGCAATTGACTGGGGATAGAGGGAAACAGGAAGTTAAACGTATACCACTTAGAAGCTCAGTGGACATCTTTTGTTGCCAGATCTGATGGTGATGGTCTTAAACGGGCTCATTCATAAGTTACTCACCCTTGGACTGTGTATTCATTCTTGCTTTTTCATTAATTCTTCCATTGGATAGCCTGAGCTATTGCTAATTCCCAATTCCATAGCCCCCCTTTTTAAAAAGATTTTATTTACTTATTTATTTGAGAGAAATAGTGAGCAAGAGAGAGAGAGAGCACAAAGTGGGGTTGGGGGTCAGAGGCCGAGAGAGAAGCAGAATCCCTGCTGAGCAGGGAGCCCGATGCGATGCGGGGCTTGATCTCAGGACCTGGGATCACAACACTACTGGAAGGCAGGTGCTTAACCAACTGAGCTACCCAGGCACCCCTCCCCCCAATTCCATAGCCCTGTGCAAGTTGGGTTCTCAAGGCAGCAATTCCAGACTAAATGCTTTTTTTTATTAACTTGCTGTGAGACCCCATGCAAATCAGTCAACTCTCTGGGCATCAGTTTGTTTCCAGTTTTATTGAGATATAATTGGTATGTTACATGGTATTAGTTTAAGTTGTACAATGCAATGACTTGAGATATGTATATATTACAAAATATTATCACAAGTTTAGTTAACATCACTTCACATAGTACAACTTGGTATTCTTTTAAAAATCTATAGCATGGGGGTGACTGGGTGGCTCAGTTGTTAAGCGTCTGCCTTCGGCTCAGGGCGTGATCCCAGAGTCCTGGGATTGACCCCTGCATCAGGCTCCCTGCTCTGCTTGGAGCCTGCTTCTTCCTCTCCCACTCCCCCTGCCTGTGTTCCCTCTCTCACTGCCTGTCTCTCTCTGTCTGTCAAGTAAATAAATAAAATCTTTTTTAAAAAAGTCTATAGCATGTTATCTATCACATTCTGACACTTACAAAAATAGGAAGTACAGTCTGTTCCCCCAAGTATCAGGTGGTA
Organism: Ailuropoda melanoleuca; assembly: GCF_002007445.2. Lineage (NCBI taxonomy): Eukaryota > Metazoa > Chordata > Mammalia > Carnivora > Ursidae > Ailuropoda > Ailuropoda melanoleuca. Next base: position 86,422,855 of record NC_048225.1, read on the forward strand.
AGACATATACATCTGAAATTTTTTCATGTACATGTATGTGTGTTTCTGGAGAGAGAGAGGACCTTCAGGATCAGATTCCAGATTCCAGTTCTATTCCAACACAGCTCATGACAATATCTATATTGAGCCTCAGTTTATCCCATCTCTAAAATGGGTGTAGTAATAGTACCTACCTCATAGGATTTGGGGAAAATTAAATGAAATTGTGTACCTGAAGTGCCCAGCCTAGTACCTGACACACGATTACATACAACAAATGTTCATAGGAGAATTGACCTGGACAGACTCATAGACAGGCACCCAGATACTCTAGGTAAAGGGTGTGAGTGCTAACATGCTGTAGGAGGACCAGCAGGGGAGGGGGAGTTTCCCAGAGGTAAATTACACTGTGTAGGCCTTTCCTCTCCACCCCTGGACCATTTCTTGCAGGTGAAATTCTAAACCTCCTTTCAGTTCTGGATTAAATGGCTTAATTAACTTTTACTTTCCTCTCTACTTCACATGGTGCTGTGAAAGTAGACGCTCGTGTGGCCAAAGTCGTGTACAAGATCTCAGCAGAGCTCTTTTTACAAGAATCTAGGCAAATGGGGAGGGGGCAGTTGGGGGGGCACATCCCACAGGGATGAAGTCAGCCCCTGGGGCAGCAGCCTGAGGGGCCACTTATATGGGCAGGGAAGCTCTAGGGCCCTCTCTCAGAGGCCCAACCAGGCTCTCTGGAGCCTGAAACTTACAGCATTTGGGGCCCTGGAAGCGCAGCCAGTCCCTCTCTGTTCCTCCCAGTTAGATCGCTGACCTCAGGCCCTCGGACTGCTCTCCAAAGTGGCCGCTCTTGCTGTTGTCAGATCTGGCATTTGAAGACAAGATGAAGAGCCCCAGGTCTCTCCTCTTCCTGTTGGACTCTGGTGCTGAAATGACAGCACAGGTTAAGATAAAAAATTAGAGCAACCCCTAGCTGTTGATTTACTGGGAATGTGACAGTGAAGGGGGAGCGAGACCCTCATTTATTTGGCAGTGTTCCCCCTTGGTTGGTTACTCTGAAGGTCCAGAGCACCTAGCCGGGCTACTCCAGGCAGCACAACAAGGGGGCCGGCAGAAACCCCCATCTATCCCGCCGGGGTGGTAAGAATTCCAGTTCACAGCACAGGCAGCAGGGATCTGGGTACAGCAGATGCTCCAAGGTCACTCCCCAAGACTTTCTGGGCCTAGCGCTCTCCTGCCCCATCCCCACTCAGTCAGTTGCTCCGGCCCCTGATTTAACCCACAGCCAGTCTGTGGGGTCCTTACAATCATGGCACCTGAGGTAGAGTGAAAAAAAAAAAAAAATCAAGGAGCTGTTTCCTTACATAACGAGTCCGAATCTCAACCCACAGAAGAGGTGTGCTAGAAATATCACCTTTGATTTATTAAAATCAAATTAAAATTCAAGTCCAAATCTATTCCACAGGGCTGATGGGAAGTTAGTCTCAATTATTATATTACTGACTAGCAGAACCTGACAGGCTTCTGTGAGCCCTGAATGTGAACATGAGCTCCTCAGGGTCTCCATGGACACCTTCCCTGTCTGGACATTCGTGGCCACTTGGAGGCGGTGGGGTTCTGCTGGGCTCCTGGCTGAGTCTGGAAGCTCAGAGCTGGGCCTCACCCACCAATGATCACCAGGACTCATTTTCTTCTGAGGTTTTGCCCCTAGAGTGCCGCCTGCGAGGGAGAGAGGGTGGTGTTCACAGATCTCTGTGGAGGGGGGCGGGGCAGAGAACCCAGAACCTCTTCTTTCTATTCTAAACGTATCTTTCCTGTTTTCTCTCATCCTAGGTATCTAGTGAAATCTCTTCAGTGAGTTTAAAGCCACTGACCGCAAAGCATTGTTTTCTGCCCTGCAAATGAGAGAGCAGGGTCTGGTAAAGGGTCCGGTTCTCTGCTAGAAATAGGGTTGGGCTGGGCAGAAGGGGATGTAGGGAGCGCACAGCTAGTTAGCCACTCGGGATTATTCCACGGTGCTTGTCTGGGGATGGTTGGATCTCAGGGTCTAGAAAAGGAAGGTCTTACTTTAAAGACTGGGTACAGGGTGAGTCCTGCTTATTCTACTAGAAAATTCTACCATCTGGAGTTTGCCTGGAAGGGCTCCATTTTAGGGTTTTCAGTTCTTGACCATGAGATTACCAGGGATGAGGTATAAAAGACCTATTTCTATCCTGGTTTCTTCATTAGCTGGTGTCCCAAGTGATGTTTGTTGGGCACAGACCTCTGTTTAGTGACCATGTGCCCAAACCCCTGAATCGAAGAGCCAAGCCCCTTGAGAAGGTCTCAGGCCCTGGCTCCACAGTCCAGCCTCCCATGTTCTTCAGAATCCTCAGGATTCCGAGGGCAGGAGAGAAGCCACACTAGTTCAGACAGGTCTAGGGTGAAATAGGAGTTTCTCCACCCTTCTGTTAGAAAGCTTAGAGGGGCTGTGGAGCAGCTTTGCCCCCAGCTGGGCTGGGAAGAAGCTGAGTTGGTCTGTCCCACAGCAGGAATGCCAAGGCTTCCTCCAGCACAGTCACAAATTCTCCGGGGTCCATCTAGCTCTTTCGATTGGGACTCCTAAAGCAGTTCTGTCCACCCAGAAGTCTCATCCCACAGCCAAAGGAACAACCCCACCTCCTAACACATCCCTTGGGCATTTCCTATTAGGCACAAAGATCTATTAGCCCACAGTGAATTCTGACCTCCTCTGACCAATGACACACCCTTCCCCTTACATTCCAGGGGGAGAAAATTCCATACATATTCATCGAGTTTCTCTCCATGGGATACAAAAGAGCTGCTTGTGCGGCCTGGCAGTTGGCTTTTTCATTCTTGATTCCTGAGAGAATTCAAGATCCAGGCTCCTGGGCTGGCCTTGGAGATCAGCACCCAGGGTGGGGGCCAGCCCTTCCCGTCCCTGGGTTCTTATTACAGAGTTGGTCTCCCCTAGGGGACCTGGTCTTTGTTGTGGGGCATCCGGGCACCAGCACCGAAGCAGGTATCCAAGCATGGAGCAGGGTCTGCGGGAAGTCAAGGCCAGAGGATAAAGGGTCAGCCATGGATACGCATTTGTGAAGCAGGAAGCTGTTACACTTACTCCCCTCCCCCAAATAAAATCAGTTGTCTAGGGCTCTTATCCTGTCAGCTGCTTTGTCTATCATATTATTGTAATGGAAGGCAGTCTGGCAAATTAATTCTGATTGGAGCATTCTTTCCTTCAATCAATCTTTCAACTAGTACTTACTGAGTTCTGGAGCCCAGTATGAATATAAGCACGTTATCTGTCCTTGAGACACTTGCAGTCTAAAAATCTTTTTTATTATATTAGTTTTTTATATTGCATGCAACAAAATTGTCAAAAGTTTAGAAGAGTTTCTGAAACTAGTAAGCAGTCAATAAATGTTGACTGTTATTCATCTATTGGTTTTAAAATATTCATTGAGTACCCACCAAGTGCCAGACATTGTTCTAGGGCTGAACGAGCAGAGAGAACAAAATAGACAAAGCTTCTCACTGTGTGCACTTTACTTTCCAGTGGGGGAGATAAACAGTAAATACTCGGATGTTTCTCGTGGATTAGCTCAGTTAACCCCTAGCACACTCCTGGGAAGTGAAAGTTGCACATGTCTTCAGATCCCTAATCCATAAAAGACAGCGAGAAGAATGAGAAATATATATATTTCATAGCTGGCTGTAAGAGGGGAGCACTTGAGCTGGGCTTTGGGTGATGGGCAGTATTGGGTTAAGTGGGTGGAAAGAGATGGGCTTTTTGGGTTGAGAGAAGGCTGTAAAAGATTTAATGGTGGGAACAACAGCTTCTGGGGAGATGGTGCTGGCTGGTTGAAATAGGTGGTTTATCTTGGTCTTTATTTGGAAGCTTTTGACTTTTCAGCAAACAGGCAAAATCATTAAGTTTAGTGATTAAATGTATTAGCTGCTTTCAAATGGCATTTGCATTTTAAATGAGCAAGGGATTAGTAACCCAAAGGAATGGAAATCTGAAGGTGGCACATTAGGCACCCAGAGGTAAGGAAATTGTGTGCTCTTTTCTTTCTTTTTGCCCTTCTTGAAACCTAGCATTCCACGGGCTGGCTCTAATTGGCTGTATCCTACATTTTTCCAGCCAACCAGCCGTGGGCTAACTGCTTCCTACATCCACCAGCTATGGGAAAACAACCAAAGAAAATAAACAGAGGAAGAGCCTGGGGCACTAGCCACTCCAGAAGAAATCCCAGGGCTCGGGACTCATAGAGCAAAGACAAACATTCGGTCTTTCAGGCTCAGATGGTTTTTATCAGACAGTCCAGCCCAGCCAGGAAGCCCAGTGGACACTTCCACCCGAGGGATTAGCCCCCACACTGATAAAACCAATGTCGAATTTACAGGCTCTAGGGAAGCAGGCTTAGCTCCTATCACGGAAGATTCTGGTTCTCATGTGAAAGATACTGTTGGTTTGGTTTTCAAGCTTTTGACTTGAGCCTGAAATCTCTTGCCTTCCCACACCCCCAGTCAAATTGGAAATGGGAATGGGGATAATTTCCTCTGGGAAACCCCTCTGAAGGATCATTCATGTATTTGCACTTAAGAGAGCCATTCTGGAAATGCCTTCCCGCTTTCTCAGGTCTGATCACACTAACCTCTTGCCCTGCTTTCCCTGCAGAATGGAACAGAGGCCAGGACAAGGGTGGGGGATTCTTGGCTGAAATGGGTGGGGCATATTTCAGAAGCCCCTAACCCACTGTGTGGCTTCGGCCAGACACCTTTCCTTGCATCTTTTGCAACCCAGTTGGAAGTGTACAAAATTATATACTCCAGGGGGCGATGTGGAGTAACAAACGGAGGAAGCCCATGCTAAGCCTAGAGAAAAAATAAGAATATATTTTCCAACCAAAAAGGTTTCAAGTCACTAAAATGTGAGTCTTAAGAAATGGATTTTGAAGAGGTTTGGTGTGGCAGAAAGAGCCTTTAAAGCAGAGCAGAGTGGGTTCAAATCCACTAACTAGCTGCTATGTCTCGTTGAGTCTTGATTTCCCCATCTATGAGTGGAGAACTGAGGCATGTGTATCAGAAGACCACTGCTGTAAGGATTAAGTGTAATAATCAGTAGAGCTCCCAATACTGTGCTTGGCACATAACAGATAGCTTAGTCCCTGTTTGTTTCCCTTCTTACTGATAGTCCCTTGTCCCTCCCTGAACATCCTCACCTGGAGAAGAAACACAAGAGGGCCCAAGTCACCCATGTACCTGGAGAACCTGCAGAAGACAGCATGTTTGGGGGACATGGTCAGGATTCTGAATCCTGATTTCAGAATGATCCTAGAGAGGATCTAACCAGTTAGGCTTGCCTGCATAAATCAATGGAAATTGGATCCCGTTGTCAATGGAAATCAAACCTTCTGCTTAAAACACTCTAATGACTTCTGTTTGCAATTGGAATGAAACCCCATCTTTGATCTGGTCCTTGTCTATTTCTCCTACTTCTCCGTGTTTCAGTCTTATGTATTTTATTTTGTTTTGTTTTTTAATAGTTTCTCCTACCTCAGGGCCTTTGCACTAGCTATGGCCTAACTAGGAGTGCTCTTACCCCAGATATCCTTATGTCTGGCCCTTTCTTGTCATTTTGTTTTCAACTTTAAGGTCATTGTATTTTATATTCAATACTGTACTTAATTCCACCTCATGTATTCTTATTTACATTTTTTGTTTATGGCCTCTCCCTCCTGGAAGGTAAGCGCTATGAGTATACTAGATTCGCCTATCTTATTTGGCAACACCAGGAGAGTGCCCCGTTTACCATATACACAACATAGAAGTTTGTGGAATGAAAGAGTACCTCCTTCTTTTTTTTTTTTTTTTTTTTTAAAGATTTTATTTATTTGACAGAGATAGAGACAGCCAGCGGGAGAGGGAACACAAGCAGGGGGAGTGGGAGAGGAAGAAGCAAGCTCATAGCGGAGGAGCCTGACGTGGCTCGATCCCACAACGCCGGGATCACGCCCTGAGCCGAAGGCAGACGCTCAACCGCTGTGCCACCCAGGCGCCCCAAGAGTACCTCCTTCTTGGTTGGAGCAGCTTAGCCCATAAGAGAGCTTAAGTCCACCATGCGATGTGGCCCAAACTTTAACCAGTTACCCATAAGACATTAGCTACTACAAGGTATTAGCCACTTCATAGTAAGCTGTCCTTATCCTTCATAGCAATAGATACACTTGAAATAATTAATCATCTGTTTAGTGCCTCCTAGGTAGTGATTGATTGGAGAGATGAAGCCGTGTCTGTCTTGCTCAACCCTCCGTCCGTGGTGCCCAGGAAAGTCCTTGGCTAAGAGCACCGGGCATCCCCGACCCAAAGCATCCCCCAAATCCAACAGTGCAGATCTTGAAATTCAGCCTCCTGGAGAGATGACGATAACTTCGCATTCCTTCCAGATTTCCCGCCTGGGTCCTCAGGAGTGTTCTGTCTCCAAAGGCCAAGTTCCTTCCTACCTCAATATGTCTCATATCCTTCCTTCAGATTCCCCACGTTTGGGGAAGCAGAGTCCGCCCCCTCCCACTTCCCCTCCCCATCCCCACCCCTGCCTCCCCTGGGGAGCCTTTGACCAGAGGATGAAAAGATATGATCAAAACGCTGAGCCTGTGAGCAGGAAGTTGAAACAGGATGAATGTCACAGACCCCACCTCAGGCATCATAGGCCAGAGCTCAACTGAGAGGGCCACTATATGCTGGGGGGTGGGGGAGAAGACTGTACCCTGATCTTGCTAACTGTGGCGGGGCAGTCTGGGGTCACACTAGTCAGCAGCAGGAAAGGGACTTGCCAAGCATAATAGCTCGGCTACCTTGACTGCTCACCCACATCCCCACCCCCGAGGCAAGACCTGCGGACGACTCTTCATGAGAACGCAGGACACGTGGGCCCCTCACGCTGGCATAACAGCACCATCCCAGGGGCCTGGGCACACTTCTGCAGGCTCCGTGGGCAGGGAGAGCCTGAGCGACCCCTCTGTTTCCTGGGGTCAGATGTCCGCCCCAACCCCCCACCCCTCCAACTCCGCAGGGCACAGGGTGATGTCCTTGTCCTCGTTTTTGCTGGAATCTCCAGAGCCGAGTATCTCATTTTGACCTCATTCCAAACCAAGCCAGAGAATTAGCAGCTTAGGCCACTGCCAATGTGATTTAAAGCAACAATCCCCCAGAGGTTGGTGTACATCGGACGGATTAGGGAGCTTTATAAAGAGAGGGGCTCCACCCATCCTAGACGTGTTGGATCAAAATCCCAGGGTGAGGTCTGCGGGCTCTACTTTTGTCGTTGGTTTTAAAGCTCCCCCAGGTGCTTCTGCTCACCAATCAGACCCAGTCTGGAACCTGCAAAAGTAGGCTCAGCCTTACTTGTCGTAGGACCTGAGAGTCTATCTTTCAAGTAATCTCTTTGGGCCTCCCAGAGCTCCCATGAGGTACTGTGGGCTCGTCGCCAGTCCTGAGACCTGGAAAGCTTGTCAGCGAATGCCTCCGTGACAGCTGCCAGACAAGACCCTGCAGGAATCCACTCATTCAACAGCACCTATGAAGCACCTAGGTGGTGCCAGGTGCTTTTCCCCTGGGGACACAGCAGTGAACAAAACACACAAAGCTCCCTGTCCTCATGGAGGTTACCTTATAGGAAAGGAAGAAAGAGACAAAAGTCAGGCGGAACAAAGAAAATACATAAGGTGTTAGATGAACATAATATGGCTAAGGAGGAGTGGAAAACCCCGGAAGGGGCAGGGGCTGTGCAGATGTGGATAGCATGTGGGTCTGCGTGCATGGCCACACAAGTTCAAATCGCCTGGTCTCACTGAGAAGGTGACATTTAAGTGAAGACTTTTGACCAAGGAGTAGCTCGATTTATTTTAATACTTTCTGTCTGGCTGTTGGGAATAGACTGAAAAAGGCAGGAGAAAAACAAGGAGACCAGAGCAATCCAAGTGAGAGGTGATGGGGATGAATTCATTTTCTGTTGCTGAAGATTGGTGGCTCAAGGCCACACACAGGGGCACCTGGATGGCTCAGTCGGTTAAGATTCTGACTCTTGGTTTCAGCTCACGTCATGATCTCAGGGACGTAAGATCGAGCCCCGAGTAAGGCTCCGTGCTCAGCTCAGAATCTGCTTACCCCAGGGGTCCAAGGATTGAGGGCTGGGGGACTCCAGTGGGTCAAGTTTAGGGACACGAGAAAGAACCAGCACAAGGAGAGCAAAAATTGCAGCTGCTGAGGTTGGAGGAAACTGGGAGAGGGTGGTCTCCTGGGGGTCAGGTGAAGACAGGAGACGGGGCTTGGGGGAATGGGCGGTGGGAAGGACAGCTAAGTCCCTGCACGAGATGGATACCCATGGGACCAAGGGCACATCTTACCAACTCTAGCACATGGCGTCTCTCCCCACCCCTAGATGGACACCCACGCAAATACCCTCTAGCGTGAAAATCAAGCTCGGTGTCCTGGGGTTTTGGCAAAGGAGCAGAAAAGATCTGCAGTCTCTGACCCAAACTCCCGCAGACGTGCAGCTTGGATGTGGTGAAGCTGTATGTTTTGTCATACAGACCCTGTCTCCCTCGCTCCATCTGTGATTCCCAGGGGGCAAGTCTGTCACCTGTTTCTGGAAAAAGAAAACATCTCAAGCAGCAAGGTCTCCTTCTGCTTGCCACCCACTGAGCCACCTGGCACTGTTACTGATGGAGTGCTCAGATCGTTAGCTCCTGAGTGGGAAGCAGCAGCTGCACTAATGTCACCCATAGGGTGACTTCCCCGTGAGGCCGGACTCCAGTTTGAACCGTTGTTTTCATGCTTTCAACGAGAATGCTCACTTTAAATTGCCCCATCATTTCATTCACCGCTCATGGAACATCTTCCAAGTTCTCAGAATCAGACTGAAGGCAGATCCTACCTGATGCCACGTACACTGGGAATCTTGCGTCATCTGCAGAGACAGGCAGTTGAGGAATGTTCGTGTATACCAGCTTGGATAGATTCCCTCCCCTCTTCTCCTTTTCCCTCCCCTCTCCCTCCCCCCTCCTCTCCTCTCTTCCCCCTTCTTCTCTCTCTTTCGCTACACTACCATTTGCCCTGGAGTTTGAAGCTGTACTTAGGCTCCTGGTCCTCAAGCTGGTTGCATATTGGAATCACCTGGGAAATTAAAAAAACTACTGACACCCGGGTCCCCTTCTCAGAGATTCTGGTTTGCACTGCTCTTGGGTGTGAGCTGGGCTTCGAGAGTGTTCAGCGTTCCTCAGGCAATTCTCACGTGCAGCCAAGTTTGAGAACCAGTGCCTCGGGTTACCTTCTGAGTAGTGCATCCCAGCGCAATACTCCAAAGCTATGGAGGAGCTGGATCTTGCCCCACCTCCCCTAACATGCCTGCTTTGTGGGACAAACGCTTGGTGCTGGCTTGCGCCTTCTGAACACTACCGCTAGACGCGGCATGCTGTGCAGCGCCCTGTTCCTCCAAACGGGGACTCTGGTATTCTACCCCTAGCTTCTAACTTCTCTGCACAGCTTCCCTCCCAGGGCGCCCTCAGCCAGCTTTCTGCATCAGAGTTCCAGCTGCAACTCTAGCCCCAGCTGGAGGCAATGGGAGAAGTAGGGGAAAGGTGGCTGGAAATACCCAAGGGCATGTGTCCACGTGCTCGGGCGCACACACACATGCACGAACAGAATCGATGAATCGGACGGAGCGGTGGAATTCTGCTCGTGTCGAAATTGTCTGATAGAGAACAAGTGGCCACGGTGCTCCATAAGGTCTGTTTCTGTGGCACTGACTAGGAGGAGGAACCTGGGTCCCTCGCCACCAGAGCACGTCTTGCACCGTGAGCTGCCCTGCTCAGAAGCAGCCTGTCTCCCCTTCCCTTCTTGCCCCATCTGGGATCCTTAATTGGCAAGAGCTAAACAGTCATATGCCCGGGCGAGATCCAAGTCTATTAAATGCCATAACTTTCAGGCTTTTTGAAAATAAAAATTGGCACGAGTTTCCAGAAAGCAACTTGGTAATAATGTCTTAAGACTTTGAAATCTGTTCAGTTTATACCCTTTCATCTAATTATCTTACCTCTTATCCTAAGGAAACAGTCAGAGATGTGGCAAAAGATTTATATATAAAGATCTTCAACAAAGTGTTGTGTATACTCGTGAAGAATCAGAAGTAACTGCACACATTCCATCACACAAGATTGGTTTAACACATCATGCATATCATAGACCATGCTATAATCAGACTGTTAAAACTTAATTTTTTAAAATAATTTTAATAATGTGAAAAAATGCTCACAATATAATGCTAAATAAAAAATACAGATAAAATGATTAATTTTTCAGTTTAATCCAATTGTAGGGATGTACACTTATTTGTAGAGAAGGAAACACTGGACAGAATGCACCATGTTAAGAGTGATTATCCGGATTGTGTGGTTGTGACTGATTTTTTCCCCTGAATTTCCCAAGCTTGTACTGTGTGTATAACCAGAAAAAATAATTTCTTTCTTCATGAAAAGGTTTCACTTCTCATTAGGGCAGCAAGCATTTATCGGAGGCTGATCTCAGCAGTGACCCCGTTTTCCTGTCACTGCCAGGGGTCACACAGGCGTTCCAAGCCCTTGCTTGCTCTTCATCACCCTTGAGTCCCCAGCAGCTTTGAGGTGGCTGAGTCCGGGAGCATTCAGCCCTTCTCAGCAGCCTGGCTGGGAGCTGGGATTCACTTGCTGGGCAGCGGGACCCGTTTCGCCTGTGAGGGTGCCTACCCTGTAAGGACTGTGTGTCGTTCCTCTTACTCCTCAGCATAACCAACTCAACAGGCCCCGGGAGCTGGAGACCTTGCCCAGACATGCAGGAGCACATGTATTCATTCCGTCTAGAGGTATTTATTAAGCATCTTCTGCGGTGCCCGGCAAAGTTCCCATTCATTCCACCAACACTGTTACAGGTTGTTACTTGAAAGCGCTGACTGGTAGGGTGGAGAAGGCCAGCTTAGCACCGGAGCTTGGGGTCCACGTGGAAGATTGGTCCACCTGCTAAGTAGTCAGAGTCATGGTCTCACCAAAGGACGCCGTCTCTGTGTTTTTCAGATGGAGGTGATCGTCGGGGACTTTGGGATTGTGGTGGTGCCCCGGGACGCAGCTGACACAGACCGAATCATGAATCACTCCTCCATACTCCGCAAATACAAAGTGAGTCCCCCGTCTCCTTGCTGCTGTAGCTCTGCAGCCTGCTGGGGGGGCGGGGGGCTGGAGGAGTAAGGGCACCTGGGGAGTTTAAGTGCGAGGGGCGGGCAACCTGCTTTCTCTGCTCTGTCCCCAGAACAACATTATGGTGGTGAAGGATGACATCAACCATCCCATGTCTGTCGTCAGCTCAACCAAGAGCAGGTACATTTGACAAACAGCCAGAGGGACCTTGGTCAAAGGGGCTTACAAGTTTTAATACAACTTTCCTCAGTTCGAGCAGACCCTTACATTTGCTGACACCTGCTGCCTGGTATTCAGCCTTCTTTGGGGACCTCATGTATTTGTCCCCAGTGGTTTCCTTTTTTTTTTTTTTAAGGGAGGGAGGAGCAGAGGGAGAGAGAGTTTTTTTTTTTTAAGGTTTTATTTATTTGTCAGAGAGAGAGAGAGCACAAGCAGGGGGAGCAGCAGGCAGAGGGAGAAGCAGGCTCCCCGCTGAGCAAGGAGCCCGACGTGGGGCTCGATCCCAGGACCCTGGGATCATGACCTGAGCTGAAGGCAGATGCTTCACTGACTGAGCCACCGAGGCACCCCAGTCATTTACTTTTAAAGGAGGATGCGTCATTAGCTAGTTCTAGCTGGTTCTCGGGAGGAAGAGGGTGTTTTTAGTTGGAGGCTCTTTAGTTGAGGTGTTTATGAAACACTGTATTAATGAGAGCATAGGCTAAGCTGCCGTAACAGGAGTCCAGATAGTTATGGTTTAAAGAAGAAAATGATTTCCATCTTACTGAAGTCAGAAGAGATTGAACCTCTTCCACGTGAAGCCTCTATCTGTGGGTCCGCGGCTGCTGCCGTGACCGCTGGAAAGGGCAGGAGCTTTGTCTTTAAAAAAGTGACTCAAAGTTGCAGACCCCACTTCTCCCTGCACCCCACTGACTCAGCCCCAGTCCCCCGGGCATCCCTTGCTTCAAGGGAGGCTGGC